>NC_065881.2:88774723-89374723 GCF_932274485.2 Patella vulgata | reverse complement strand
AAAAAAGTGGAATTTCGCCGTGACACCGGCACCGATTGTCCGAAAACCATGAAATTTGGACACAATACGCCCATTACCACCCCGGACTCTGTGCCTTACTCCCATTTTGATCCGATTAAAAAAAAAAAAGTTTTAGCAAAAAAACGATTTTCGGAATTTAATATTGGTTTTAATTAATTTTGAAATTGCAAATGCAAAGAGATTTTATCGCCTCTTCCGTATGTGATAGGTACTGGTACTATACACATTATCCTTAAAAGACAATTTTTTAAAATGACCGTAACGATGTATCGACACTAGAAACCGAAATCGCCTATTTTGACCTTTTTTGACTGCTGAGGCATCATTCCGGTGGTCCAAATCTCTGGAATTTCTAGCGGTTGGCTGCGCCGCGATGATATTTATCACATACTAAATTGAGAAAAATCCTCAGATATCAAGAACAATAAAAATTCGATAAAATACGGCAATTTTTTAAGCAAAAAACCTTTGATTGTTGGGGGCGGGTTTTGAATTTATTTTGAACGTTCTCGGAATCCAACACTCTTCTATTTTTAATATGTGATAGCTAGAATCCCAAGGTACATTCTGTGCATATTTGAAGGCAATCGGAGCACAGGAACGTTGCCTGGGCAGAGCAAATCAAAGGCTTCTTCGTCTTATGACCTTAAACACTGCGTATAAATTTAAAGTCAATCGGATATTAACAGCAAAAGGGGGGCGACGACAATATACGACCACATTTCAATGTGGGCCTATAAAAAGTAAATCATTGCCAATAGAAAAGACCCACCTTTCCCCCAACAACAACCATGTAATGCACTAGCTATAATGGGGATTTTTCTGGAACACAGCGAAATGGGTCTTTTAAAATGTTCACAAGTGTATCACAAGGAGGGTTTGCTTCTTCTCTATGGGACACCCGATACCACTTCTCAACGAGGAATTCAGTCACACAGCCAACACCATTTTGTATGTTTGTGTAATCTTTATTCAGTATAAATCAAGTAATACAAATAAAAAAAATACTTGGATTGATGAAAACATAATTTTTGAGAGTTATTCATACATGTAGCATAATTGTTCTTATTTAAAAAATGTACATGATTACATGTTTGTCATAAACAACATTAAATAAACAATCATGTTTCTTCACGATAACAGTAACAGTATAACAATTGTATGAAATATATTTTCCTTTATTTTTTTTTATTTTTAGAAAGGCCACTTCCTTGGTTTAAAATATATCATAAATTGTAGTTATCTAACATATACTTCCATGTATGTTTATCTAACAGATTACCACGTCGCCTTATCTAACAGAGAGTAAATGGTATACAATATCAAATTATAATCTACCAGCATTACTTGTTTCAGTAATTTAATCGTGTGTTATTCTTGTATTTAAGTGAGAAGAGTGAATAAACTATCATGGGTTGAAACAAATATATTGGAGTAGAAATAAACATTGTATATTGGTTTGCAAATAAATAATTGGTACAGATAATGCAATGTCATACAACATACTTTTTGGATTCGGTACAAATACAACCTTTTTATCATCAATGAAAATAATGTGATTTCAAAGTAACGATGAATAAAAAAACATTGCTTATATAAAGTACATGTAATTGGGTTCATTTAATTCACTTTGTATCTATAATATACATGTAGTATTAAACAATAAATATATTGATTAATGCCAATTCTATACAAATCTCATAGTTGTATTCATGTTTTCTTTACCATAACAAGAAACAGTACAACAGATTTAGTAACAATATATTCCTTTCTACATCCGTCAGAGTGGTTGATGATTCATAGATTCTAATAACCCCTTTTGAAGTTTATATGAAAGCTTTGATATCTGCTATGCAGATCTAGTTTTTTTTTTGTGTTTTGTCCACAAATCGGATTTCTCAGAATCTAACCATAGGATCGTTCTGAAACTTTTACCTATCCCCCTAAAAATGGGTGGTGGCTGTTGATTAAATATATTTTCAAAACGTTTTACGAATCCGAAATCACCGAATTTTACGAAGGAATGCATTTGACCTACAATGCTGTAACTCTGTGACTATTTGACCTATTTTACTAATTCTTTTTTCTTTGAGTATCTTGAAACATTTACTTCAAATCTGCAATTTCGGATTTTTTCATTTCGAAAATTCGTCGCTGTCATTTCGAACCGGAAGTTATTACCAATTTGACAACTTCTTTAATAGTTGTGCGATTTTCGTGAAATTTAGAATGTTAGTAGATCTTGCCAATGCGACTTCAATGATGTCCTTGGAAATTTTCTAAATTATCTCCCCTTGGTGAAATTAAGGATCAAAGTTTTCAAAAAAATCGTCGAAATATAGGTCAGAATGACCTAAAAAAAAAATTCGATACTAGACAAGTAATTACTGATTCGTACACAAAATATGGAGTTTGTCGATCGAACCGGAAGTGCCACCATCTTTAAACGTGAAAAATCAAAAAGGCTTTTTTGCTATTTTACTTACAGACTCGGGCGTCATATTTTCTGAATCCTGGAAGGAAAACCTAAAAATCTATCGGATCAGAATTTTGATTTCGGTCACGTGATGGTCACCATTTTGAATTGAAAATGAAAAATAGAAGCAATTTGAAGGGCCGGGACTTTGGAACACAAGAACTCTCCTTCTAATTAAGCTAGAATGTTCAAACTTGGTGTAGGCGTTCACTAGGTCAATGTCATGATTGAGTTCAAAGATGAGCATTTTTTGCCTAGGGTAAGCAGAGATAAGCAAGCTGATTTGTTGATTCTTTAGGGCACGATGACATTGGTTATAATGAATGGAGGGCGATGAAACTCTTGTCAATCGAGAGGCTAATAGCTGGCCTGTTGTGTGAAATCATTGTATCATTTTGTATTCGAATTTCTCCTTTGATGTTTTCCGTGCCGACAAGGTTGTTTTCGAGTTTAGCTGGATTTGACTTCGCGCATGCGCTACGCTGGAACCAAAGGTACCATGAGTACTAAATTCCGGCGAGCAACTTTTCACGTTGGTACCTAGGTACCCTGAAAATTTCAAGGTGATACCTGCATTCGTTCAAGTCGTTTGTTCTTGTCACCTGCCTTTCGTCGTTTTTTTTCTAAGTCAATTTACGGCTTCCATGAGGGGAAAAAAGTGGAATTTCGCCGTGACACCGGCACCGATTGTCCGAAAACCATGAAATTTGGACACAATACGTCCATTACCACCCCGGACTCTGTGCCTTACCCCCATTTTGATCCCATTAAAAAAAAGAGTTTTAGCAAAAAAACGATTTTCGGAATTTAATATTGGTTTTAACCCTGTACCCAGACAAGATATAGATATTATTATAATCCCTATGAAATATTTTAATTATTTACTGCTATAATATGAATTATCACTTATTCCCCGTTAAATAAATATCGGTCACCGGGTGCAGCTGTACAACTTCAAGGACCCTGGCTTCAAGTCAATTTACGGCTTCCATGAGGGGAAAAAAGTGGAATTTCGCCGTGACACCGGCACCGATTGTCCGAAAACCATGAAATTTGGACACAATACGCCCATTACCACCCCGGACTATGTGCCTTACTCCCATTTCGATCCGATTAAAAAAAAAAAGTTTTAGCAAAAAAACGATTTTCGGAATTTAATATTGGTTTTAATTAATTTTGAAATTGCAAATGCAAAGAGATTTTATCGCCTCTTCCGTATGTGATAGGTACTGGTACTATACACATTATCCTTAAAAGACAATTTTTTAAAATGACCGTAACGATGTATCGACACTAGAAATCGAAATCGCCTATTTTGACCTTTTTTGACTGCTGAGGCATCATTCCGGTGGTCCAAATCTCTGGAATTTCTAGCGGTTGGCTGCGCCGCGATGATATTTATCACATACTAAATTGAGAAAAATCCTCAGATATCAAGAACAATAAAAATTCGATAAAATACGGCATTTTTTAAAGCAAAAAACCTTTGATTGTTGGGGGCGGGTTTTGAATTTATTTTGAACGTTCTCGGAATCCAACACTCTTCTATTTTTAATATGTGATAGCTAGAATCCCAAGGTACATTCTGTGCATATTTGAAGGCAATCGGAGCACAGGAACGTTGCCTGGGCAGAGCAAATCAAAGGCTTCTTCGTCTTATGACCTTAAACACTGCGTATAAATTTAAAGTCAATCGGATATTAACAGCAAAAGGGGGGCGACGACAATATACGACCACATTTCAATGTGGGCCTATAAAAAGTAAATCATTGCCAATAGAAAAGACCCACCTTTCCCCCAACAACAACCATGTAATGCACTAGCTATAATGGGGATTTTTCTGGAACACAGCGAAATGGGTCTTTTAAAATGTTCACAAGTGTATCACAAGGAGGGTTTGCTTCTTCTCTATGGGACACCCGATACCACTTCTCAACGAGGAATTCAGTCACACAGCCAACACCATTTTGTATGTTTGTGTAATCTTTATTCAGTATAAATCAAGTAATACAAATAAAAAAATACTTGGATTGATGAAAACATAATTTTTGAGAGTTATTCATACATGTAGCATAATTGTTCTTATTTAAAAAATGTACATGATTACATGTTTGTCATAAACAACATTAAATAAACAATCATGTTTCTTCACGATAACAGTAACAGTATAACAATTGTATGAAATATATTTTCCTTTATTTTTTTTTATTTTTAGAAAGGCCACTTCCTTGGTTTAAAATATATCATAAATTGTAGTTATCTAACATATACTTCCATGTATGTTTATCTAACAGATTACCACGTCGCCTTATCTAACAGAGAGTAAATGGTATACAATATCAAATTATAATCTACCAGCATTACTTGTTTCAGTAATTTAATCGTGTGTTATTCTTGTATTTAAGTGAGAAGAGTGAATAAACTATCATGGGTTGAAACAAATATATTGGAGTAGAAATAAACATTGTATATTGGTTTGCAAATAAATAATTGGTACAGATAATGCAATGTCATACAACATACTTTTTGGATTCGGTACAAATACAACCTTTTTATCATCAATGAAAATAATGTGATTTCAAAGTAACGATGAATAAAAAAACATTGCTTATATAAAGTACATGTAATTGGGTTCATTTAATTCACTTTGTATCTATAATATACATGTAGTATTAAACAATAAATATATTGATTAATGCCAATTCTATACAAATCTCATAGTTGTATTCATGTTTTCTTTACCATAACAAGAAACAGTACAACAGATTTAGTAACAATATATTCCTTTCTACATCCGTCAGAGTGGTTGATGATTCATAGATTCTAATAACCCCTTTTGAAGTTTATATGAAAGCTTTGATATCTGCTATGCAGATCTAGTTATTATTATTATTAATATTTATCCCGGGAGCCTATTTTTCCATGATCGAAAACAGATATTGATCTGGAACCAAATATTCTATTTGGAAACCAGGTGGTGGCTACTCCTTAAAACAGTTTTGAAACTTCTGCGCATACCGGAAGTGACCGAACTTTGTACTTTTTCGCGATATTGAAAATTGGCCGTGTTTTCGTCAATTCTTTACCTATTTTCAAACAAATGACATTTTCAGAAACCCTGATTCTTTTCCGAGACAATGGCTATCTCACATTTTTCAATTTCGAAAATTCGTCCTGGACTTCTGTCGTTCGAAAATTGAAAAAAAACGTAGTTTACGAAACATTTTTGTTATTTTTCAAAATTTTCAAATTTGACCTACATTTTTGGATACCTGATGACCATCCAATTCCAGAAATATAAGTTTCATTCCGAGTTATCGCCTTTTATTTTTCGATATTTTTCGAATTTTGGGCCCATTCCCCAACTCTTATAGTTTTTTGAAAGGATTAATTGATGTTTCTGAAAGTCCTGAAACATAAAGTTATATGGTCATTCTGTTTTGTAAAGCAATTTCAACAACGATCCGTAAACCAGAAGTAGTCGAAATAATGTCGGGAATTTTGAAAGAAACGTAAAAAATGAGTGCTTTTCAGAAAAACGCGATTTCTCCGTCCGATATCAACGGATATAACAAATTAAGGTATCGATGAGTGGCTCGGGGAATGGACTGTCGTATGATGCCCGATTTATACGGATACTATGAACAGGCAGCAAAATATGGCATGCTGAAAATCAAGTATTTTCTGATTTGGAGCGTTTTTGGACGCCTGTATCTCGAAAACTGCTCCAAGGATTTTTCTTAAACTTTCCCTATCGAGAGTCCCTCCGGTAGTCTTGTTCATGAATCCATCCAATAAGACATTGAAATGTCTGGAATAGGTAAAATAACGTACTGAAAATCGAAAAAACAAATTTTTACAAAAAAGTTACACTTTCAGATAGCTGACCTAATTACAATTCTAACGATGTATAATATTTATTGAAATATTTAAATTTAATTTTCGATATATTGACATTTTTGCATTTTTGCCCCTATTGAACACAGGATTTTCCAGGGGCATTTTATCTGACCAGACAATGTAATATATCATTACATAGCCCTGTGGCTATTTGATAAGCCAATCCGGTTATTAAAACTATCCCGACAATAATCTCCATACCGGAAGTATTCAAAAAATGAAGAAAAAGGGTTAAAAAAATAGCACTCTTGCGAAACACTTGATTTCTCCATCAGATGTTAGCGGACCAAAAGAACTAATGGACAATCATATGACATCTGAATGATACGATTTAGATGGCTAGAAAATAAAATATGGTACGCCGAAAATCTAATATTTTCCGTTTTGGAGCATTTTGAGACGCCATTTTCTCGAAAACGCACACTACGATTTTTCTTAAACTTTTTTACTCAGAGTACTATCGGTGGATTATGGCGTTAAAAGCATTGAAATAATATAAGGTGTCCAAAAAGAGCCTCAATCTTGGAAAAAAGTTGAAAAATCCTTAAATTATTGAAAATACTCTACCATTTTTCTTTCTTTGGAAAACAGCTGTATGGATTTTTCTGAAACTTCTTGTACAGAAGGTTAGGTAACCAAACAACTTGTTAAAATTATCCCGACAATGATCCAAAAACCGGAAGTAGTCGAAAAAATATCCGATATTTTGAGAAAAAAAAACCCAAAAAGTAAAAAAATGGTGATCTTGCGAAAAAAGTGATTACTACGTAACATTTCAAAACAACTAAAGTGTCATTGGATAGCCCGAACAATGGACGATCGTATGGCATCTAAATGGTAAAAATCGCTGGTTAGGCAATATATAACGGGACGCTGAAAATCTAGTATTTTCATTTTTGGGGGCTATTCAGATGCTTTCATCCAGAAAACTTCTCTTTTTTCCTTTCTTAAACTTCTGTTTATTAGAGTCCTAACGGTGGTCTAGGGTGTGAATCCAAATTTAAAAGCCTCAATATAGTATAAATGGTCCAAAGAGGGCCACAATCTTTGAAAAAAGTTGAAAAATCGTTATATCTTTTTCTAATGGTCTAATGGTATAAGGGAGATAAGACATTGGCACCAGACTACCAATTATTTGCTAAATATTGTTAAATATCTTCTAATTTTCCTTTCTTTTAAAAACTGTCCAATGGATCTTTCTGAAACTTCTGGTACAGCAAGTTACGTTCCCATACAACGTGTTAAATCTATCCCGACAATGATCCGTAAACCGGAAGTAGTCGAAAAAATATTCGATATTTAAAAAATCCCAATAAAAATCGGTGCTCTTGCAAAAATCGTGATTTCACCGTCGGGTGTGACCGCATCAAAACATCTAAAGTATCGTTTGGTAGCTCGATAAATGGGCTATTGTATGACAAACTTCCTGTCTGATTCCTGAAAGCCGGTTCAGTGCTGCTTGCAGGTCTAGTTATTATTATTATTATTATTATTATAAATGAGATTTATTTGGCGCGTTCTATCTGGTTCAATAATCAGATTAACTGGTTAAGTAATGGCGATTGAGAGAGCAATGTTGTTATTGATTTAGTTTGTTCTATGTGGTTATTGACTTAGTTTGTTCTATGTAGTTGTATAAATGAGACTTAGTTTGTTCTATGTAGTTGTATAAATGAGACTGATCTAGCGTCTTCTATATGGATGTCACGTACAAGTTCACTCAATGATACAGCGCGCACGTGCTATCCATTCGGCCATCCACCCCCCCCCCCACCCCCCTGTACTAATAGAAGACAAGAGCAATCAAGCGAGCGACTACGGCGACTAGACCGGTATGACACCAGCTCCTCGCGAACAGAATAATCTAAAAGCCTAGTTAAAAAATAGCAACCGCTTTTGTATTTATTTATCACAAAAACATTTCAAACTGTCAGTAGTTAATAGCCGTTTCCATATGATGTAATGCACATAGGAATAAATCGAATATAAATGACTCGAATCGTGTTTTTTTAATATAAAGAAAACGTAGTTTGAAAATGGAACCATTAATCATAGTATTTGAGCCAGTTATATAAACAAAAACGGAATATACACCATGGCAGTTAAATCAAGTCACATTTTTTTATACGTCCACATTTTCGAAAACCTAGTAAACGCCATATCGGGACCAGTTTGTGACAGAGTTTTGTCAGATTTAGTGTGAGGCATGAAAGGACATCAATATTCAGCATCTCCGGAACTTATCGGGATTTTCCGACATGGTTTCGCCTTGTCAGTGGTGCAGGACGGAGGGCCTGACAGGGACAGCTGTCTAGTCGTTCGGATGGTACGGAAAACCGAGATCCCGTGTATACATTGGCATGCACGTAAAATATCCCTTGAAAGTTTGAATTTGATATAAGAGTAGGTTATAGTACTGCGGTCCGGGCACTGTATGGTGTATGCCCGTCTTCATTAAACCGGACGGAGAAGAACAGTAGGACGTTATACCCCATTTCATTCGGCTACACGACAGATAAAGACCGTGATTAAAACAATATGCTATTTATCTTCAGTGATATTCTGCACCATTTAAAAGGACAATTTCGGATCGACATTTAAAACCTTTTATTATCCTAAAAAGCATAGAAAAAAATAACAATTTCAATCGAAAAAATAATAACCTTTCAAACAATTTTATCTTTTTGTGATGTTTTAGGCGAATGTTGGACATTTGATTTGCATTATCCATCAGAAAAACTAATTTTCTAAATGATGTTGAAATATATATTTTAATATAATTGCACTCTTATATATTGGGTGGCTGAATGGTTATCGCGTGCGCGTTGTATCATAAAGTCTGTCATTGAGTCAACTGGGATGGTGTTAAGTGCTCTATATATAACTCTTATCATATTAACATTATATTGTATACATGTATAGTATTTATGTAAATGCATAGACCCCCCCCCCCCACACACACACACACACACTTTCCTAAAAACCTTAATAGCACGATGGAACCTACAGTTTTTAACGGATTTGTTTTAAATTTTGTGTTTTTAACGGATTTTCGATATTTAGTGTTCCGCGACAATTATGACCCTTGTTAATTTTCAGCAATATAAGTTTTTCTGTCCCAGAGATATAACAAGCAAGTGAACACGACAGAGATTAGATTTCTTGATGCTTGCTAGATCCTTTGCGTGACTATAGTTCGAATTTCTTTTGAATCATTAGTGTCACAAGCAGAGGAACCCTATTTATTTTCGGCGGAACAATGAACCTTATTGATTTGCAACGCTCCTTGGGGTTTTGTTATGGCGTTATTCCTATTTTCCGGTAAACCTTGTGAAGGCGTTAGAGCCTAGCTTTATTCTAAAACAAAATTATGTCCGAAAACCATGCAAAAAATGACATTTTCAATTAAACGTCGCCCACACATTAAATTGAAATAATTTAACAAGCATGTCTGTAATTCAAAGCTTCACACATTATCGCAGAATCTCGAGACCTTCTACAAAATTTTGCATGACCCCTATACACTTCCGTAGCTATAGACAATAGAGACTTTTGGCAAGCGTTATTTCCTGGTCCGTATCGCGTATCCGTATGGATTTTGCGTGTGACGTCATCAATGTCTGTGTATTTCTCATACGTGATACGGCACACGGATACGGCAGCACGTATGGAACGGCTTTCGTACGGAAATGGTCCGTATAACACTGTCGTCTTTTTACCGTCTTTTTTGCTTCTTTTAGACGCTGAAATGTTGCATTATAGCGTTTTTATGAATCAATGTGTATCCTAGAACACGAAGGTGTATATTTGATTTGATTTTAACAGTGATAACGACTGGAATTTAATCATTATATTTGATGGGTTTTTTTTCGGAATTTTCATATTTTTCCCGCCTGTCTGCATGCTGGTTGATCTACGGGCTAAACTTTCTGAAATGATACATTAGTGAAACCAAAAATTGCTAAAATCTGCCAAAACTCTAAAACTACATTGACGCAACGTATCACGTATACGATACGGATACGGGATACGGATGGGAAAAATCCGCTTGCCAAAAGTCTCTATTATGATATACGTAATCCTTATAAGACATATAGAAGAAGATTTCACAAATTTCACAAATTAAAAACACTTATAGGGATATAATTTGCTTGATAACGATATCTGTATATTTATCGAAACGTAGCATGTTAATAAATTCAGAAGTAGTATATCCATATAAGTGTTTTTTTAAATTATGATATACGATCCGAAGAAAAAACAACCGCACTGTGGTTGCTAGGCATTCTCATATACGACGATATGTTGAAAGACCTGTAACATGACCTGCGATCTGTGGTTGCTAGGCATTCTCATATATGATATGATGAAAGAATTGTAACATGACGTGTGATATGTTGTTCCGTCATGCTCGACTTAAAGGGCCAATCCCGATACTATTTTGAACTGCGTAGTTTTGTATTAAAATCCCTCAAAATCCTCTACCGTAGGGCCGAACAACTAACTCAATATATGTGATACGTTTTCAAACAACTTAAACCCGTCAGTCTTCATCTGAAAGTGGAGACCGGTGTCCCAAGCTGTATTATGCGGTTTCGGATAAAATTGATCTTTCGTTATCAAAGATAGCACATGTGCCCATCACTGTATAAACCCCAAAAGGTCCGGGAATCGACTATCAGGTCACTCAACGAAAACTCTGACCCGAAATCTTAAAAGGATTACGTGTCCGGATAAGCAGTTTTGACGTTCACGTCCAAACGACTCAATATTTTGAGCTGAAATTTTGAGACGGGGTAAATACACCGTTGCTCTATATTTTGGCGTTTAAATTTCATACGTACTCGGACTTTATTTTTGAGAATCTGTTCAAATCAGGGTAGTCCCTTTAAATTATATATTATGAATCATACTGAACATAACGTATGAAAGTAATGTTGCGGATACTTTTCTCACATCTCATTCAAACCTACTAATATATATATATATATTATCATTAATTTATTTATACCTGTTTTATTATCTATTAGCTAATGCAAGCATTTACTTATTTAAATAATATTCGTTGATTCTCAAACTTTTAATGAACTTGTACACGCGAATAGAAGAGCAGAAAGCGACGACTAGGCCTTGTAGGCTCTAGCTCTCGTTGGAGCAGTGATACTCAACCAATGTGCCGCGAAACTTTGAACGGCACACTTAGAACATTTCTCACACTAAAGAAGCCAGCTATTTAACTGATGAAATTCGAAACACTGCAATAAAGTAAGTTCATAGCTGTGTTTTTCTTTATTCAGTTTGAGTCATTCTATGTGCCTATGTCGAGTCTGTGTCTACGGTTGTATGCCGTCTATAACTTGCAAAATTCAAATAATTTTATATTCCAAGGTGTGCCGTTGGCAAATAAAAGTTGAGAACCACTGGGTTAGAGAAACGCATATTTCCCCAGGGTTAGAGCATATGATTGTTGCCGAGAATCGTGGGTAATTGAGGAAACTGCCTAGTCAAATAGAGCCAAACTCTATTTCCCCTGAGAAAAATACGAATAATCCTAACCCTCCTTCATCTATATACACCATGCACCATTTCAAACTGGAGTCTACTAACTATCATTCTGATATTTATCAGTTAGCCGTCAACGGGTAATAGCCGTTTTAATATGATATAATGCACATATGAATATATAAATAAATTGAATGTAAATAAGTTGAATCATGCTTGTTTTTAATATAAAGGACAACTAACCACAGAGTTTTAAAATGTAACTATTATTCATAACTTTTGAGCCAATTATATACACAGAAACGGGAAATACACCATGACAGTTAATCGAGTCAAAATGTTTTATACGACAGACTCAGCTTTTAAATATTTTTTTATCAAATATAGCGTAATGAATGGACATCCATATCCAGCATCTCGTGACTCTCCGTTCTGGACTTATCATCCCACCCCACCCCTTCCCTTCCAATAGTTAAAAACTTTCGTATGAAGCATTGGTGGGGGTGGGGGAGGATATCCTATGAATATTCAGTGTTCCGTGACCTTTCTTTCCAGCGTTAGCAACCTTTGAATATAGATATAACCCCTCCCAATCCGGAAACCTTGTGAAGGCGATGGAGGTTATTTGTTTAAAATTTTATATTAAACATTGTGGTCATGAGAGTATGAGCCTGGTCGTTTTTATCATTGTTGTGTTTCTTAATGTAGAGATCTTTATCATATTCAAGTTTTCCTTTAGTTGCTATCTTTCACAGGGGGGGGGGGGGGGTCAAATGGATAGCACGTGCGCGCTGTATCATAAGGTCTGTCACTGAGTCAACTGACGAGGTTCGATTCCTCGGTTGTACGTGACAAGGAGTAGGGTCGCCTGTCTAACCTCATGGGATTTGTCCGGGTCCTCCCACTCACCCCTACGCGCAAGCGAATTATGTGTTAGTCCCGAAATGACCTTGTTTCGAGTGGATGTTACCCCCTCTCTCTCTCTCTCTCCCTCTCTCACTCTCTCTCTCTCTCTCTCACACACACACACACAGTAATTTTGTTTTCTAGTTATATACCTGACGTATCCTTCATTTTGCAACATTAATCAATCGTCGACACACGACAGATAAAGACTGAGATTGAAAGAAAAAATATTCCATCAATCTTCAGTGCTATCCTTCAGGGTTTAAAGGGATAATTTCGGGTCGTCATTAAGCCGTTTCTTATTTTAGATAGTATAGAAAAAAATATCGATTTCAATCGAAAAAAATAATAATCTTTCCTACAATTTAATCATTTATGATATTTAAAGCAAATGTTGGACAATTTATTTACATTATCCATCAGAAAAACGAAAAACTGCCTCTTTTTGCTCTGTTATATATAATCTGATTAAAACACAGATCCTATTTCGTTTCGTTTTTTATAGTTCAAAATTTCGTTTTACTTGTCTTTACTACACTAGGATCTGGAGGAGTTCTTATATAACCCGCGTTCTGGATGATGTGAGGGATTAACCAATAAAACGGTCTGTTACGGCGAGTTATTGGCGTGATGTGCACGTAACTGTGGATAAATCCCTAAAAACGTCAACGCTGAATGATTAATCAATATGTGATGCCATAGGGTAAAAAGCCGCTCGTACAACCCCTGACGCGACCTCCCAGTACAACTGGTCAGATCTTTATGTAGTGTAGGCCATCGAAAGTATTAGAAAAAAAAACGAAACGAAATATAGAACTTTATTTTGAATGAAATGAAATGAAATGGGGTTTAACGCCCTACTGTTTTGCTCCTAACTGGGCCAATGAAGACGGGCATACGCCATACAGTGTGGAATGAGGAAAATTGTGCCCGGACAGAGGCGCTACGGCCTACTCTTATATCGAATTTCAACTGTCAAGGGATCTGTTACGTGTACGCCAATGTGTATACGGGACCTCGGTGTTTCGTATACCATCCGAATGTCTAGACATTCTCTGCACCACTGACAAGGGGAAACGTCGCCGGAAAATCTGGATGAACTTTCTCGGCCAATGCAGGGATCGAACACCCGACCTCTAGGCAAGCGAGTCAGCGTCTAACCCACCGTGATCCCTGTAACAAAAGAAAAACTGTATCGGTATAAAGTACTCAGTTAAAATGGATGTCAGAGACCCATGCCGTGTATTCGGTTAACCGTCTTTAATGTATTAAATAAAACGGAAGTCATGTTATTCTACCGGAATGAAGAACAGCTAGAGAAAAAAAAAAACTGTATCTACAATTACTACACATATTATAAATCATGGTAATCCCCGTGGACATTACAGGAATGGCAAGAACAGAAGAGGTGTTATCTAGAAGAAAAAAAACAACAATCGTTTCTCTCTTTTTTAACGAAGAATTACGTTGGCTGCTTTTAACATGACATTATTGTTGCTGCATTTATAGCAGCTCTTAGGTATAATCCATTCATATTTAAACTCTAAAGACAGGATTGTGTTGCGTTCACACGTACTCTAACCAAAACTAGTTTTACTATTATGACATTGTCGGTCAGAGGTTAACTACGCATGGGCAAATACTGTTATCTGGCATATCTGTACAAATCCCGTCACAAATTCGGCGAAAATTGTTAAACCATACCTTACCATGACCACGTTTGGATAACGTTCTCTCCCAACTCATAAATATGGAAACGTGTTTCTTCATCTCCCCAGCCCACTCCTCCATTAAAATTGGCATTGTCGCTTGGTAGCACTGCATGATGCCGATATTTTCCCAGGAATATTAGTTACTGCGCATGCCCAAAACGAGCTGTCGCCGGGATTTTAAGCCAACCCGTTCAGTCGTCCAAGGTGAACCGGGTTAAAATAAAAAGCCGAAGATTTTAAACCAGTTCAATTTGAGCGTCTGAACGGGCTAGAAGACATTCACCAACATGTTTCTTCATTTTACCCCCGTTGTTAAATAAGCCTTTTTGTTGTTGTTTTTGTTTGTTCTTGATTGCATCCAATACATTCACTTGATTACATCCAATACATTCACTTGATTACATCCAATACATTCACATGATCGGAGAAATATACGTTTGTTGTTATTTAACCTGTCCGTGGGTTTGTCTTGTGTAGTTGTTTATGTGTGGTGTGGTCCTCCATCACTTACTATTATGATAAAATTCGAGGGGTCGGGCATCTTTTCTCTTCGTCGTTAATAATTATTTATTTATTAAATGTTAAGTTTATATTTGTGCAATGCATATTGATTTCGTTTTTATCTGTTTATGATGTATCAATAAAAAATCTTATCTTATCTTATCTTATCTTAAAATTCTTCTTCGTCAGAACAAAATCATTTAGAAACCGGAAGTCCAGCTGATGCGTATCATCACATGCGTGAGAAACCGGAAGTCCAGCTGATGCGTATCATCACATGCGTGAGAAACAGGAAGTCCAGCTGATGCGTATCATCACATGCGTGGGGAAAAACAATCCACTTGCTTTATGTAGCAAAGAGAAGTTTTGTTTTTTGTCCGGGTGTATAAAAAAACAAATTTTATGCCATTTTATGATGTCACCGTGTTTAAAGTTGATAATGACTATTTTGTTGAAGGTTAATAACCATTGTTCAACATGCTCCAGATACCCGTTAATATCAATTATCACTTTGTGTAGTTCAATAATTTACATATGTTTACTTCTACAATGGTTTCACGAGTTATGTGGCTTTAGGTCATAACGTCTGTTATTGAATCAAATATTCTGTAATAGAACCAATTGCTATACACCCCACATTTCAGTGGGGGCGTTTTACCAATATCTGTCCGTCCGTTCGTCCCTCAACCAATAGCTTGTTAACGATAGAGAGAGAGAGAGAGAGAGAGAGAGAGAGAGAGAGAGAGAGAAATGGGGTTTAACGTCCACTCGACACAAACTAGGTCATTTCGGGACTAACATATGTTTTTTTTTGTTTTTTAAAATTTTATTTCAATAATTCGCTTGCGCGTACGGGTCTTTAGCAGTGGGAAGAAACCGGAGGACCCGGAGAAAACCCACGAGATTGGACAGGCGACCCTACTCCTTGTCACGTACAACCGGGGATTCGAAACCACGCCAGTTGACTCAATGACAGGCTTTATGATACAGCACGCACGTGCTAACCATTCGGCCATCCAACCCCCCTGTTAACGATATAGAGGATACACGTGCTAACCATTCGGCCATCCAACCCCCCTGTTAACGATATAAAAGATACAGTTTTTAACCAATCTGATTATTAAAATACAGATCTATATTTCGATTCGGATTTTTATACTTTCGATGGCCTACATAACATGAAGATCTGACCGATTGTACTAGAAAGTCGCGTCAGGGGTCGTGCCAACGGCTTTTAACCCTAGGAACTCAGACAATGATTAATCAATCAGCCATGACGTTTCTAGTGGTTTACCCACAATTCTGTGCTTCGCACGCCAAGAACTCGCCGAAACAGACCGTTTCATTGGCTAATCCCTCACTTCAACCAGAAGGCCGGTAGTATATATAACAACTCTTCCAGATCCTAGTGTAGTGAAGTATTTAGGTCATGTTAGGACGAATTCCATCGAACTATCACAGTAGTTTTTATTTTGACAAGAAAACCCTGTTAACGCGGTAAGAGTCCACAATGTGTAATTTATGTTGTAAGGATTTGCTTCCTGAAGTGACAGACGATAACAGATACACGGCCGGATGTCAGCTCACTCATAATTCCTTTTCAAGATGAAAAGTTGTTATATGATATTGTTGATTGTGGATGCGGCGGAGGGTGTGGAGGCCTCTAAATCTCTTTTAGCCGCCCCGCCCCCCACCCCACCCACCCCACACACACACTACTCTCCGATCACCCCAAACAATAAATACCTTACATTAAAATAATAATGGGGTGGGGTGAGGGATCTGCGCCTGATCTTCAATAACACCGTCGTAGCCCCTCTAACGACCGAACCCTGCACAATGTATATAAATCTTTTTTGTGCGGTAAAAGAGCCCTTGACAGTTGGTGTTCGATACAAGAGTAGGCCGTAGATCCGCTGCCCTGTCAAAATTTCTCGCCAAGCACACTGTATGACGCAGGTCCGTCTTTTCCGTACGGATGAGTAGGATGTTAAATCCCATTTTATTTCATTCATTATCTACATTAAAGATGTTTAGTTATTTTTAAATAAAAAACCGAATCATTAAATGTATTAACGTCAATGTATCGTTCAGGTCATTAGCAAATAGTGACGACATAATCTAAGTGTACACTTGTTATTCACATCCATCATATTTTCTATCAATCTGTTTCACAGAGGATTACGAAAGTCTTCTAATATCTCTGTAAAAGACGACTACCTTCAACACGTGACATCCCATCACGCGGCGCCAATCATTGTCCCAATGGCGCGTGCTTTGTTTACATAAGATTTTACTGGTTCGAGCGGAATGGAGTTTTTTACTCATTTTAATACCCATTTATACTAAATAGGAAATACGTTTTACCTACAAATACGTCAAACGTCTTTATTTATATTTCTAATACATAAAAAAAAAATATTTTAGAATTTAATTTGTCGGAGGAAAAAAGTTAATATTTGTGGCTCATTAAGTCGCATCGACGTCATCCTTATCAGTGATAGTAGCGGCCTATGTGATCTTCTATCCGGAATGAAAAACTCCCCGCGCTTGAAAATAATGACTTTCAAGTTTTATTAGCTGAAATACAACTTGATATATCGTAGTGATATTTAGTATTCACCTTACGTACGTCCGAACCATAACCACACGGGTCTGTGTTAATTAGCTTCAGTATGATTCAGTTCATTACGTTTACAATATGTCTCTAGTGTATTGTCAACTGGCGTGGTTTCGATTCATCTGTTGTACGTGACAAGGAGTAGGGTCGCCTGTCCAACCTCGTGGGGTTTCTCCGGGTCCTCCGGCTTGCCCCAAATGCTAAAGACCCCTGCACGCAAAAGAATTATTGAAATAAAATTGAACCATTTGTTATTGGAATAAATTGAACCATATCACCTACTTTATGCCGAGTGAACGTTAAACCCCATCTCTCTCTCTCTCTCTCTCTCTCTCTCTCTCTCCCCCTCTCTCTCTCTCAAAGGTGCGGGGGTGGGGGCGAATGGTTAACGCCTCTGATCATAAGCTCTGTCATTGAGTCATGTGACGTGGCTTCGAATCCCCCAGTGGATGTTAACTCTCTCTCTCTCTAAAATCTATTAAATCTAAAAGTACAAACCATTTTCTCTCAGCCAAGTGGTCTCCTCAAATCAATATCGACGTGGCATCAGGTGGTATAGAATGAATAATACTTTGAACATCAATAATTAATTATATACATTGATTATACAGGTTTCAGAACGATTAAAATCTCGGGGCGGTTTTTGTTCTTTTGACTCTCGACGACTAAAGCTAAAGCCTAGCTCACAACCCGTCGTACGAGTTGACCTATGACAAATTGCAACAGAAGGTCTGTTCGTACCGATGTGTTCGTAAGATCAACATATCCTAAGTTCCCTGGTTTTCGGGGCAGGGAAAGGCCTAATTTACATAAATTCAAAATGGCCGCCAAATGTATCTTTGGATTCTCATAACTCCTTTAATCTGGAGTTTTCACCTTTTAAAATTACTACAGATAGAAATATGACCCCTGCGAGTCAGAATATCTAGTCAGAAATTATAATTTATATCAACCACATGACGTCACCACGTCTTATTTTGAAGTCATAAAAATGACTGAGCTCCTCGGAAGAAGTTAAGTGATAAAAATTCAAATGTAAATAATCACATGAGCATTAAATTGGATTGTCCCATTTCTTCTAAAGTCTTGGTAGTCTATCACATGTCCCCAATAGTATTTATATGTTTATCGTATTTCAAATTAATTTTGGGCTTAATTCACCACCCCTATCCATCTACAACTGCACCTGGTAATACACGCAGAGACTATGATATATTTGAAACATCTAGAGTCGACGGCAAGTTAAGAATCTGGAGACGGTATTAAAATATGTTCTGTATTATATAAGATCCCTACAGTCCACTGTATCAAAATATTTGCTGGTTTTTATTTTCAGGCTCCACTACTACCCGTATTTACTGTGACTTATATTATGATTACATTATTAAAATATTTGCTGTGAGTTATTCCATGGTTATGTTATCAAAATATTTGTCATGATTACGTTATTAAAATGCTGTGATTTATACCATGATTACGTTATTAAAATGCTGTGATTTATACCATGATTACGTTATTAAAATGCTATGATTTATTGTCGTTATTAATATTATGGTTACGTTATCAAAATATTGCCTTGATTTATATTCTTAAAATAATTATTCGGTGTTTTTCAGGTAAATTAATACCCTACGTGGAGAATGTAGTGGGCAGTGCTTCAGCCATGACAATATTAGCTATTAGTATAGAGAGATACAGATTAACATACAGCTGTAAACAACAACACAAGAAATCGTGGCGTCCAATACTTATCACGTCTGCTGCTATCTGGACACCCGCCATCTTGTCATCATTACCATTTATGGTCATCACTCAATATGATAAGAGGCGATTATTGGATGGAACACCGGCTATGGTGTGTAATACACCGATCTATTTACCATGGCATAAATTATACATCGTTGTCATAACCAGTTTCTTCTTTTTTATTCCTTTGATAATTATTATTATCCTCTATGCAAAGGTCTGTCGTAAATTAGTGACGTTATATAAACAAGAAAGGAGTAGGTTCGAAACGTCCCCTATCGAAATAATTCAATTAAAACGACAGATGATCCAAATTATTGTAACGGTCGTGTTAGTGTTTTTTGTCTGCCATACCCCATACAGAGCCATTGTTCTGTGGACTTTATTCGAGAAGAGGGAAAATCTGAGAAATTTTGGATTTGACGCGTACCTGATTGTTTTATATCTAACCCGAATTTTGCTGTTCGCCAATCACGCTATCAACCCGTTCGTTTATAACTTTGTGTCGAGGAAGTTTCGTCGAGCCTTGGTTTGGATTTGTTGTCATAAGCGGCGACGATTGAAAAAAAATGAGGAAGATAACCATAATCATCTGCCACTTCGACGTTTATCTAAGCAACCGGATGTGATTCATCCCGGAAGTTGTTCTGTTAATCGAGAAGATAGAAACCATAGAAACGACTTTCTTGCCTTGTATAAAAATCTAGTTTTATTAGAATATTGACGACTTACTTAGTATATTTGTAGACAGAATAGAGTATCCATTGTGGCGGCATATCAACATTAAGGCGAAAGACGGTGGGTTTTTTATACGATTATTCCATATATAACATTAATTAAAACTTAATTTGTTCTCGGTTAAAAAAAATAATCGTCGATTTCATTCTTTATGTCAGCCAGATGACAGTAGGTCTTCATAGAAAGATGTTATGAATTACAATAATAGAAACGTCATTTTTTGAAATGACGTCATTCAAAATTGTATATTACAATCTGTCCTCGTGGTCAATATAAGCTATGGATAATGACAGCGTAGGGGTATAATCGATTTCTGTTTCAGAAGAACGATATTATGTAAACTAAAATTAGGAAAAATGCTAACTTACGGTCAATTAGAAACTAGTTTAATGTTATACAATGCTGGCCATTAATGGTATACATCAGCTCAATTCAATACTTTAATAAGGCTTTCAAATTTACCAAGTGCTTAGAATTCATTTGTGCTTCTGTAACGACATAGTAAGACATTATGAAAACAGGAATTAGTAAAACTGTATAGAACTTATCTCCACACTAAGATCGGTTATCGATCAGTTTTCGATATTCTAGACAAGTTTAGGATTATAACGATTCATGGATTATTGATCCTGTCTGATTTGTATATATCTATCTATATAAATAAAATCAAGGATGTGTGTGTGTATGTATTTGTGTATGTTCGCCCCATCACGCTTCGTCGCCGCGATCCACGCCCACATATGTGCTATCAAAGTAACCAGCATGATTCTGTGAATATTTTAGGCTATCGAATTTGGGCCTGGGCCTGGGCGAATCACGCTTCTTCGTCGCTCTGCACATAATTATGTGGTATCAAATTAACCAGAATGGCCCAGTGAATGATTAAGGCCATCGAATTTGGCCCCCGGGCAAATAGCGCCCCGGGCGAATTTGGGCACCGTGCAAATTTGCACCCCGGGCGAATTAGGGCCGCAGGCGAATTTGGGTCCGGGGAGAATTTGGTCCCGGAGGAATTTGGTCCACGGGTGAATGTGCGCACCGGGCGAATTTGGACCAGGTGCGACTTTGGACCCCGGGCGAAGTGGGGTATCCTGCAAATCAACAATAAATTTGATCCCGGTTTGAAGATAGAGACGATTACATAAAGTCTGATAATCGTCATCAATCAATATTACAGCCATATGATTCATTCTGGAATGATATAACGGATTTTAGTATCTGTGTTCCGTGGTTAGCACATCATCCATCAACATTACAGATCTAACAACCGACACTGTGGTTAACACTATTCACAAACAATCTTCATATTATTATATCAACGGTTTCTGTGACTGTTTTTCACAGAGAAGTGTGAGAATTACGGTACGGATATCTAAATAAACAGTAAGCACGGGTTCAGACGTTTCCCGCGTCGCCTCCTTGTGTTAGTCGCCTCATGACATTAGAAATAGATCAAATCGGTATAAATAAAATATGATTGTTGAAAACATTTATACATTAACGTGATTAATATGGTTTTAACATCAACAGATTAAAATGGGTCACATTAACGCAATATCATGAGTTTTTAATAGTATGGGATATCGCTTCCCGAACAACATAGCTCTTGTATTTCATCGCCATGTGGAATGGATTTCATCCATCGGGGTGACCGTCGAAAACCACACCCCAACCCACCCACTCGCCTTTAATCATTGGTTAAAAAAAACACCGTGTGAGGGTGGGCAAGATTTCGTTGAACAATAGTCCGATTTTCGAATGGTTAGCCCTCATAAATTCAAACGGGGTCAAATATCGACGATTGATGAATGAAGTTTTTGCATGTAGAATTGATCATATATGATATTAATTTTATGATCGATGTCCAGTCATTACTGTAGTCTACGGAAGACCATTAGGGTCAATCAAAGGAAAAAAAGGAATTCTGATTATCTTGTTATGTTGGTTTTGGCTTTACACAGTTTTTATTGTCTGCAGAAGTTACCGAGTTTAGAGACTTTTGTTCCATTTCAACAGAAAATTAAAAACTGTGCAAAGTCAAAACGGCCAAAATTCGTCACGTTTATCGCGAACGAACGAATCTGGGCTTATTAAACACGGTAAGCACGATAAATATAATGTAAAACATTTATTTGTGATTTAATATTACAGACAAATACATCACCTAACCTAACCAGTTTATTTGTTACTTTTGATACCTTTCACTTTGATAAAGGTCGCATTCGCCATTTCGTACGAAAGTGTGAAATGGTACGGTTCACATTCGGCCGTATTCGCCACTTTTTTTTTTATCTTGGACAGTTTATGGCATTCTAATCATGTTCGTCATAAATTTGTCGATTCGGGAGAATATTTTATCCAAAGTTCCTCAATTCGCCATAGTGTATAAAATCAAGCGCAATACTATTGAACACAGAATCTCAAGGCGTCACAATAGAGTAACTTACAAATTCATAACTTTTATAGTCAAAACGACCATAGACTGGCCATGATGGTCATAAAATAAATAGTTAAAAAATAGATAATTTAAACAGAATATGCTGAAAATTTCAGTTAAATTGGTCCACTCTGAGCCGAGAAGCACTTATGAATTATGTTATCTGGAAAATTACAATTAATTAATTGTGAACACGGTCAACACAATATATAACATATTGTAAAACAATACAAGTTGGTTAAAGTTACAATAACATAATTCAAATCTCTACAATATTATAACTGTCAAATTACTAATAATATATTGTAAAACAATACAAGTTGGTTAACGTTACAATTCAAATCTGTACGATATTATAACTGTCAAATTACAACTATCTCTAATAATATAACATGAACTCTTCGATTTATATTTATCCTTTGTGTATCTTATTTCTATAAAATCTGACGCCATTCTTCATCTGAGGAGATCAAGTAATAAATATAATGTTACTTGTAGGGCATTGTTTAATAAAACAGTCGCATTTCATTACTTTCACGATTAAATTACCTAAAAAAAACCAATCCCCTATTTCTGTCACATTCTGGCTCCTTCTTCATTATCCCAGTCGGTGCATTTCAAATTCTGGTGACGTTAGATTGAGAACACAATACTCTGTATGTTTCAATACTTGAATACAATGACATTATTCAACAGCTAAATCTAACCTTTATTAAACTTCTTTTTCTAGCTTCAGATGTTATATAGATTCTTGTTTAGACATTGTCATATTTCCACATTTGTTGTCGTATTTCCACATTTGTTGTCATATTTCCACATTTGTTGTCGTATTTCCACATTTGTATACTAAAACTAACATGTGTATCTTAAAATCAATATTTGTTTTACAACTCAGACATTTTTCATATCAGAATTATAAATTATATTTTTGTTTAATTTAGTTTTATTTTAATATAAAGATAAAATTTATTTTAGAAAATCAAACAATAGCCTACATTTACATTTCATCATAGACGTACAACGAAATACAAATCTCGAACAACAAATTTCCAAAATAGATGTTATCTTTATATTAAACAATAATTAAATTAACCAAAAATACAATTTATAAATGCCACCACGGCGTCCAGGCTAGCGAACCAGCGTCTTACCACTTAGCCACCGTGGCTCCCTTATTCTTACTGAACCTTAGTATCGATGTAGTTTATTAAAGATACATTATGGGAGATTCGATAACGAGTTGGCAGTTCTCACTATAATAATTAAAAACTAGATAACGTAAAGGCAATTTGCTGAAAATTTCATTCAAATTGATCCACTATGAACCGCGAGAACTAAGCGAATAAAATTTCTACCTCGCCTAGGTCATCATTACTAAAGTCAGTACTTTAAACAGCATAGTCTAGATTATCCATTTAATCGTTTAATCGAGAAGGAAAGTTATGCAGTAAATCGGATCACAATCCACTTAAGATCGCAGGCTAGCGATGCCATCTAGAGTTGATTATGGTCTGGATAAGTTAATTAATGTCTAATTAATAATCTATATAACATTTCATGCCCAAAGAAAGACCTGCAATAGGCTGATTTAGCTCTTGTATAATGTATGTTTAAACGAATGATTTGTTAGTTTACTTACTTCTACTTACTCGTAACCCACACGACCTGTATAGGTAAAACAGGTATTTTATATTGGGTCATATTATTGTATATATCATACAGCTGATATCTTCCATTACAGGCACTCTAATGAATTAAGATTTACCAAATGGCTGACAACTAAATAAGAAAATGAAATGAAATGAAATGGGGTTTAATGTGCCTACTTTTCAGCTCCTACTGGGCATACAGTGTGTTATGAGGGAAATTTTGCCCGGGCAGTGGTAATATGGCCTATATATCGAATTCCAACGGCCAAGGGTTTTTTTTCGTGCACGGATTCTCGGTTTTTGTCCCATCCTAACGACTAGACAGCTGTCTTTGTCAGGCCCTAAGTTCTGTACCAATGACAAGCGGAAACCAAGCCGAAAAATCCATATAAATTTTGTCGGCCAATGCAGGAACGAACACGCATCTTCCAGGCTAGTGAGGCAGCGTCTTACCCACTTAGCCACCGTGGCTCCTCAACTAAGTAAGATATATCTTCCTAGTTGGAGTGGGGATCACTTGGCTAATTGGGTAAGACGCTGCCTCACTCTGGTGTTTGATCCCTGCATTGGTCGGGAAAGTTCATCGAGATTTTCCGGCGTGGTTCCCCCTTGTCAGTGATGCATGAGACGAAAAACCGAGGTCCCGTGTGTACATTAGAATGCACGTATAGATCCCTTGGCAGTTGGAATTCGATATAAGAGTAGGCGATAGTGCCGCTACCCGGGCAAAATTTCCCTCATAGCACACTGTATGGCGTATGCCCGTCTTCATTAGCCCAGCATAGGAGCAGAACAGTAGGACGTTAAACCCCATTTCATTTCCTTGTTGGAGTGGATGTCATAGGTTCAAACTGCGAGTTCGGTTTAACTGCTCTCTTAGCTCAGTTATGTAAAGAGAAACCGTCTACCTGATTGAATTAAAATATTTAAAAAGAAACGACAATCTGTGTGTATGGCCTGGTTGAAATAGATTTCAAACTGTGTATTCGGTGGAAGTTCACTCTTTGACCTACTATGTTACCGGAATACATGGCATTCTATCGGACTTAATTGTTGCTGTGTGTGCAGTTAAACTCTTTGACCTATTATACAATCGGAAGCCATGATGTTATACCGGAATTACATCACTATAGAAAAAAAAACTATATCAGTAATATGTGATGGAAATATGGAAATTATAGTAAAGAAAAACATGTTACCTGTCAAAGACAACTGCAATTATTTCTCTTTTTTCAACGGATTCCTTTCACATGTCTTACCAAAGGAAACCAATTAAGTTGGTTGCTGCTGACATGATGATGTCAGTACATTCATTCTATTGCATTTATAGAAGTCGTCGGGCATTGTAAAACATTGCATTCACCCAATCTAGTTTAACTATTCTGACTTCGTCTCTCAGAGGTTAGAGTTAAATACGCATGGGCAAATACCATCATCTGGCATATATTATGTGTATACATCCGGTCAAAGCTTCTGTGAAAGATTGTTGAACTAGATCTTTCCACTAATACTTTTAGATGTCATTCTTTCCCCACTCATAAATACGGAAAAAGTGTTTCTTCATCCGACAAGTCAGTCCCCATTTTAATTGGCATTGTAACTACACGATGCCGCCAGAATCCCAGGAATATTAGTTACAATAAAAAAAACTTTCTCGAAGAAATGTCGGGGGGTAGAGCTTTTAAACTGGTTTATATCCCACCTTTGCGTTCAGAAGACCAAGTTAAACCGTTTGAATGATCGCCCGAGATTTTAAGAGAGAGAGAGAGAGAGAGAAATGGGGTTTAACGTCCACTCGACACAAACTAGGTCATTTCGGGACTGACATATGGTTTAATTTTATTTCAACAATTCGCTTGTGCGTAGGGGTCTTTAGCAGTGGGAGGAATGCGGAAGACCCGGAGAAAACCCACGAGGTTGGACAGGGGATCCTACTCCTTGTCACGTACAATCGGGGATTCGAAACCACGCCAGTTGACTCAATGATACGGGAAATTTTAAACTAGTTCAATTTGAACATCTGAACTGTGTAATAGACATGACTACCATGTTTCCCTATTTTAGTCCAATTGTTAACTAAGCCTTTTTGTTGTTGTTTGTGAGATATATATCCGGGTCCTCCGGTTTCCCCCACTGCTAAGGACGCCTACGAGCAAGCGAATTTTTTAAATAAAATTGAAACAAATGTTTGTGTCGAGTGAAAGTCAACCCTCCCTCTCTCTTTCTCTCTGTCTCTCTTTCTCTCTGTCTCATCCCTCCCTCCTCTCTCTCTCTCCCCCTCTCTCACTCGATTTGGGGGACATTAGATGTGTTTTTGTATCCAGAGCAAAGAAAGAGGACGTAATTCTTTTCGGACGATGATAAGGAAGATATGAAAAAAAAAGATACTTTCTTGAAAGTGATTGTCTTTGAAAATCAAATATGTTTGATCTTGACGATAACAATCGTCTGCTGTCGGAGACAAAATTTTCGTTTTCTTTTTTTTTTACCTGACTTTTATCATTGTCGGCTTTGTGGTTGCTATAGATATTATGATATACGATCCGAAGGACTAGTCGCCCTGTGGTTGCTATAGACATTATGATATACGATCAGAAGAAAAACTAGCCGCACTGTGGTTTCTAGACATTACGATATACATACGAAGCCAACACGACAATCGACGAAAATAACCTGTCATACAATTTAATCTTTTGTGATATATTAAACCAATGTTTGAGGTTTTATATACATTATCCATCAGATAAACAAACAAAAAAACCAAAGCAGATTTTCTACTTGGTGTCGAATATAGAACTTTCCTTTTTTAAAATAATCGTATTCTTTATACAGAAATGACGTATTGGTTGCAAATGTATTATTCAAGCGTTAAATATACCTAATGTAATTCATTCTTTTAGCTTCAGATGCTGCATGAATTATTATTTAAACATTTATTAACATGATATGTAGGAAAACGAACTAATCAATTTGAGGTACAAATCTCGTGCGTATTCTAACTCTGATTCGGCAAATTTAATTTCTTTCAACTGATTTCAACAATATAGGAAAAGGTACGAATCAATTTGAGGTACGAAGTGAGGTATTAATGAACTGAGTACAAATCAGCCAGGTTACGAAACAGCCTGCACCCGTCTTAACCTTGTCCCAGATAATGGAATTTGACTGAAATTTTCAATATATTCATTTTTAATTATCTATGTTCGAACTGTTATAGCAAGTACGGTCAGCTCTTTATCTAAATGTTACATAATGTATATTTATATAATCAAATGTGAATTTCTAAAACATGCTAGTTATTTCAATACCCGACTCGAAACTCGGATTAGAAGTTCAGTAAAAAAAAAAATAATACAAAAAATAATAAAAAAAATAATAAAAAAAAATAAATAACAAAATCTGCTAAACCCAAACACACAGTATTCGTCTGGGTAAGTTGGTCTTAAATTTTAACGTCCGCTTCCACCAAGGGTGATATCGCAGACAAGATGTCTTATATTTTGATTTTTATTATCTTAGCGCACGTGCAGGAGTCTTTATTGTGGGAGAAAACGGGAGTACGAGGAATAAACCCAGGACGATGAAAAGCCGCCCCTATCACCAAGCCGCAGGGATCGAAACCACAACCGCAAACCGGAGGTGATCGGCCAGCTAGAGGTCGAAGCGTGACACTATAGACCACTGGGCCATCGCAATTCTGTGTATGATGACTTTCCTTTACATAGTTTACATGCCTTCTACATGCGGCGTCACATCACACGGCATCAATCATTGGCGTCCAATGTCTAAGTTTATTCCTGATCCTGACAGAATGATTCCTACGTGTACTTCTAACACATTTATTTTTCTAACATTTTGAAAAAAAAACTATTCTGTAATTTAAATTGCAGAAAGAAAAAAGTTAATATTATGAGCTAATAAACTTACACCGATGCTATCCCTCCCAATGATTGTAGCGGCCAAGCAAAATTCACTGCTGATCAGTTTGGCCCGGGACTGTACAGCGCAGTGTTGGCTTACGGTTAGCCACTCCACACTGTGAGACGTAGGCCCGTCATAGCATACTCCACACTGTACAGCACAGGCCCGTTATAGCACACTCCACACTGTACGGCACAGGCCCTTCATAGCACACTCCACACTGGGAGGCGTAGGCCCGTCATAGTACACTACATACTGGAGACGTAGGCACGTCAGAGTACACTCCACACTGGACGATGCAGGCCCGTCATAGCACACTACACACTGGGAGGCGTAATCCCGTCATAGCACACTCCACACTGTCAAAGCACAATCCACACTGGATGGCGCAGGCCCGTCATAGCACACTCCACACTGGGAGGCGTAGGCCCGTTATAGCACATGGCATACTGGGAGGCGTATGCCCGTGATAGCACACTCCACTCGGGACGGCTCAGGCCAGTCATAGCACACTCCACACTGAGCGACGTAGGCCTGTCATAGCACACTCCACACTGGACGGCGCAGGCCCGTCATAGCACACTCCACACTGGGGGGCGTAGTCCCGTCATAGCACACGGCATACTGGGAGGCGTAGGCCCGTGATAGCACACTCCACACTGGACGGCGCAGGCCCGTCATAGCACATTCCACACTGAGCGGCGTAGGCCTGTCATAGCACACGCCACACTGGACGGCGCAGGCCCGTCGTAGCACACTCCACACTGGAAGGCGTAGGCCCGTCATAGTACACGGCATACTGGGAGGCGTAGGCCCGTCATAGCACACGTGGTTTGGAGTGAAAATTATTGTCATGTCATTTATCTTTATTGATTAGAAATTATTATAAAATATTGCAGACCTACCCTTCAATCACCTGCAATGGTGTGGTAAAGGTGGTCGCTATAAAACCTGTGTAGTTCGGGGCAATAGATGTCTTGTGGATTGAGAACAACAGAAAGGGTTTTAAATAAGTTTATATATCCCACAAATAACACGATACAGTTATTATATTATATTGAACGATGTAATGAAACACGTAATAGGATGCTTTTTAATCTATACTATAATACCATGTACCATAACCATAAAACCACACTTATACTGACATTACACATAACTATAAACACAAAACATATTAAGCTTGGCCTTTAAACTTACTATTCTCACACTTCGCTTTCAATTAAATGAAATATAAAATAATTACCCGATGTTTGACCCTGTTGATAATCTGTAACATGTGTTAATTATACATGATTGTAGTTTTATCCTAACTACACTTACAAATAACCAGCCAGGACAAAGAATCACCTGATAAATAACCCGTTCAGAAAGAGATCACCATCAGAACTTAAAGATTCCAACGAGTTATTTTTGAACTATACCAGAATTATTAAAAACTAAACACATATAGAAAAACTAAAACATTTCAACCACTAAAATTAAACACCATAATCCGGACAATACATTTCCAGGCCCATACAATAAAAAACCACCACCCAAAACATTTAAATTGATTTATATTCGCTCAAAACCAAAAATATAAACCCACTAATTCAAAACTTCAACTAATTAAGAGACTGGCCAGGACATTTATAACCAACATTAATAGACAGATTCCCAAAAGGCATCCCTGTTACAAAATTATTTTGAAATAATTATGTAACAATTTTGTAACAGGGATGCGTTTTTGGGACTCTGTTGAATGTAAATCACTTATTTATAAAAGTAGGGCATCTTAGGATATTTAACAATACAATACAACTGTTCAGCTACATAAGGGGCCTGTTTCACGAAATTTTAACTAAGATAAAATCCAAATTTTCGTAATTTGATTGGATAATATTAGTATCTAGAAACATTTGGATTTTATCTTTAATTAAGATTTCGAGAAAAAAGGCCCTGTTCTAGAAAATAGTCAGCATAGGCGTATACAACTCTAGCTGACTGGTCAGCGTTATCAGGTTAATTTCATACATTCTAGATCTTCCATTAGAACAATCTAATAATTTAACATGTACCAAACCACGGCAACTAAACAAGGGGTGTCTTCTAGTTGGAGTTGGGGATCACGTGGTTAAGTGGGTAAGACACTGGCTCGCAAGCCAGGAGGTCGGGTGTTCGATCCCTGCATTGGCCGCGAAAGTTCAACCAGATTTTCCAACGTGGTTTCCCCTAGTCAGTGATGCCTTCCTTGTCAGTGATGCAGGACGGAGGGCCTGACAAGGACAGCTGTCTAGTCGTTCGGATGGGACGAAAAACCGAGGTCCCGTGTACACATTGCCGTGCACGTAAGAGATCCCTTGGCAGTTGGAATTCGATATAAGTGTAGGCCTTAGTGCCGCTGCCCGGGCAAAATTTCCCTCATAGCACACTGTATAGCGTATGCCCGTCTTCATTAGCCCAATTTAGGAGCAGAACAGTAGGACGTTAAACCCCATTTCATTTCATTTCATTTCTTGTTGGGAGTAGATTTCAGACGCCCACACTGCCCTCTTTGTTCAATTATATACCTGATTGAATTATAAGATAAAATAGACACTGTATCTGTATAAATTACTTAGAGATGTCAGATGACATATTATAACCTTAGAGACAAACAACCTGTATCTGTATTTACCACACGTATATTTCATAGAAATCCCTGTGGACTTTACAGGAAAGAAATTGAGAGATCTTAATGTCAGAAACCACAATTATTTCTCTTTGTTTTTCAGCGGAATTTATTTAACAGATTTTCTTCAAGGAGAAGAATACATTAGCTGATTTTAACGTTAATGTTACTGTAATTCTAGCACTTTTTATTTAGAGATTGGTTACCATACGTCCTCATGATACCAGTTGTTTTTGTTGATTACAATTTGAACGTCAAATAGATCCATCTTTTAGACATTGCCTACCATATTTCCTCATGATATCAGTTGATTAAAAAACGTTTATGTTGTTGATTACAATTTTAACCTCAAATAGATCCATCGCTTTATATGATGCATACCACCGTGGGTTGGTGTTATTGATTATGTGTGGTGCGGTCTTCCTGAACTTACTATTCAGAAATGAAATGGGTTTTAACGTCCTACTGCACAGGTTGTGGTAATGAAGACGGTTATACGGTCTATGACAGTAAGTTGTTTACCTGGAGAGCGGTGCTACGGTTTACACTTATCTCGAATTCCAATTGTCAAGTTATCTTTAACGTTCACGTCAATGACTACACGGGAAATCGGTTTTCCATCCCATCCGTATTGAATCACTATTATGGACAGAATGGTTTAATGGACAGTTGTTAAATAAGTCGTTTTAGTTGTTGGACAGCTGTCTAGTCGTTCGGATTGGACGAAAATCCGAGGTCCCGTGTACACATTGGCGTGCACGTAAAAGACCCCTTAACAGTTGGAAATCGATTAAAAAGTAAGTCGTAGTGCCGAATTCCAGGCCAAATTCCCCTCCATAGCACACTGTATGACGAATGCCCGTCTTCATTAGCTCAGTTTGGAGCAGAACAGTAGGACATTAAAACCCCATTTCATTTCATTTTATGTTGTTTGTGGTTGATTACGATCTTAAAGCCCACTACATTCTGTATGATATTATAAACATGTTAATTTGATTAATATTATTTACATAAAATGTGTGAAAACATTAAAATACATTTTTTTGATAATTTTTTTTTAATTCTATATGTATACATGATGTTAAAAATCGCTGTCGTGCAAAAACAGGATGTACAGTTGATGTTTGGTTTGGAATCGTTACATGACGATAGAAACGAAAATTGATGGCAAAGAGAATCCATTTAATTTGTGTGTAAAGGCTAAGGTTTTTTTTTCAGTGGACGTCGACATGAGATTGTCTTTGAAAATCGATAAAATTAATATCTTCCCTTTTTGTACCTTATTCAAGGCTCCCACTATCGTGTGATGCGTTTCGATCAGATTGTTTCTATTGAATTCCCGATCTGGTACGTGCAGATACGTTCGGATACTAGTAACACGATTGCTACGACTGACCTCAATATATGACAAGACCTGATTGGATTAACACGATTACTCCACGATGTCAATCTTAACACGAATCGTGATATTGGAAACTAGCATCACTGTTATTATTGTTGACATTCTAGCCACCATGTCGTTTCTAGGCATTATGATATACGATACGAAGATATTCTGTGGTTGCTATGCATGTTATACGATACGAGTTAATTCTGTGGTTGCTATGCATTATGATATATGATTATATGAAGTATGACCTGCGATACACGCCAATGCATACAGGGGGTCCTCGTTTTATTTGTTGTGCCATCCGAACGACTAGACAGCTGTTTTTGTCAGACCCTCTGTTCTGCACCACTGACAAGAGGAAACCACGTTGGAAAAATCCCCATGAACTTTCTCGACCAATGCAGGGATCGAACACGTGACCTTAAGCAATTAACCAACTAGCTCCTTTAAGACCAAATTTGACAAGAAGTAGGGATGCCTTCCGACATCGTGGGTTTTCTCCGGGTCCTCCGGTTTCCTCCCACTGCCAACGACCCCTACGCGCAAGCGATTTATTGAAATAAAATTAAACCATATGTTAGTCCCGAAATGACCTGGTTTGTGTCGAGTGGACGTTAAACCCCACCTCTCTCCCCCTCTCTCTCCCTCTCTCTCTCTCTCTCTCCCCCTCTCTCTCCCTCTCTCTCTCTCCCCCTCTCTCTCCCTCTCCCTCTCTCTCCCCCTCTCTCTCTCTCCCCCCCTCTCTCTCCCCCCTCTCTCTCTCTCTCTCCCCCTCTCTCTCTCTCCCCCCTCTCTCTCTCTCTCTTTAAGACCAAATCAACTAACAGAGGTTGGAGTATTCTAGCTTCATTAAGCAAAGCCTTTCAAATCTTCCAAGTGTCATCAGCGCTGTTTAGAATTCATTTGTTCTTCTGTAAGGACATAGTAAGACATTATGTAAACTAGAATTAGTAAAACTGTATAGAACTTATCTCTAATGGTATAAATTAACCTACTTCAATACTGACAGAAATCAAAATGGTTTAACATAAAATGCACTGTTTTCCCTCTAGTAGATTGGGTGGAGTTTAAAGTAGCTAAGTCTCTAACTCGATATCATCCAAAGTCTTCGGCATTGAAAACACGAATTATTTGTCAGTTTAAATCAACAATGATGTTGTGATCTTACCGGGAAAAGAAGGGCTCCTGATATCCATTATTTAAGACAAAAAAACCAACATTTTACCGTTGGTACACGACTCGTGTAATAAAATGCTTTTTAGCGCCATTTGTAATACAAGGGACTTGAAGAACGAGGCTAGACATATTCCATAAGTCATGTCAAACGGTGGCGCCATATTCTTATCTGGAGAGCATGCGCAATAAATACTGTGGGTGTGGACTGGAATAACCAGACTCTAGAAGCTACCATTCGATTGGCATATTTCGCTGAACATAACTGATTGGAAATTAGAGTAAAAACGGAAACGATTGCATGTAAATCAGTTTATATACATTCATATTACATCATCATATGCGTTGCGACCAATTTTTGCTGGTTTAACCCAGTTTTAGCAGAAATAAGGAGTGTGATAGTTTTCAGTGCAACAACAGCGAGCATGTTGAAAAGGTGTCCACGTTACAAGTATTGATATAATGCTTTGGTCTATGTTGTTAAATCTGTTAACTCATGACAGCAATGTTAATAATATAGCTTGGTGAATTCAAGTTCCACCATGTGAGGCCATGTCGTGTCAACCACTCACTTCTCTATCTATTTAAAAGAGGAAAAGCGTTAGATCTTTAAATAAAACTGAAAGAAATTCCATACTAAAATCAGTTGTCAGTATTTGATAAATCTTCAGAAACTTTTAATAGAGAGAGTAAAAATAGTACGGTGTTGACATCATGTCTAGTTAATGTTGAATTGGTGTTGCGTCACACTCAGTGTCATTCGTATGGGTGTCTGAATGATTTAGTAGAGTCGCCAATTGTCCAAACAAATTATTGTTTTTTATATATATATATATATATATATATATATATATAATAAAAACAAATGTGTTAGTCCCCGAACTGACCTAGTTTCTGTCGAGACAGCTTTCCTTGTCAGCCCAAATGGGAACCAAAACCATACATAACTCTAATGTGATATCCGTCAAGACACATAGTTAGTAAATGAAATAAAATAGGATTTCGAGGAACACTTTTTAAATTCAACAAATGGTAAAGTTATTGGTTGATCTAAATTTAAGGGATGGACGGGAACTAACTGTAAAAAGGGGAAATGAGGGTAAAAAGGGACCCCCAACTTTAAGTATATCAAGTAAAGGAAGAAACTTAATTAGAAACTTTAGAATGTATTAAATGTCATCCTTAGTAGAAACTTACAATACATAGACAGATAATGTATCTTTAACATATTTTATTTGATGTCAATCAGTATTGCCTTATAATAATAATAATAATAATAATAATGATATTTGTATCGCGCAACTATTCAATCCACTAGGGAATGCACTAAGCGCTATCAACAGTTGGCTATTTAATCTATCTATTTATATCTTGTTTTGTTGAATATTCTATGGGGATTTCAGTTTTATTTCAAATCGATTAAAAAACGAGCACGAGTAGTAATGTTTTTAATTGTTTATCTGCGATTCTAATGTCATAGACATTAATAAATAAAATATTATATTCATTTGTTGTAATGGTTTTATATGGCTATATCTGATATTATTTCTGTTTCGTCAACTCCCATTTTTTCATTTTCCTAGCTGTTCGCGGTAATCGAACTGTCAGTGCACTGGAAATGAAATGAAATTGGGTTTAACGTCCTTCTGTTCTGCTACGACTGGGTTAATGAAGACGGGCTTAATGAAGACGGGCTTATGCCATACGGTTTGCTATGAAGGACATTTTGCCCGGGCAGTGGCCTTATGTCGAATTCCAACTGTTAAAGGATCTTTAACGTGCTTGCCAATGTATACATGGGACGTCGGTTTTTCGTTCCATCCGAACAACTAGACGACTGTCATTGTCAGGCCCTCCATCCTGCACCACTGACAAGGGTAAACCACGTCGGAAAATCCGGATGAACTTTTTCGGCCGATGCAGGGATCGAACATGCGACCGCGAATGACAGAATTCAATTCCGAAACGTTCAACCGATTATCCCCATTGTGTCGTAAATACGAGTTGTTTTATATCGTGTGGTAGATATTACTGGTAGAGTTGTTTTATATTCAATATAAAATGTTTGGTAAAAAGTTATGGCTGTAATATCGATTGATGGCGATTATCAGACCTTTTTTTTAAAATCGTCTCCATCTTCAAACCGGATTCAAATTAATTTATACTCTGTTCTTCTCTGTTAATAAACAAACTAATTGGTGGCTAGACTGGTGGCTAAATTGTCTGGCTAGTGACAGACATTAATCGTTTCAGAGTTCAAGAGAGAGAGAGAGAGAGAGAGAGAGAGAGAGAGATGAGGTTTAACGACAGAAACTCCGTCTACATCGGTAGTATTTATTGTATGCTCTCCAGAGAGAAAGAGAGAGAGAGAGAGAAAGAGAGAGAGAGAGAGAGAGAGTGGTATAACCTTCACTCGACAGAAACTAGGTCAGTTCGGGGACTAACAAATTTGTTTTTATTATATATATATATATATATATATATAAAAAACAAAAATTTGTTTGGACAATTGGCGACTCTACTAAATCATTCAGACACCCATACGAATGACACTGAGTGTGACGCAACACCAATTCAACATTAACTAGACATGATGTCAACACCGTACTATTTTTACTCTCTCTATTAAAATTTTCTGAAGATTTGTCAAATACTGACAACTGATTTTAGTATGGAATTTCTTTCAGTTTTATTTAAAGATCCAACGCTTTCCTCTTTTAAATAGATAGAGAAGTGAGTGGTTGACACGACATGGCTTCACATGTTGGAACTTGAATTCACCAAGCTATATTATTAACATTGCTGTCATGAGTTAACAGATTTAACAACATAGACCACAGCATTATATCAATATCTTGTAACATGGACACCTTTTCAACATTCTCGCTGTTGTTGCACTGAAAACTAACACACTCCTTATTTCTGCTAAAACTGGGTTAAACCAGCAAAAAAGTAATATAATATAATAATATAATATGAATGTATATAAACTGATTTACATGCAATCGTTTCCGTTTTTACTCTAATTTCCAATCAGTTATGTTCAGCGAAATATGCCAATCGAATGGTAGCTTCTAGAGTCTGGTTATTCCAGTCCACACCCACAGTATTTATTGCGCATGCTCTCCAGATAAGAATATGGCGCCACCGTTTGACATGACTTGTGGAATATGTCTAGCCTCGTTCTTCAAGTCCCTTGTATTACAAATGGCGCTAAAAAGCATTATATTACACGAGTCGTGTACCAACGGTAAAAAAAACAATTTTGTCTTTAAATAATGGATATCAGGAGCCCCTCTTTTCCCGGTAAGATCACAACATCATTGTTGATTTAAACTGACAAATAATTCGTGTTTTCAATGCCGAAGACTTTGGATGATATCGAGTTAGAGACATAGCTACTTTAAATTCCACCCAATCTACTAGAGGGAAAAGAAAAGAAGGGGATTCTCGTGCATGTCAGGGATAGCTCAAGGCCATTAGACCATTCAAACCCCCGTCCCATCCCCCGTCCCATCCCCCATCCCAGTTGTGTAGCAGAGTGCAGAACCTCTTATACTCCTGCTTTTACGTCTGTACTTTGGTACTCGTGTAGTAAAGTACATGAGAGAGTTCAATGTTCTCGGTCTGTTCGGTCACCTCACACACCAAGATATCCATATATCCCCCCCACCCACCGTAATACCGTCATGATCACATTAATAAAGACCGTCCCCCACCCTCCGACATACCGTCATGATAGCATTAATAAAGACCTCCCCCACCCTCCGTCATACCGTCATGATCACTTTAATAAAGACCGCCCCCCACCCTCCGACATACCGTCATGATAACATTAATAAAGACGACCCCCCCAATCCTCCGACATACCGTCATGATCACATTAATAAAGACCGTCCCCCACCCTCCGACATACCGTCATGATCACATTATATAATAAAGACCGTCCCCCACCCTCCGACATACCGTAATGATAATATTAATAAAGACCGCCCCCTACCCTCCGACATACCATCATAATAACATTAATAAAGTCATGACATTAATAAAGGCCGTAAAGTACACAAGACGGTTCAATGTTCTCTGTCAGATCGGTCAACATGACATAACTCTATTGGGTGTTAAATAATCCTTTAATAAAAGATATGTTTACAATGATCTAGTGATTGTTGATTTCCATTCAAATCAATTCTACATACACACTAGGGGATATTAAAGTTAATATCATATCGTGATTAATGTTCTTATGGGAGATACATTATGGGAGATTCGATAACGGGTTGGCAGTTCTCACTATAATAGTTAAAAACTAGATAATGTAAAGGCAATTTGCTGAAAATTTCATTCAAATTGATACACTATGAACCGAGAGCTAAGCGTTTGAAATTTCCGCCTAGTATCGATCATCATTACTAAAGTCAGTACGATAAACAGCATAGTCTCGATTATCCATTTAATCGTTAAATCGTGAAGAAAAGCTATGCAGAAAATCGACTCTTAATCCACTTAAGATCGATCGCAGGCTAGCGATGCCTTCTAGAGTTGATTATGGTCTGGATAGGTTAATTAATGTCTAATTAATAATTTAGATAACATTTCAGGCCTTAAGAAAGACCTGCAATAGGCAGATTTAGCTCTTGTATAATGTATGTTTAATATGAATATTACAATGACATCATTATTAATGTGACGTCATAATGTATGTTTAATTGAAATCCTGACTATTGTAATCCAAATTGTCCCTGAAACATTACACCTTTCAATTCTTAATCTTGTCAATAGTGAAAGCCCGTCAAACTTTTTTTTTCTTTCTTTTATAAGCAATATTTTTATTCAAATTTGTATCTGAATAGGGATTGGGGAACAGGCATAGTCTATATTAAACCCCTCTCCCATCAATCTTAAATGCATTTTCGAAGAATTAAGACAGTAGCCATTTGAAGAGTTGAAACACGAAGTTCAACACCATCCATCCCTATGTGTGAATGTGAAACATGTATTAAACGTCCAATTCTACCACGTCCATGTATTTTTTTTGTGGAAATTTTGTGTGGTGCAGCCCCCCTGCACTTACTAATAGGGATATCACACACATATATATAGGCCTAGGTAGACAATGTAAAACGCCATGTTAATTAAAATAAAAATCTCACAAGTTTAGTCAAGAACAGACTATAATTATAAATTAATCGATAGTTTCGACATGGAGTTGGGGGGGGGGGGGGAGGCACTAAAATTGTCAGATGCCCTTTATGACTGTTTCTCGCCCTTGGTTGCCAATTTAGCTGATCCTGAACTCTAGCACCCCCCCTCACCCCCACCCAACCCACGCACACGCACCACACCCGCTCCGGATCCGCGCAATTAACTCTAAGACATTAAATATTCACGGAGAAGCGTATTCCACCCTTTAACCGACAGAATTAGTCAGGAGATATTTTTAAATAACAGGTTTTCCTTGCAAACCCTGCGGTTATAACTTTAACTCTGAATACAAAGTTAACGCTGTATTACACAATATTATTTGTGGATCATGGCAAACAAACTCGATGGATCTATATATAAACGGTCTTATGACATCGACCGACACTGGCACAACACACTGAGGGCTAATGTCTCACGTCATTTAGACTGTAGAAAGGATTTTTATAGTTTATAAATATATCTTGGCCTGTAGCACCATCCGCCCAACCACACGCACTTAAAATACTTATGAGTAACATAAAATGAGTTTGTCTGCGATATCACCTCGGTGGAAGCGGACGTAAAATACAACTAACCCATCATAAAATGAGTGAATATACAAGATCATTTCAAAGTTTTAACTATAAAATAGATAATCGATACTTTGACTGCAATTGACAATATATTCATATTTCACCATCTATATGCCTCATAAATTTCCCCCATCGCACACTGTATGGCGTATGCCCGTCTTCATTAATCCAGTTAGAACAGAACCGTAGGATGTTAAACCCCATTTCATTTCATTTCATTTTCTTAATCCAGTTTAAACACGTAAGCTATAGTAAGAACGACATGCTCTCAAAGGTGAGGGGGTGGGGGCGAATGGTTAACGCGTTTGATCATAAGCTTTGTCATCATTGAGTCATGTGACGTGGCTTCGAATCCTCGAGTGGACGTTAACCCATCTCTCTCTCTCTCTCTCTCTCTCTCTCTCTCAAAGGGGAATTAGGTAGAATTAGATAAGGAGCTGACAGTTTTCGTTATAATAGTTAAAAATAGATAATGTTAACCGAATATGCTGAAAATTTCAGTGAAATTACTTCACCCTGAACCAAGATATTAGCGATCAATTTTGGGCTAGCCTCGATTTCCATTACTAACGTCGGTACGATAATAAACAAAGTCTCAATTATCCATATTTACATTAAAATTATCTATCAAATCCAGTAAATATCGTAGACTAAAAATGCTTTGAGGATTAACTCATGTCTAATTAATAATTTATATAACATTCAAGGCCTAAAGAAAGACCTGAAATAGACAGATTTACCTGGCCGAATGGTTATCGCGTGTGCGTTGTATCCCAATTTCCATCATTGAGTCAACTGGCGTGGTTTCGATTCCCGGGTTGTACGTGACAAGCCCGTGGGATTTCTTCGGGTCCTCCGGTTACACCCCACGGCTAAATGCGCTCGTATGGAACCATACGTTAGTCCCGAAATGACCTTGTCCGTGTCGAGTGGGCGTTAAACCCCATTTTCTCAATCAAATTATAGAAATAAATTTGTACCATATGCTAGTCCCGAAATGACTCTATGTCTCTCTGTCTCTGTCTGTCTGTCTCTCTCTCTCTCTCTCTCTGTCTCTCTGTCTCTCTCTCTCTCCGTAGGTTTGTCTTGTATATTCATTTGTGTGAGGTGTAGTCCTCTATATGAAGTTTAATGTCCCCTAGATATTATGTCACAAGAACATTAATCACGATATGATATTAACTTTAATATCCCCTAGTGTGTATGTAGAATTGATTTGAATGGAAATCAACAATCACTAGATCATTGTAAACATATCTTTTATTAAAGGATTATTTAACACCCAATAGAGTTATGTCATGTTGACCGATCTGACAGAGAACATTGAACCGTCTTGTGTACTTTACGGCCTTTATTAATGTCATGACTTTATTAATGTTATTATGATGGTATGTCGGAGGGTGGGGGCGGTCTTTATTAATCTTATCATTACGGTATGTCGGAGGGTGGGGGACGGTCTTTATTATATAATGTGATCATGACGGTATGTCGGAGGGTGGGGGACGGTCTTTATTAATGTGATCATGACGGTATGACGGTGGGTGGGGGACGGTCTTTATTAATGTTATCATGACGGTATGTCGGAGGGTGGGGGACGGTCTTTATTAATGTGATCATGACGGTATGACGGAGGGTGGGGGACGGTCTTTATTAATGTTATCATGACGGTATGTCGGAGGGTGGGGGACGGTCTTTATTAATGTGATCATGACGGTATGACGGTGGGTGGGGGACGGTCTTTATTAATGTTATCATGACGGTATGTCGGAGGGTGGGGGACGGTCTTTATTAATGTGATCATGACGGTATGACGGAGGGTGGGGGACGGTCTTTATTAATGTGATCATGACGGTATGACGGTGTGGGGGGGGGGGGGTATATGGATATCTTGGTGGGTGAGGTGACCGAACAGACCGAGAACATTGAACTTTCTTATGTACTTTATAATACGGGTATCTCAGTACAAACGTAACAGCAGGAGTATACGCATCTTCAATAGAAGGCTTGATCTCGCTTTAACTATCTACATCTCATCAAGGCCTTTACGTAATACCCTGTATATTGCGGCACTAATTTCGGGAATTGTGAAGTAAACAAGTAACGGCCAGATGTTGTGAAACTCGCAGTCGTTGATTCAGGAACATGGTGTATAAGAGGTTTTGTACTCTGCTACACAACTGGGATGGGGGATGGGATGGGGGATGGGACGGGGGTTTGAATGGTCTAATGGCCCTGGGCTATCCCTGACCAGTCTCCACTAGCCTGCGATCGTCGTTTCAAGCGTATGTGGTTTACTCCAGGTACTCAAGTTTCCTCCCATAGGAATGACCCCTGTGTGTTTGCTAAACATAATAAAATAGGACAACTTTTCTGCGTTATCTCCATGGGGTTTAACGTCATACCTTGCTGTATGAATACAGGCCTAATTCTAGATAACAAACCTTATCTCTCAACCCTCCCTGCCACACCCAACTACAATTAAGCAGATAATCCTACCTGAAACGGCTACAAAACCCCTCTTTTAAAATCAAAGCGACAGTAGATTGCTTTTTCCGACATTTTAAATTTACGTTTGTAACACATAAAGGCGGGGGTCTCGTGTGCAATAGCCAATCAAAGTACTAATTTGATCAGTGTTGCGCAGTAGTAATACGCCGTAATTATGAACGTCCGAATCAATTTTGATAAAAACAACGCTTGATTTACTTCATTGTCAATATTTGCTGATAAATGAATGTTGTTTCAGTAGATTTGGCTGTGTATGTGTAATAGGTACTAATAGTATAAAATTAACTTATTCTTAAGATGGTACCTACATTAATAAAGAAATTGAGTTTGCCACTTGCTTGGAACTAAAGGCATCCAATCGTAGCTAAAAACAAGCACATCAGTATATCTCAGCGTTTTTAGTTTCGTTCTCGTAGCTAGCCTAATTCATACAGTGTGTTATGACAGCAGCGCAACAACCTACTCTTGTGATCTGTCACATGTCACTGTGCATCAAATACAATGTACCGTTATCCCATTACCAAAAATGTCCTCATTCAACCAATCAAGTTTATAATAAGATTAATAACTGCACTCGAAAGACGTAAACACACACGGGTAGTATTAGTACGCCCCTATTTACTTTATGCAAGCCAATTGGCTCGTGTAATACATGTACTGTATTGCCATTCACCACACCTGACTAACAAAGGTGTTTTATTTAAGTGCCGATTAAACTTTGACACAAGTATATAGGATAGGTAGAATATAAACACTATAGAAAATAACCACTCGTGGGAATAGTGTATCGGATTATTTATATGACGTTTGATAACGAAACTTTAATGCCTAATATTAACTCGTGAGGGATATGATATGATTGTGTTTATGTGATAGTGCAAGACGGGTCGTTAATAACTATTACGGCTTGAGTGTGTTTATGCGATGATTGAAGTCTATAATTCTGTAGATTACGTGTGAGGAATATTGGATAACAATATTTATGTGATAGTTGACAATTATCATCTAATATCTATAAATATTGTGTATGGAATATAGGATGATAGAATTTGTAAGAAATATGTGATAGTTAATGATTATCATTGAATTACTAGTTTTTGAGGAATATATTATAAGAATAGTCATGGGATTGTTGAAGATTATCCCTGAGGAAACTATATAAATTACAGTAACTGGAGGATATCATTTAATATCAATGTAATAATACACTTATCCTAACCAAAATATAAAACATTTCAATTAGAAGTAGCCCATCCCCCTCTCCCCGGGGTAATTAGTAGTAACCCCGCCAACACCTCACCCTCGGTGTAATTAGAAGTAACCCCCACCCATCCCTCACCACTGGTTTAATTGTAAAAACATAAATGATGGTCGTCATATTATTCTTGTTGTTGGGATTGTCTTTCACTGTAGCAGGTATGTATTCAATATATATTTTTTTTTTATTTAAATAATATTTTATTTCGATTTTAAGAATATGAAATATATTAAACATATCTTCTCTGTACATATTATGAAATATATCATAAACAAATCTGCTGTGTATGTGAAAAAAGGGAAAGAGAGAGAGAGAGAGAGAGAGAGAGAGAGAGAAAGAGAGAGAGAGAGAGAGAAATGGGGTTTAACGTCCACTAAACAAAACTAGGTCATTTCGGGACTAACATATTGTTCAATTTTATTTCTATTATTCACGCGCGCGTAGGGGTCTTTAGCAATGGGAGGAAACTGGAGGACAAGGAGAAAACCCACGAGGTTGGACAGGCGACCCTACTCCTTGTCGCGCATAGCCGGGGATTCGAAACCACGCCATTTGACTCAATGACAGACCTTATCACACAGCACGCAGTCCTATCAAGGAAATCAATTGTGTGCACTATTTATAAGAAAAGAACAAAAAAAGAATTTTATAACAAAATTAAAAATTGATCAAAAGTGAGAAGGTCATAAATATTGAAATGTCCGATGACATCAACATATTCATTCCTTTGAAGGTAGTTCAATGAAATTATTAAAATCGGCTATTTATATATAAAAGCACAATAGATATTTATATGAATACTCGTGTCAAACACATCAGCGTTACAAACAGAATTGATCACTTCTAATGTAAAGTTGTCATTCATCACATTTTGTCTTGGAGCGGCTATCAGTGATCTAGATCACAAATAAAACCTAAAGCAGGAAGATGTAGCTCTGTAAACACTTATGATGAGTTTTTCCATTTATAGAAATTTCTGTCATAGCCTGTAGCAATTACAGATCGAACAATAGATATTCGAAATATACCAATATAATTATTACAGATCAATAGATATTAGAAATATACCAATATATAATATATTAAAGATCGAACAATAGATATTAGAAATATACCAATATATGATATATTACAGATCGATCAATAGATATTAGAAATATACCAATATATAATATATTACAGATCGATCGATAGATATTAGATATATACCAATATATGATATATTACAGATCGATCGATATATTCCAATATATGACATATTACAGATCGATCGATAAATATTAGAAATATACCAATATATGATATATTACAGATCGATCGATAGATATTAGAAATATACCAATATATGACATGGATGTAGATGGTGGAAGAGTTAAGCGAGATGTGGAATCAATGCTAGTTAATCTGGTTTTTGAAGTGGAGACAGAGTCAGATAGGGGTGTATTACGTTTAACACAAATAGACAGATTACCTACATTTTCTATTTCTAATGGTGTGACAGACGAAATATTTGGAACCACAAGGGTAATATAATATATATTATTCAGTTTAATTCTTTCAACAGCTTTTACAACATCTGGCCCAAAGTTCAATATTCTCAGACTTAAACATACATTATGCAAGAGCTAAATCTGCCAGTTGCAGATCTTTCCTTAGGCCTGAAATGTTATCTAAATTATTAATTAGACATTAATTAACTTATCCAGACCATAATCAACTCTCGATGGTAACGCTAGCCTTGATATTTTCTGGATTAGAATCATATCTGCTTCTTGACGCTCATTGATAATTAAATAAAAAAAATGGATAATCGAGACTTATGTTTTTTATAGGACCGACTTTAGTAATGATGATCGAGGCTAGACCAAAAATTTAATCACTAAATTCTCGGTTCAGAGTGGATCAATTAGACTGAAATTTTCAGCAAATTGCCCATACATTATCTGGGTTTTAACTATTATAGTGAAAACGGCCAGCTCTTTATCTAATCTCCCATAATGTGGGATGGGGCACATGGTTGTGGTCATATTATGTTCTAGCAGTGTGTGGGTGTGGGATGGGGATGGGCGTACTGTAAGTGGCTTGAGTTTATTGATTATCAGAATCTGGACAAGACTGACTGACTGACTGTAGGTGGGAGATACACTAAGTAGCTTGTTTACATGACTCTCTCGCTGTGAACAGCGATGTTTGGTTGCTTTAAATGAAATGAAATGAAACGGGGTTTAACGTCCTACTGTTCTGCTCCTAAACTGGGCTAATGAAGACGGGCATACGCCATGCAGTGTGCTATAAGGGAAATTTTGCCCGGGCAGCGGCATTACAGTCTACTCTTATATCGAATTCCGACTGCCAAGGGATCTTTTACGTGCATGCCAATGTATACACGGGACCTCGGTTTTTCGTCCCATCCGAACGACTAGACAGCTGTCCTTGTCAGGCCCTCCGTCCTGCATCACTGACAAGGGGAAATCACGCTGGAATATCTGGATGAACTTTCTCGGTCAATGCAGGGATTGTATTGGTTGTGGGTTTGGCTTTCATACTTTCTAAGTACAATACTTGTATAAAATGGCACATCAGAATATGCCTATCACATTTGTCTAAACGAAAACCCTAACCATTACCCTGATTCGATGTCATGTGAAATAGGGTATGGAATTTATATTTTTAATAATTAATTTTAGAATCGAGCAGTTTACACAGATTTGAGTAGAAAAGCGTCAATAATGGTGGAGAGACGTTTTGATTTAGAAGACAATATTATTTATAAATTGGTATGTATATTGGAACATAGAAATCCAATGGGGTTGAAAAGCAACATTGGCTGGTTGTTAAAATATTCATCTGAAGTGTTCAAATTTAATTTCATGCAAATTAATTTCGTGGGGAAGTTTCATAATGACAACATTTGTTTTTCTCTGTGTCTCATCGTTTACTTCATGCTGTTGCTGTGCTTCTGTGTCTTCTCACAGTATTGTATGTTATAGTCGGAAATTATGAATCATTGGCATCGATAATCTCTTGATTTCGTAAACTATATTTTATGGAAACTGGACGTATTCCTGTAGTTCATGCAATCTGATTAAAACACAGATCCTATTTCAGTTGTTACATAACCTGCGTTCTGGATGGAGTGAGGTATTAGCCAATGAAACCATCTGTTACGGTGGGCTCTTGGCGTGCCATGCACGTAACTGTAGGTAAACCACTAGAACGTCAACGCTGATTGATTGATTAATGTCTGACGTCATATGGTCAAACGCCGCTCGTACGATCTTCTGATCTTTATGTAGTGTAGGTCGTCGAAAGTATAAAAAACGAAACGAAATATAGATCTGTATTTAAATCAGATTGGTGTTTCATGTTAATATTGTATAACATATCATAACACTTGTAAGATTTAATGTATCCCAAAGTCACGGAATGTTTCAAACATCCATGAAAGACAAGTGTATATATATATATATATATATAAATATATGTTCAACATTTGATATTAGAGTATATATTATTTTACAGTTATTTGTCGTTATTTATTGAGTTTCTCGTGTATCGCCCCAGAACAGTTTGTAGGATTCAGGGAACTGCTTATTCAACATTCTCCGGAAGTGTTGTTGAATTGTAGTACAATCGGACCTCTTCTATTGTTGTGTTTGTTTCTTTGTGATCGTAACAAGACTACAACATCAATGGTTTTACAACTTTATTTCTAAGCTGTAATGGTTTTGAAGATTCCTCGTTCTCAATAATAATGGCTGCTTGGGATTTCTGAATGAGCTCTGATCCAACTCCCTCTACACCCTAATTTATACCCCCTAATTTATACCCCCTAATTTCTGCAGGTCTTCTATAACCTTGACGTTAATTTCCATCCCATATATGGAATAAACCTCTTTATTTCACACAGCTAATGGAGGAGACATTATTTGGTCTACCAACCATATGTCAATTAACAGACAGAATTTGATGGATATTTGGACAATGATTATGATTTAACCAAAATATCACTGTTTTTTATGTATAAATATATCATTCACGTTCATTAAGTATGTGTGATTTGACTATAAAGACACAGTGAAGTAACAATTTTGCAAAGAACCAAAATTGTCTTAAGGACAAGTGTTACAGAATGCACAAACATAATAATATGGTTTCAAAATTGAGCTTTTTAACTGTTAATTTGAATCGAACGTATTTGTGAGATCTCTCTGTTGATTTAAAAGTCAGGTAATTTTGAGTTAGAAGAAAGAATGGTTTATATTAAACCTGTAGAAGAAGATGGCGGAGATTCTGGTCAGACGGTTCAACATGTGATACATTATGAGGAGTTGATGATCGATCATGGTGGAGATTATAATGGTAGGCATATTTCAATATTAACTCATTTCGCATAAATCCATGTCTCAGCTGACTACGTAGCTTGGACTCGATATGATCAGGGGCGCACAATAGGGATTTTTGGGACGGGGGGGGGGGGGATGCGGCACCTCCCTGAGCTTAGTCCAAATAGACAAATGGGCCGTTTTTGTTCTTTTTTTTGCCTGGTTGGCGGATACGGAATATGGGCGGGTTGGCCGGAGTTCCTTACACATTCAAATCAGAACAAAATGAGGCCAATAATACAAAAGAAATATTCAACCGGTTTATGGAAAATGGGCCGGTTTGCCAGTGTTCCTTACACATTCAAATCAGAACAAAATGGGGCCAATAATACACATTAATGTTCAACTGAGTCATTTAAAGATTACATAATAATTATTGACTACTTTTTGATCTAACAGGGGGTAATAATTCATTTTCTTATGCCGACTTGGTCGATGTCTTGATGGTACCTCCACCCCAACTCATCCCCGCCCCACACCCACACCTGCCCCTGGGAAAATATGTTTGCGCGCCCCTCTGTATGTTTTTATTTTGGCTAGAGGGCAAAGTGTTAACATATGAGCATATTTGGATCCCAGATCTTTAACACAAGTGAATAGATTGGAAGGTCGGTTGTAAGTCTACACGGGGATGTATAATCCCATGCGTGCAGTGACAGGAGAAAAATTTAAAATAAAAAAAAAACTCATAAGGGAGCCTATCCACCAGTGTACTCTGTGTGTCATGATTGACTGTGCTTTTGCAGTCTTTAACGTCCACTCGACACCGATTAGGTGATTTCGAGACTAACAAGGGTTGGATAGGCGTCGTACTCCTTGTCACATACAAGCATGGAAACAAAACCACGCCTCTTGACTCAATAACAGTCCTTATACTGTAAAGCTCACGCGTTAAACCAATCGATCAACCCAGTCGACCAAAACACTGACTAACTATGAAGGGCGTTGAATAAAGGCTGACTGAGAAGTCTAAAATGGATCTGGACGCTTAAAAAATATAGTAAATTAGTCATGGATGTCTTAAATTAGTGATTTTGTTGAAAGAACAGAATCTATGACCCTTTTACAACTTTACAATATTAATTATATCAGCCGTTAACAATAATTGTCACATCATGGCCTTTCATATTCGACGATTCCATTGAAATTGACGTGACATTGATCCGGCAATGCAATGGGGAAATACCCCGTTCAAGATCAAAGATATTCTGGTTCTGTTAATATCGCTAATGAATGAAAGATATGTTGCGCAGATTATGCTTTTGTGGTGTCCGGGGGTTGAATGGTTAGCGTGTGCGCGCTGTATCATAAGGTCTGTCATTGAGTCAACTTGCGATTCCCCGGTCAACTTTCGATTCCCCGGTTGTATTTTCTCCGGGTCCTCCGATTGCTAAAGACCCCTACGCGCTAGCGAATTATTGAAATAAATTGAACCATATGTTAGTCCCGAAATGACCTAGTTTGTGTCGAGTGGACGTTAAACCACACTTCTCTCTCTTTCACGCTTTTCTGGTGACCCTTTGTCCCGAGACTACTGTCTGCCATGTGGCTTCTGCTTTCATTGCATGAAATATAATATTTTACAGACAGAAAAAGAAAAAAGAGATCCACCACATTTAGAAAATATATCATAGAAGTTTGCTTTATCAGTGATACAAAAGATTTTGAATAGTAAGTTCATATTAAATTTTGTAAAGCATGACGTCAAAGTTTTGATCCCAAATACCCACCATATCCACGTCTTTGTACATCGGTTTACTCGAGTTCAGATAACAAGTACACATATAGCACTGCAGGATGGAGTATAAATATAGAGTATAAATAAACACACTTAGTTAATGAAAATATAATATATAGATTATAAATAAACACACTTAGTTAATGAAAATATAATATATAGAGTATAAATAAACACACTAGTTAATGAAAATAAAATATATACAGTATAAATAAACATACTTAGTTAATGAAAATAAACTATAATATATACAATATAAATAAACACACTTAGTTAATGAAAATAAAATATATACAATATAAATAAACACACTTAGTTAATGAAAATATAATATATAGAGTATAAATAAACACACTAGTTAATGAAAATAAAATATATACAGTATAAATAAACATACTTAGTTAATGAAAATAAACTATAATATATACAATATAAATAAACACACTTAGTTAATGAAAATAAAATATATACAATATAAATAAACACACTTAGTTACTGAAAGTAAAATAGATAAAACTTGTAATCCTGCATTTCATTAATTTTTGATATATTTTGTAGTTATTTAGAAAGGAATAACAATGATAGTAATCAAGCTATAGACGAGATGTCGGTTTATTATGCTCTAGTCAATGAACAGGTAAAACATCAATATTATTATATCCTAGATTCACACGTGTAAACAACGGCAATATGGCCACCTAAGAGATGGTTAGATACATAAGGTGGATACTCGAGTATCGGATTTGAATTCATTGTCACCTTACTGATGACCAGACGCATAAAGGGGATACTCTATTGAGCGTTCCGGAATTGAAGTTTCTCACTGTGCCGACAGACTGTTAAACACATTGTTCTTATTGATCAACCCAACATAATGGACACACATTCTTCTCTGCATCAGCATTCGAGTCGGCTATTAACACGCATATATATAAATGAACCGATTTCGGAAGAAATGCAACGTCTGATATGCCGTTGTGACGTCACAGTAACGTCATGACCTTATGAGCTATAACGATAACGTCGCCAGTTTTGCACTCGCTTGTACTGACTTCCTATCTGTCCACCCCTGTCCTTATTTGGACTCCGATTTCGGTAAACTTCCTTTTGCTTAATTAATACATCATAATGAGTCAATATAAATAAAAAAAAAACTGACTGACAAGCGTATATATAATTACTACTTATAGCTACGATTAACCAGCCTGTACATTATTATTATTTATAGCTACGATTGACCAGCCTATATATAATTATTATTTATAGTTACGATTGACCAGCCTATACATAATTATTATTTATAGTTACGATTGACCAGCCTGTATATAATTATTTTTTATAGCTACGATTAACCAGCCTGTATATAATTATTATTTATAGCTACGATTGACCAGCCTATATATATATAATTATTATTTTTAGCTACGATTAACCAGCCTGTATATTATTATTATTTATAGCTACGATTAAGATATCACAGTGTGTATGATACTAATGGTAGTATTGATATATTGATAAAAGCAACAGGTTTATTTCTACTCCAGGTGAGGCATTTCATTTACTAATTAAGTCTGACCTAAATACATATAATTATATGTCTTTAATGTAAAGTAAAACTGAAGAAATGAAATGGGGTTAACGTTCTGTTCTGCATTGACTGGGCTAATGAAGACGGGCATACGCCACGTAGTTTGCTATTAGGGAAATATTGCCCGAATAGCGGTGCTACGGCCTACATATCGAATTCCAATTGCCAGGGGATATTTTACATGCACGCCAATACGTTATCCCTTTTCAGGTACTGTCTTCTAACTCATCACGAGACAGAGAGAAAACTAAAAACAAACTTCGCCATCAACACACGCCAATGTGTATACGATACGTGGGTGTTTTGTCCCATCTGAACGAATACACATTGTCCCTGCACCACTGAGAAAAGGGACAAAAATCCCTGTGAACTTTGGATCAAAAACAGCTATAGGCTAGATTATTATAAACAATCAATGAAAGGTTCGTATTATATTTGATGTGAAATGTTGTGTTTTTTTATTCATTAGGATCGTCTGAATTCAAATTTTACTGTTGGATTGGCTAAAGCTAATGATACTCAAGTCGAGAGTCCTGATGGCCTGGGTGCTTGTAGGGATTGGTTAACGGACATACCATCCAACATTACACTACCAACTAGCGACCATTACATGTTCTTTACTGGGTAAGTATTGGCCCTTGGGGTTCTTGATGACACCACCGGTTTAATACATTTATTCTTGTGGACATATACAGTACAAAAACTCCTTCTAATTAACCGACTCCTTAAAGTTAGCTTGTCTTGAGAGGGTCTTGGTGCTACTTGGCCGCCCTTTGGTCTGGACTCAAGGCCATTTCGCAACTAAACCATTTTGACGCAGCTCTGATCTTAACTAACTTCCCGATTCTTCTTTACACCCTTTGGCCCCTGTCAGATCTTAAAATAATTACACGACTGGACTGTTACATAATGCCAGATTAAGCTTTCTGTATCTCATATGATAAGGATATTTAATTAATTGCCGCTTTCATGTGTCAAATGATGAGCTTTTCCAATATCCCACCGACCAATCTACTTCGTATGAAAGCTCCGCACCAGGTTCTAGTCCTGACCAAATGGAGTAGAGCTTGGATAATCCCGACTGTTCTTCTTCGACTAATGGAGCTTACATTATGTCGAATGTTCATCTTGGAAGACTTCAGGGATCGAACCCCAGACACTCAAATCGAGTGTACAGCTTATAACATCTACCGGTGTTTTCTATCATCACACTGTAACGTGGAGCTGCGGTGGCTCAGTGAGTAAGATGCTCGGGATATGCCCGTGGTGCAGGACAGATGGCATGACTAGTGTCTGGGCGTTCGGATAGGAGGAAGAATGGGGCTCATGTGTACTCATTGGAGAACACAAAAAGGATATCGTCGCAAAATTTCCCTCATGGCATACTGTATGGCGTAGGTGCGTCATCATAAGTCCGTTCATTGCAGAAAAGTATGTTCGAAATATTTAGATATACATTTATTGTGTTACAGATATGATCTGGTTCGAGGCAATCAAACATCTTTTGCCGGTAAGTATATTGAATTTGTTATGAATCCGCTCAATGTTAGAAGTCACATTCCAGGTGTGTAGGTGTGTGCGTGTGTGAATAGCTTTATTTAACGTCCGCTTAAAGTACTAGTTGTCCGACTAGTTTATAAGAAAGACAAATTGAGTGTAACGTCCCCTAGACACAACTTTTCAACTGGGTCAATGGAATGTAATGGGGTTTAATACCCTACTGTTCTGCTCCGACTGGACTGATAAAGAGGGGCATACCCCATACAGTGGGTTATGAGGAAAATTGTGCCCGGACAGCGGCGCTACGGCCTACTCTTATATCGAATTCCAACTGCCAAGAGATCTTTTACTTGCACCCCAATGTGTACACGGCACCTTGGTTTTTCGTCCCATCCGAACGATTAGACAGCTGTCATTGTCAGGCCCTCCGACCTGCATCACTGACAAGGGGCCACCACCCCGGAAAGTCCCTATGTACTTTCTCGACCAACACCGAGAGCGAATCTGCGACCTCCAAACTAGCAATCCAGCGTTCTACTCACTTAGCCACCGTGGATCCCAAGTCAATTAGGGAATAAAATATTGCTGAATCGTATTAGTGTTTGACTGGCGCTTATGGGCCTTAATAGTTAGTTTGTTGAAAGAAAAGGTCCCGGAGGTTGGACATGCGATCATAACCCTCGCCACGTACAAATGTGTGATCGAAACCACGCCACCCGAGTCAATGACAGACCTTATGATCTAAGGTGCAGATTGTAGACCACTACCCCCCTCCCCCGCTTTGTAGAGATAGTTCGCGTTAAACGCTGTGTCATCATGTTCGTCCTCGGCTAAATTGATAAATAACTTATGCCCAACATAAATAAAACGAGTATATTGATATTATTGTAGGTCTTGCTGGATTAAGAGTTATGTGTACACCTAATTCAGTATCTATCAATGAAAACAGCCGAAATGGTATAGTGGGTTCTATTATAGCACACGAGCTAGGGCATGCGTAAGTTATATATTGATATATGCTATTATAGCACATGGGTTAGGGCATGGGTTGTATAGTTAAATTCCGGATGTTGTGTTGACAGACGGCAGGGGACATGGGTAAGTTATATAGTCATATAATAGATGCAACGACACATGCATGTGTACCAACTATTAAACTATTTAAAGGAGCTAAATGGCTAGTATTTGGACCTAGAAATTGACACAAATGGGTCGCAACACATATAATAATGTAATATGAATGTATATAAATTGATTTATATTCAATCGTTTCCGTTTTTACGGTAATTTCTAATCAGTTATGTTCGGCGAAATACGCGAGAAATCTCAATCTACACTGGTAGTATTTTTTGTGCATGCTTGCTCTCCAGATAAGAATATGATGTCACCGTTTGGCATGACTTGTGGAATATGTATAGCCCTTGTTACAAATGGCGCTGAAACGCAAAATGGTAAAATGATTTATTTTATATTGGATATCAGAAGCCCATCATCATCAAGATCACAACATCAATGTTGATTTAAACCGACAAATAATTCGTGTTTTGAATGTGGAAGACACTAAACAAATATTCGTTACATGTTCCAACACTCATAACATCGTCCAGAATAAAGAAATATGAATGAAATTTTCAACACATTTTTATTTCATTATCTTGTTGTTTTTAATATTATAGCCAGAACGACCGACTCTTTATCTATATTTTACATTAGGTATCTTAAAAGAGGAACTAAATCATTTCGAACACCCGTACGGAGTTCTCGAAACTGTATTTTCACTTGGTCGAGAGAAAGAAACTGTGTATCAATTACATTTTTCGATAAATTTTCCCCGGCTTGGCTTGTAACTGAATCACAATGTCAACGGAGGATAATCTCCAAACTTGAAATCAATTGAATTAAAAAGCGCCATATCGCAGAGTTCAGCTAAATTAAAGATGGCGCGAGATTGTTTAAAACGGTAATAGACAGAGGCAGATTACTTAGCATCTTGACCTCTTGAAGTTACAGTCTCTTGGAATTTCGACTTAGTGTCTTGAAATTTCGACTTACCAAATAGGCTGTGTTAGTTGGTCGTTTTGAAGAAGGTGGATTTCGCCCGTTTTGGTTTACCTCCGTCTGGAACACATCCATTTATTAAAGTATGTACAGGATGTCGATGCTGCGACATTTTCAATTCATCATGGTTGTATCTTTGTAAATACTGGACGGAACTGAGCCTTCGAGAGATATAACCTTAAAGGCCGTATAGCTCTATTCATTTGAACCATTAAATAGACGAAATTGGTCTAAGTCACATTATGGGTGTATATAAAGCGACCTTTTTCAAATGTGTACTGTAATTTCTAACCAATTATATTCGGTGACATACGCGAACGACAGTCGTTTGCGCCAGCTTGGCTCATTCTACATTGATTTTTTAAAATTAATAATTGGTCATTTGTCAATCAACTATTTATAATAACGTCCGCATTGGCTTCTGGGATATGCCCCGCTGCCCATGCCCTCGAAACTGTTATATCCGTAGAGTACACGACTCGTGTACTGGATTTGAAATGTGCATTACGTCTTAAATAGTTGATATTAGGACCCCTGCACATGTTCACAATAATATAACAATATCAATATAGATTGAAATGGAGCAACATTGAATTATAATTCGTGTTTTTAATTTCGAATATTATGAATAATATTAGAGCTTTAGCACTTTTAAAAACAGTATAGATTGCAACGGGTTAGCAATCCCCCGGATGACGTTCTCTCGGCAATGACTAGAATATATTGTAATGAATTGTTTATTGTTACAGGATTGGGTCTAAACATGACCGACAGATTGGTTGCAGTGATGAAGATGGTTACATCATGACCACCTCCATTCCCGTCGCTCAAAACACAGAGGAAGCTTTACGTTTATGGCAGTTCTCTAATTGTTCAGTTGCCATCTTTAAAGAAGCACTAGACGAGTCAGTGATTATTATATTTACACTTTATTATTTTGTTTAACGTTTTCCGAGATTCTATCCGGATTATCACCCTTATTCATAATGGCGTCATCTGTGTAAATTGTTTTGTCCTCATGTTTGTCTTGTTCCAGTATTCTGATATTATACTCTGTTGTTTATTTTTGTAAATAAAATTTCATTTTGAGTGAAGTATGTATCACTACCGACCAGGGACTGTACACGCAATTGACACTTGCGGCTGTCCCTCGTATCCATTCATTTAATCTGTTATATACGTGTGCCGTTTGTAATGTCTGTGTATATGTTCTGTACATAGGTTTGTATTTTGTGTGGTGCCCCCCCCCTCCCTGTACACACTATTAAACCATCATTATATCGAAGACCAAAACATACATCCCCAAAACATACATCATTAGACCCTATCTTGGACGCCTATTGATACTGCACTATTTACGAGGACATACCACCACGCATGTCTTAGATCATACTCTGGCTGTCCTGGTTAGCGAGTCAGCGCATTATTCACTGAGCCAATGCTGCTCCGATCATATTCATCAACCACTTTTAGTATTGTCTACCAAATCATTAGCATTGTTGTCAACACGGTTGACTGAAGAAGGGATTAATTACATCGCTCTTCAATTTATTTTTATTTTATTTATTTTTTTATATATAACGAATTTGTTTATTTTTATAATTTGTTTATCTATTTATAGAGCTGACTGTGTCTATAATGACCCTGTTTATCTATTTATAGAGCTGACTGTGTATATAATGACCCTGTTTATCTGTTTATAGAGCTGACTGTGTATATAATGATGATAGAGAAGATGAATTAACAACAATATATAAAGGTGGAGAGTATTATGAAGTTGAGGAACAATGTCAACTAGCTTATGGAATGAATTCTTCATTTTGTGATTTACCCAGTCAGGTTGGTAGCCCTATGGGACTGTCTTTTTTATGACGATTACAGTATGTGCTGGTGTGTGCGTGTTTCTTTGCGTGGAGTGCGTTTGTGTCTGTGTGTGAGAGGGGGGGGGGCTAATTACGTTATCAGTCACAATTCTTGCGCACGGGTTTGGGGTGGGCGCGGGGGGGGGGGGGGGCTATTTAATGATGTTACTAAATAATACGACTTATTTTATTGATGACAGTACCAGTGCTGTCATTTGTCGTAGCCGGCTGAGGGTGTATAGGGGGGCTATTTAATGATGTTACTAAATAATACGACTTATTTGATTGATGACAGTACCAATGCTGTCATTTGTCGTAGCCGGAAGAGGGGGAAGGTGTGTTACCAACACCCCTTTAGTCTATTATTTTTACCAATACAGAACGATTCATTTGATATATTACCATGGAGTACGCTATATAAGACTTATAACTCTAACCCCCAACCCTTAAAAAATCATACCACGGCATCATCGGATCTCAAATACGTTTAAATTTAGATTTTCAATTGTTATTTTTTAAAAAATAGCATGTGCTTTCATTATTCGCTGTGCAAAAATTTAGTTTTCCGAACGTTTTCAAAACGTTAGTATTTCGTTATTTAACGTTTGTTGAGACTGTTCGTGTCACGTGATTATTGATTTATTACTTCTTATTTAAAGAATTGGTTGATGATGTGATGGCTTTTGTTTGTGTGATTTATTTTATATGAATGCTTGGATTGATCATTGCTTGATAAAGATACCTATAACATGTAATAAATCATCACGTCTACCCAACAATATTAAAACTGAAATGCCATGGCGCATGTTATTTCATAACCTTTTACCTATTTCAGAAAGAATTTTCCAAATGTTATGTCATGTATTGTACTGGCGATACGGCGAGAGTGTGTCAATCGACATTTCCTCAAGAACATACAAAATGTGACCAGGATTCGGTAAGTACAGTTCGTGATATGACGATTAGCCTGTATAATATCCCCCAGGAGAATCAGTCTAACACATAAACCACACACCCCATTGAATATCAGACATCCGACGGAGTATCCATCAACAACACACCCCATGGAGCATAACTCAAACCTATGCAGCACACCCTATGATGTATCAGTGAAACATAAATGCGACACCCTTAATGGGGTATCAGTCAAATCATATACAGCACACGCAACGGAGTTTTTCGCACAACATGGGGGGGTCATGTTGGCTAAGTGGGTAAGACGCTGGCTCGCTAGTCTGGAAGTCGGGTGTTCGATCCCTGCATTGGACAAAAAAGTTCATCCAGATTTTCCGGCGTGGTTCTCCCTTGTCAGTTATGCAGGATGGAGGGCCTGACAAGGACAGCTGTGTAGCCGTTCGGATGGGACGAAAAACCGAGGTCCCGTGAACACATTGGCGTGCACGTAAAAGATCCCTTGACAGTTGTAATTCGATATAAGAGTAGGCCGTAGTACCGCTGTCCGGGCAAAATATCCCTCATAGCACACTGTATGGCGTATGCCTGTCTTCATTAGCCCAGTTCGGAGCAGAACAGTAGGACGTTAAACCCCATTTCATTTCTCACGACATATACAGCACATAGGTCAAGGTCATGAAATCGTGTTTATTTCATCAATAAATGGTCATAAATAATTCCTTCCGTCATCATCATGAAGTTTGTTCGGCTCTGTATAACATCTCTAGGAACAACTTGCAACAGTATGTCCATGGTTTGGTTAATCATTTCAGTGAAATCTTTCAATGAATCACTACCATTTACATTCGCCATTTGTATTTTTATTATTATTATTATAAGAACACTTATATAGCGCTGTTTCCACCATAGTGCACAATTAAATACAAAAACAAAAGTATAGATATCAAAACTAAATACACATAAAATACACACGTAAATACTTACCAAAATACTTAAAAATTACACAAGAAATAGACATATATCACAGATAATAAACTATGGATAAATATACATGTATAAGATATCAATTAAAGGCTATTGTGAAAAGGTGAGTTTTGAGACTAGTTTTAAATTTTTCTAAATATGAAATGAAGCGGATATTGTGTGGAAGTTTATTCCAAAGTTTAGGGGCTGCAGTTTAAAAATCCCTCTCTCCAAAATATTTAACGTTGCCATTTTTGTGAACTAGTAGAAAATTATCTTCGGTAGAGCACAAATTTTGACTTGGTTTGTACAGAGTAAGTAACTTGAAAATGTATGATGGTGCAAGGCTGTTCAAACATTTAAATCTTGTACGATATTCTAAAGGTAACAGGGAGCCAGTGTAGTATAAAAAGAATAGGTGTGATTGAGTCTCTGTATGGGGTTCCAGTTTTAAGTCTTGCGGCTGATTTTTGCATTTTTTGTAATTTATTAATTTGGCGGAGGGGAATACCATATAAAAGAGAATTAAATGAATCTAAATGTGGTGTAACTAGTGAACAGACTATCTAACAGATATAAGAGTCAGTCTAATTATTTTGAATAAACAACTCCACTTCATGCTTCATTTACGATGTATTATGGTATATATATTCCTTGTGTACACCAGTTTGACGTCTACGGTGACGTTTATCCCCATTCCGGCCCTAGGCCTAATTATGGCATCAACAAATAGAGAAGGGGGGAAATCCAATGTATGTGTCGTCTGCTTAGTACAAACAAACGATTCAAAGTTGCAACATGCCAGCATGTTTTTCCTGTACCAAATGCTTATCCCGATATATAGGCCTAGTAAACAACTCGATTCTAAAGGGTTCTCTATCCTATGAAATTGAATGTTAACAGTGTAGTCTTGAAAACCTACTTTTTTTCCATGATAACATTGAATGCAGGGAAAACGTAAAACAACCGATTTCCTGTACCACGGATATCTCCAGTAATTTATTCCAATGCTTTGCTAAAAAAAGGACTACACTCTTCATGTAAATATTCGATCATTACTACCCAAATAATCCGAACTGCAACTAATTGCTTTACATTCTAAGGTAGAAGTTGTATCGACAGTGTTATCGACAGTGAAGGAGCAAATTCCATCATAGGAACCGGTGAGGTAGACTTCACAATGGATCACCACTCTCTGCAATATGACTTGAAATATATAGTTTATATTTTAATAGAATAATAAATAAGTGTAATATATAAAATATAATTTGTATTACAGTGGTGCCATAAAGGGGCATGTATACCCAGTAAGACATATTTCATTTTTATTTTATTTTTATCAATTTTATTAATTAATTACCTTCTTTTTTATACAAGGAATCGACGAAATAAGCTTAGGTAGCTAACACTAGAGCACTTAATTGCTTTTTATTTAGAATTCCGTTTTTTAAAGTATTTCTTGATTTGCTTTTAATTGGTACCAAATAGACTAAACAAGGTAATAACAACGTGAATTTATGACGAAATAGTATTTCCGGTTTCATGATGTGAGAGTTATCTTATCTTAAATCCTTAACTTAAATTATTGATTAGAAGAACTCCGTGATGCCGATCTATTAACACTGTTCTCTAAGTTCAACATCATGTAACACATATTATAGACATAGGTCACGAATCTAGTGCAGACAATATTGGTAGTCTTTCTCCCACTTTCCCATTTTTGCATAGCCATTCTTTTTGACTTTTTGACGTAGAATCGACGAAAGGATGTTGCCAGGTCTTGGTGAATATTCATGTTTTGAGGCTAAGTGAGTAAGACGCTGGCTCGCTAGCCTGAAGGTCGCTTGCTGGATCCAAGCATTGGCAGAGAAAGTTCATCGGAATTTTCCGACGTGGTTTCCCCATATCGGGATTTTCCGACGTGGTTTCCCCCGTCACATGCTTCTGTCCAGTGTAATATAATATCGTAACTGGGAATATTAAAGGACAATATTGGTGTCAGTCATTATAAAATATGTGATAGAACTGGTTAAATACATCCCAAATATAATTTTAACACAGAGATCATTGCTACTGGAGATGTGTAACAAGCACGTGAAGAAACGGGAAGTGACGACAAACATGACAAACACGAGTTATCCTTCTATATAACTGACTGAAGTAACGAGCGATAACAGACACGCGATCGAATTTCATTGCACTGATAATTCAGTTGAAGATGAAAAGTTATTATATGAGACGGTGAGCGGATATCTGACAATTCAAAAAAAGAATTGGCTGTCAGTTCATAAAAGATAACGAACAAATTAGAAAAGTCCGTGCATTACCATGATTTTATTAAGAACAGAATGAATAAAAACGGGGGAATGCACGGGATTTTTCTATTTTTCTCGTTATCCCTTATCTAGGGACAGCCAACTTTTCAACTTCAACGGAATTATCAGTGAAATGAAATTCGATCTTTGTGTAAAAATTATATTTGGAATGTGTTTAACCAGTTCTATCACGTATGTAATAATGACTGACACCAATATTGTCCTTTAAAATGACAACTTCAGTAGTCATATTATCCAGTCAAGCTGAACGTTTTGCACAATTAAAGGTAGTTAACAGTTAAAAGATTTGCCTCTTTGTTTTTGCATCAGAGGAGTCTTACTCGCTGGCTTGCTAACCTGGGGGCTCCGTGTTCCATCAGAGGAGTCTTACTCGCTGGCTTGCTAACCTGGGGGCTCCGTGTTCCATCAGAGGAGTCTTACTCGCTGGCTTGCTAACCTGGGGGCTCCGTATTCCATCAGAGGAGTCTTACTCGCTGGCTTGCTAACCTGGGGGCTCCGTGTTCCATCAGAGAAGTCTTACTCGCTGGCTTGCTAACCTGGGGGCTCCGTGTTCCATCAGAGGAGTCTTACTCGCTGGCTTGCTAACCTGGGGGCTCCGTGTTCCATCAGAGGTGTCTTACTCGCTGGCTTGCTAACCTGGGGGCTCCGTGTTCCATCAGAGGTGTCTTACTCGCTGGCTTGCTAACCTGGGGGCTCCGTGTTCCATCAGAGGTGTCTTACTCGCTGGCTTGCTAACCTGGGGGCTCCGTGTTCCATCAGAGGAGTCTTACTCGCTGGCTTGCTAACCTGGGGGCTCCGTGTTCCATCAGAGGAGTCTTACTCGCTGGCTTGCTAACCTGGGGGCTCCGTATTCCATCAGAGGAGTCTTACTCGCTGGCTTGCTAACCTGGGGGCTCCGTGTTCCATCAGAGGAGTGTTACTCGCTGGCTTGCTAACCTGGGGGCTCCGTGTTCCATCAGAGGAGTCTTACTCGCTGGCTTGCTAACCTGGGGGCTCCGTGTTCCATCCCTGTATTGACCGAGACAGTTCGTTGGGATTTCTCCCGCGTGGTTGTCAATGGTGCATAACGGAGTGCCGGGCAAGGTATAGTCTTTCCCATGGGACGAAAAACGTTGTCCCGTGTACACATTGGCGTGCACGTAAAAAAACACACTTAGAAATCGATAAAAGAGTAGGCTGTAGTGAACCGGTCCGGGCAAACAATTTCCCTCGAGGCACAGAGTATGGTGTGTACACGTCATCATCGGCCCAGTCGGTAGAGAACAGTAGGACGTATTCAATGACCGAAAGGTTAAGGTGTGTGCGTTGAATCAAAAGGTCTGTCATTGAGACATGTCGATTCGCCGCTTGTACGTGACAAGGAGTAGAGTCGTCTGTTCAACCTCGTGGGTTTTCTCAGGGTCTTCCGGTTTCCGCCAACTGCTAAAGACTCTTACACGTAAGCAAATTATTGAAATAAAATCAATTGAATCATATGTTAGTCCCGAAATGACCTAGTTTATGTCGAGTGGACATTAAACACAATTTCGCTTTTACGGGGTAAACCTGGTGTGAGTGTGTCAAAGAAAGCACAACCACGCCGTGATTGTCAACCCTTTTTGTAGATGGCCGTCTACATGGAGAAACATATTTTTAACAAACAACATTGAATCTTTTAAGATACTTCCAGAAAATAGTGTTTGTGCTTCTATGCATTTATAAGATAGTCGCCATTATGTAGTAGGCAAGCGAGGCGATGTATAACGAGGATGAGTTACACCACCCGATTCAGTGGCTAACACCCTGTAAGTTAGTTGCATTATTGTCAGCTTATTATGCTATTTTAGCTTAATTGCTTCTTTGATAGGTATTTTGGACATATTAACACAAGGTACAATTTTTATGGATACACAATTATTGAATTTAATACTAAGCGACATTTCGACGAGGATACCCTCGTCTTTATCAAAAGGTATTTTTGAGTAATTACCAATATCGTATCTTCAGACTGAACTGGGTTTAGAGAGAAGCTGGACAGATAATATAATCATGCCCTTCTTCTCATATCTTGAAGCAATTTACTAATGATAAAATCAAGAATGGGAGGCGCTTATATAGAGTCTCTCTACCAAATACGTTCATTCTATGCATCAATACATTAAATTGTGATTATATGTTAGAGTCTCTCCACCAAATGCCTTCATTCTGTACATCAATACATTAAATTCTGTTGATACGTTGTGTTAAAAAAACAAAATGCGTTTTCTGCCAAATGATTCTAGTAGTTCTGTTAATGATCACACTGAGCGACTCCTAAAGGAATATTTTCAAACCAGGATGACAACTACACAAAAAAAGACGATATTTATTTTGGTATAAATTTAATTTTTAATGGAATATATTTGAATATAACCTGTGTAAAATAACATCAGCGTCTCATGATATCCCTGAAAATGCCAACTGAGCATAAAATCCAAAGAAATTGAAAACATTTTAGAACAAAAACCGATAAGTCTACAAATTGTCGAGTTGAAACCAAGTGATCAGGAACAGTATCTATTTCAGAACACTATTTTAATATTTTTGTATATTTTTTTAGAATCAAATGTACCACCATTCATATCGAATTTACCAGCATCTTTAGATCTGACAGGTGGAGCTAGTGGTGATATTTATACTGTTCAAGCACAAGATGATGATGGTGATGAAATACAGTATAAAATTTACTGGTCACCACCCGATGCCGAACAGTATTTCCGGTTTGATAACGTCTGTAAGTTTCTATCTTATTTATTTACCAATTGAAATGAAATAGGGGTCTTCTTTGACTGGGTTAACAAATGTGCTATGGGGGAACTTTGCCCTGGCAGCGGCACTATTGCCCATTCTTGTATCGAATTCCAACTGCTAAGGGATCTTTTACGTGCACTCCAATGTATACATGGGACATCGGTTATTCATACCATCCGAATGACTAGACAACTGTCCTTGTTATCCCCTCCCCCGTCTCGCACCACTGACACGTGGAAACCACGCTGGAAAATCCAGATGAACTTTCTCGGTTAATGCAGGGATCAAACCCACGACTTCCAGACTAGTAAACCAGCGACTTACCCACTTAGTCATCCACTTTTCGGCTTCAACCGGGATAATGAAATAGAACAGACATCATGTAGTGGGTTATTTCGACTCGAATTCCAACTCTTAAGGGCTCTTTTATGTGCACCCTTACGAGTATGCTGGTTCTCTGTTTTTGTCTTACCCGAACTACTAAACACTTTCAATGACAAGGCCTTCTGTCCTGTACGTTTGACAAGTAAATCCACATCGGAAAAACACAAGTTATCAATAGATAGCAATAGGACAGTGTTAACAATTAAACAGCAAATTTAAACCTTGTTGTCATCGTTATTCAACATAGAAAGGGAGGTAATCCAGGATTGAGCACACTTCTTGTGGATAATATGCACATGAATATATTATTATGCCCCTTACAGCTGGAGCTGTATCAGCAATAGATTGTCTACCGGAAGCGGAAGTCCCCAATGATACACTTTCCACCACCTACATACAATTGGCCGTGGCGGTAACAGATACATATTACACGTCCTATCCCAAAGTTCTAGCATGGAACGTGTCGGAGGATTTTAAAGTTACTGTATGTTCAGAAGAAACTGATGTAAGTTCATAAATGCATTCATAAATTTATTAAATAACTCATAAATTCATGCATTCATTCATAAACCAACGAAGGGTACATTTAACGGTCACTCGACACAAACTAGGTCATTTCGGGACTAACATATGGTTTTAATTTTATTTCAATAATTCGCCTGCGCGTATGGGTCTTTAGCAGAGATAGGAAACCGGAGGACCCGGAGAAAACCCACGAGGTTGGACAGACGACCCTAAAACTTGTCAGGTACAACCGCGGATTCGAAACCACGCCAGTTGACTCAATGACAGGCCTTATGATACAGCACGCACTTCTAACCATTCGCCCCCCCCCCCCCGAGGTACAACGAATTCATTTATTATAACAAATATGTTGACAATCGCGATATTTTCTTTAATTATTAAAACTATATTGATAGGAATGGGAATGAGAAAATAAAACATGCGAAAATATACCATGCTATATAGCCTCTCTGCTTGATACCATATATAACTGGGGGTGTGGAAGATATTATCTCTATTGATACCATATATAGCTGGGTCTGTAGAGGTTGATACCATATATAGCTTGGGTGTAGAGGTTGATACCATATATGTCTAGGGCTGTAGAGGTTGATACCATATATAGATAAAGCTGTAGAGGTTATATTACCTATTGATACCATATGTAAATGGAGATTCGTTTTCTTTATTATACCATCTATGATCGATTATACCATATAATAAATTTGGTGTTGTACGGTTCATGATTTTTATTTTAGCTCCTCTGGCTGGTACCCTATATAGTTGGTGCTTTAGCGTTTCTAATATTGCTGATTCTGCTGATTGTCTGCTGTCTATGTTGGAGAAAAAAACGACGAAAGAAACGGGCTATTTTACAATCGACAAAAGAAACGGCTGAAACAGCTAGTTCAAATTATTACTACAAGGATGAAACGTAAGTCTACTGATATTTTTATATGACCTAAAACCAAAATTAATCTAAAATGGCACTACGGCCTACTCTTATATCGAATTCCAACTGTCAAGGGATTTTTTACGTACACGCCAGTGTGTATACGAAACCTCGGTTTTTTGTCCCGAACGACTAGACAGCTGTCCATGTCAGGCCCTGCGTCCTGCATCACTGACAAGGGGGAACCAGGCCGGAAAATCTGGATGAACTTTCTTGAGCAATGCAGGTATCGAACACCCGACCTCCAGTAGATAGCACTGGCTCAATAACCCGGTTTCGTACCCGGTCGCGGCCGAGACAATTCATCAAGATTTTTCCAGCGTATTTTGCCCCTGTCAGTGATTTAAGAGTTTCCGTGTACAATTTAACGTGCACATAAAGACCTCCTGCCAGTTCGTTTTGAAAGGGCACAATTTCCCCAATATCACACTGCAAGGCGTATGTCCGTCTGGGTAGTTGGACTACCGAATGGTTAGCGAGTGCGCGTTGTATCATAAGGTCTGTCATTGAGTCAACTGGCGTGGTTTCGATTCCCCGGTTGTACGAGACAAGAAGTAGGGTCGCCTGTCCAAACTCATGGGTTTTCTCCGGTTTCCTCCCACCGCTAAAGGCGCGTACGTGCAGGCGAATTATTGAAATAAATTTAACCATTATTTAATCCCGTAATGGCCTGGTTTATGTCGAGTGGTGGAGGTTAAACCATACTTCTCTCCCCTTCTCTCCTTGGATTTCCGTTTGTTGATACAGAACAGCAGGGCATTAAACATATTTCTATTTCTATATTTCAGCGTTAAAGAAACGATTTATACTTCTGGTACAGTGGGAATTTACTCTTCGTATGTTCATCATTCATCAGCTCTGCCAGAAGATTATGCCTACAGCAATAACGGTAAAAGAAACTATGCTAATGCTCCTAATGGAGTAATAATGGACGCAGGGCAACTGAATGGGTACGGCCAGTCAGCAAAACGCGGCTTTGGACATACAGTTAACAGACCTGGTCGACCACTCCTGCATACTAAACCAGTAGCTTCTTCCTCTATTGACCAGATGTCCGCTTTCGACCAAGGTCCCATGGTCCCATCCCCTACAATTCGCGGTTTATCTCGCCCTACTAAATCGGTTCGTGTTCAGAATATTCTCTCTGGAAAAACTCCCGCTAAACACGTTTCGCCTGTAAGTACAGAGGGTAGAATAAATCACGGATTCACCGATGATGATCTCCGGTCCGGTGATAAATTAAATACTGCAAGTCCAGAATCAAGAAGCGAGTATGTTGGAGGGAAATCACCAACACCTCTGGACGCCCGAATTCAAAATTTGTATTCATCTAACGCCCGTGCTGATTTACAATCTAAACTGGGAAGCAACTCTCCTAGTATTGCTAGACGTGGTTTAGACTCTTCACGATCAGATTCACCAGTACCATCCCGACGTAATCAGATCTCTGGCAATCCACAGATTCTTAATTCACCTTCTTTGTTGAGACGACACATTGCAGTAGATGACCGACCGGCATCGCCATCTTTATTTGGGCAGGAATTTGGTGATGCGAATCATGGCGAAACTTACAGACCTTTCCTGAATCCATCGACAATCTCTCGACTCGATTCACCTTCAGTTACCAGACGCAATCTTCAAACACCACCGTCTGGCTCATCCAATGTCAACTCAGGACACAGTCTTGAATATGGCGAAACAAACAAGGACAATACATTGTTGCATCCGCCGTCAGCATCCAGACCACGACGGGTGTCCGTAATAGGTCCAGATTTGGACGTGCAATCGCTTCATGACTCCCAATCAGGGACGGATACTGATCCTGTGGGAGATTTCAGTGACTCAACAACTGCACATCAAGATGGTCCACCACTTTCAAATTCAGGAGAAAAAGTCGAAAATCCCGGAACCAGCGAACTGACGAGAAATGACGTTGCTCATAATAAGCCCTATTTTAGTCATGGGCCATTCAAGATGCCTTTGTCAACCCGACCTCAGGTGTCCACAAAACCACAGTTGCCCACAAAACCACCGGTTCCCACAAGACCACAGTCGTCCACAAAACCACAGTTATCTACAAAACCAAATGTGTCCACAAAAGCACAGTTGTCCACAAGACCACAGGTGTCCACTCTAGATAATGTGACCTCAAACCCAAACAAACCACCAAAATATATTGGGACACCAGTACCAGGACTCACGATGCGTACAACTTCATCTCGTGTACAGAGCCTTCTTGAATCCAACGACAAACGACGAAAAGGGAAATAAACTATTATGTTGGGGGTTTTTTTGTGCTATATTTTAATTGTGATTTTGTTTTATTTTTTTATTTTGAGTGAAGCCGGTATCATTATAGTCCTAGGACTGTACAGCGTAGTGGACACTAATTACGCATGGCGCTCGAATCCATTCACTTGATTTGATATTTATTGTTTATTGCTTGTAATGTTTGTGTAGTTGATAACTTGTCCGCAGGTTCAACTGTAGTGTGGACATGCTGAACTTGCCATTAGAAACAACTGCTTATTTTGGCATGGTGACATTTGCTTTTCGCTGGCTTAAGAAGTGATCTCTTATTAGATGCATTATTTAAAACTTTCTAAAAAAAAATTTTTTCACACCTTTACGTGTATTTGATTCGTTATAGGATTGTTCAGGTGACCTTCTCTTCTCAGATTAAATATTGATCAAAGGGTATTAGATAGATCGGGGCCCTTATTCACGAAAACTTAAACTAAGATACAATCGAAATTTTAAGAAATACTGCAATTCGATTGGCTGACCAGTAAAATCAATTTGAATATATCCATTGAAGTTGCAGTATTTCTAAAAATTTCGGTTGTAACTTACTTTAAGTTTTCGTGAATAAGGGCCCGGATCACTACTGAACGTTTATGGGAGAAAAAATAAATCACACGAGTTCAATATTTTATCTGATATAATTTAAATAAAATAATGAATGGATCACGTTAGATGACAACACTTCGTATTCAATTATATCCATTGTGCCAAAAATTACTGGATGAAAGAGTCGTTACATTTATGTTAGGTTTTCCGGTGTCAACCAATATCAACCAGTGTCAACCAATGTCAACCAGTGCCAACCAACGTCAACCAGTATAAACCAGTGTAGACTAATGTCAACCAATGTCGACCAATGTCAACCAGTGGCTACTAATGTCAACACAACCAATGTCAGCCAGTATAGACCAGTGTCGACCAACGTCAACCAGTGTCAACCAGTGGCCACTAATGTCAACCAATGTCCAACGGTGTTAACCAATGACTACTAATACATTCAGTTTGATTATAATAATTAATCTTTCACATTTATCATAATATAACGTCCAATATGTGTCCACTTTAAATATAAAGTCAAATATGTGTCCACTTTTAATATACTGTCAAATATTGTATACTTTTAATATAAAATCAAATAAGTGTACACTTTTAATATAAAGTCAAACATGTTAACACTTTTAATATAAAGTGAAATATGTGTACACTTTTAATATAAAGTCCAATGTGTGTACACATTTAATATAAAGTGAAATATGTGTACACTTTTGCTCAATAGGTTATCAACTCACTATTATACGATCATAGGTATTATTTCCCATACTTAAAAATCATTGACACAGGAAATAATAACACAATTACCTAGCTTGTTTTCCTATTCCCCCCATAGAATAGCTATTTTTAAAGGTTTGAATTTGAAGTTGAAAATGATATTTTTGCTAATTTCTCAACTGGCAATAGTGAATTATAGGATTAATAGGATTATTCTTTAACAAGGTATGACAGGTTATAGATACCTTCTATTTTAAGGCTTTTTTTAAAATAAATTTTAAAAATATAACTTAAAAATATGAAATTGTAACTTTAATATAAAGACATTTCAAAATAATCAATTTGTCTTGTTTGACAAAAGGGAGTCGCTGTAGCTCAGTATATAAGACGATGTCTCTCGAAAGATCGCTTGTGTGAAATGGTCTTCAAATCGCTTGTGTGGATGAGTCTTCAAACAAGGGGTCTTCAAGTCGCTTGTGTGTAGGGGTCTTCAACAGCAGGGGGCAAGGAGACGACCTAATGTAGTAATATGGAGGGAAAGAATTTGTGCTTTGAAACATCTATATAAATAATATTAGGGTTTTGATTAATTATTCTCCATTGTCAAAATATTAGCTATGGTATAAGTTAATTCGGAAACGCAAATTCAAAAGTGGTTATGAATATTGTGACAATAGCCAGACATGGGGCTAAAGACAAGAATGTAGAAATATGATGGCTAGAACAATAACTTTATCTTTTAAATTATTGATTCTAACTTCATAACTAAAAATAGAGAAAGTATGCTGGTTGTTTAGATACGTTAATGCAGTTAGAGTTTAGTAAACATGATGGTCATTTGCATTTTTCAAGGATAAATTGTTATTGTTTGAAATATACGTGGTAGGAAAGTTACCATTTCATATCTGGGAAGAGTGACCAATCACATGATTAATTACATCATAAGTAGCCAATAGAATAATTAATGGGTATGAATCTGAGAATATATAATTAATAGAATGTGCGCTCTAGGGTAGACAGCCATGTAGTTCTCGTAGGGAGAAGATATAGGAATTTCCATCAACAGACCCGCTGCGTCTGTATGAGAGCGGGTTAGAGAGAATGACTTTATTATGTTTGTAACTTTGTAACCTATGTAGCAGTGCTTAATATAAAATGTAGAAACGAAATGTGGTATTGTTGTTACTGTGTGTAACCATAAACTGAATGGCAGAATAAATACACAATATTTAAAGTGGAGTCCTACAAGAAGAAAATAAGAAACAAATGCGGCCAGAGACAATATTAGACGATCATGGGATGTTCCAGAATATGTAGGAAGAAACGATGCATGGGTTATACGTCGGATGTGGCAACCGGGTTTAGCGCTGACCGTTCTCCACGTCTGACAAACGACCCATGGTGCTACACTAAATACAATCCTATTCTTTGTCACATATAAGCATGGATCAAATCCCGGGCACGTGACTCAATGACAGACCTTATGAGCTAAAGCACACTATCAGACATCCCCCTACCCCACCTGCAATATCGAGACCACAGATTACTTTACGACCGTTGTTACTGATATGTTATTGCTACATTTCAGCCTCACCTTTTAGCCTCACTTTAAAGGATAATCTGTCTAATAGATATATCACAAGAGTAAACAACAAGAAAAACGTCTTTCCTGCTGAACTCGGGATAAATAACAGAATATAATGTAAAACTTGTTCATATCAACTACCTATAATAAAACCAAGCCAACAGTGAGGCTGATGTCCCCCGCCGAAATCCCAAAATAAATAGATAACACACATTAATTAATCGCACATTTATTTTTTTCAAAAGTATCAAGCAATCAAACTGATTATCAACTATACACTAAGTTTCACCACTCTCTATCAGATAGAATCAAAGTTATCTTGTCCCAAAGCATCGACCAACGAAGTTGCTTAGGTCTGCTTAACTTTAGCTCGAAAGTTTAAACATTCTACGTCAATTAAGAGGAGAGTTGTTATGTTCCAAAGTTTTGACCAATCAAATTGCTTATTGCTCCTTAGCCTATTCAGAAAATCCTCATCATCGGACTTAGTCAAGGTAATGATAAAATGAATCTATACTCAAGAGTTTCATCACTCTCACTTAATTATAGCCAAAGTTATCGTCCCCCAAAGCATCAACCAATCAGATTGCTTATATCTGCTTACTGTAAGCATGCAATGTTTATCATCGATCTCCATTAAGGCATGGACATAATAAAAACCTACACCAAGTTTGAACATTCTACCTCAATTAGAAGGATAGTAATTGTGTTACCAACTGCTCGACTATATGAACTCAGACTATACTAGCAAGTATTTGCCCATTGACTTCAATGTTAAATGGCTGTAACATCACAGGTTGTAGCTTTTAGCTCAACATTCCGTTGGTTCCAATCTTTATAGGCACAATGGGACTACATTAGGCAATCTCCTCATCATAATTTTGTAGGGGGTTGACCGTTTAGATTTTTTGCTACATGGATTTGATGTTGACTGGGGTGAAAATCTCACTTCCTACACAATGATTGCTCTGCAGAAGGACACTTTACACACCATATCCCTCCGGTGTATAATGATCTGTATTACCCAAAACTCCTATGAAATTGCAAATCTATTATCATTAGTTAGACCTATAATTCAAACAATCTAGTTCCATTGTCATTAGTTAGGCCTATAATTCGTACAATTTAGTCATCGTTCCATTATTATTAGTAAGGCCTATAATTCAAACTATCTAGTAATCGATTCATTATCATTAGTTAGGCCTATAATTCGTACAATCTAGTTATCGTTTCGTTATCATTAGTTAGGCCTATAATTCGTACAATTTAGTTATCGCTTCGTTATCATTAGTTAGGCCTATAATTCGTACAATTTAGTCATCGTTGAAAAATAATAATGTAGTAACTGGTTAATACAGGAGACAATTGCCAGGAATCAGGAAAAGTGGGCTAGGATTGGGCTGTCATATCGAATGGCTTGCGTTTATGGAATTACCAAACAAATTTGTTTACGGTATTCATACTCGAAGGTCCATATACAGTTTATTCAATTTGTGACGAATCACAGATTTTAAATTTCAATTTTGACAAAATAATTCAAAACTAATCCGGACTTGGAATCTCGTGCATTCATGTAAATTAAACAAACAATCGAGGTTTTATTCTCCTTAGAAGAACCCTTTCAATTCTCAGTATCGGTCGTTAGTCAATTTAATTACAAGACATGGTCTTAGAGTTTCAGATTTAAGGGTATATAAATTCATATTAATTACATACAAGATAGGTGTGTTAGGATGGCTTAGTAGTCAAGAGTGTCGCGCTTCGACCTCTGGCTTACGGTTGTGGTTTCGATCCTTCGTGTGAGCGTATGTGGCTTGGGGATAGGGGCGCCTTCTCAACCTCGTGGGTTTACTCCGGGTACTCCGGTTTCCTCCCACGATTGTCCTATAATAGCTATCTAACACACGGTAGTCTCGATTGTCATATAATAGCCATCTTACACACTGTATTCTAGATTGTCCTATAATAGCCATCCAACACTGAAAATAATAAAGCGTACTAAGCGAGACCGCTGTTGAGCGAGGCCGCATGACAGTTCGATATGCAGCCTTGATATTATGTTTAGTTGTGGTTAAAATGAGAGTTTGGATCTTCCTGCACCCGTTTCTTATGTTTATATTTTGTATAAATTTTCTCAATTAATTTCCATACTTGAATGTTAATAAAAATTATGAATATTATGTTATATTTAGTAGGCAAACCCATCGCCCTATATCACAAAGAATCTAAACAGGCTCGCTGTATGGTAGTTGCAAAAATGAGATGTTGGATCTTCTACTAAATCGTTATTCGCCCCCGCCCCCCCCTCTCTCTCTCTCTCTCTCTCTCTTTAATTTTATATATCTCAGAAATAGTGAATTTCATCGCACTGTACAACATATAGAACCACCAATCGGCCTCGCAATGCAGTCAGCCTTTTCTTTTGTTTAAAAGATTTGGGGGATATTTTTTCAATTGATTTTGATAAAATAATCATATTTATTTACGTATATTAAGGACATTATACTATATATCCCAGAAACACGGAAATTCATCACCAAATATCGCGTATATTAGAGTCTCGCGATGCATGAAGTATACAATCGGCCTCGCTTAGCAGTGGGACTTTTTCTTAATTTTGAAAGATTATAAAGTATTTCTATGAATTAATTTTCATAGAAAAATTATATTTACGTGATTGTATTATATAAATTAAGAATAATATCACATATATCACAGAAATAGCGGAATTCATCGCACTATACCACATGAAGTATACAATCGGCCTCGCTTAGCAATGGGACTTTTTCTTATGTTTAAAAGATTTGGGGGATATTTTTTTAAATTGATTTTGATAAAATAATCATATTTCTTTAGAACGTTTTACGTATATTAAGGACATTATACTATATATCCCAGAAACACGGAAATTCATCACCAAATATCGCGTATAGAGCCTAATCGGCCTCGCTATGGTTAGCACGTGCGCGCTGTATCATAAAGTCTGTCATTGAGTCAACAGGCGGGGTGTCGATTCCCCGGTTGTACGTGACAAGGAGTAGGGTCGCCTGTTCAACATCGTGGGTTTTCTCCGGGTCCTCCGGTTTCCTCCCACTGCTAAAGACCCCTACACGCAAGCGAATTGTGGAAATAAAATTGAACCATTTATTATGTTAGTCCCGAAATGACCTAGTTTGTGTCGAGTGTGCGTTAAACTCTCTCTCGCTCTCTCTTTCTCTATCTCTCTATCTCTCTCTCTTTCTCTCTCTCTCTCTCTCCCTCTCTCTCTCTCTCTCTCTCTCTCTCTCTCTTTCTCCTTGTCACGTACAAATGGGGAATCGAAACCACGGCATTTGACAGATCTTATGTTATTTCAGTTACGCGTACGCGTGATACTACTTGACATTTTGATGTCGTGGGTGGGGAAGGTGGGGGGGGGGTATTTATCATGTCACATGACAGTGATTATTTCTATATATATTTTATTTATTTCAGTCAGAATCAACTAAAACCAACCCTGTTATTTATCATTTTAACGGTACCAGTTATGTACAGTTGGGTAATCATAACATCGTCGATAACCGCCTTACCAATCAACTAAAGGAAGACGTGGACGACATGAAATATGAACTGGAAGATAAAATAGAGAAACTCACCGATGACGTGGATACCATGAGATATGAACTGGATGTTAAAAACGATCAAATACACAAACTCACTGATGGAATGAACCAACTAACAGAGAGAGTGGGGGTTCTGGAAGATGAAAAGGTGGTCAAGAAAACTAACGTTAATAAAAATTCAGACAAGAAAACGCAACCGAATAAAAATTCAGACAAGACAGACGAAATGATTACTCTCAAGTTATGGTAAATAAACATTTTATAATAGTAGATGAAATAATTGTTTTTAATATAACCGACATATCAGGAATATTAAACTTGTTATAATAGAACCATTAGTGGGTGGATGATAGAAACAAAACATGTAAAAATTATATATTATAGTTAAAACACTGATATCACTATACAAGTCGAGTGTTGAAACCACACTAAACAAAAACATCAACCGATTGATGACGTCAAATAGAGATGACGTCACTAATATAACAGTTAGCAGTTTTAACACACGTGGTATTTATCCCATCTGGTGACTGTTATTTCAATATGGTCCAAGTAGATATTTATCTGAGTTGAACACTATAAACCACGTATTACATGTACGCGTTTTAGCCGATTATTTGGAAACGGTCCCATTACACCTGCATTAGATCCACTTACATGGAAAACACGTACATGGAAAACAGGTCCACTATTTCAACGTCCATTTTATTTTCTTCTATCCCTTTCTTGGAATCACATGTTTTATTTATTTACCTGTAGTATCCAGTACCTGTATAAATATTATAATATATATTTACCTGTATTTACAGGGGTCTGTATAATACGACCATACGTAGGGATAAAACAGTGTATGAATTAGAGGAGATGATGCAGGAGGGGGGGGGGAGAAGTATAGAAAAGAGTATGATGGTTATATTCGTTCTATCTACAGTGCTGATGATGAACAGAAGTACAACTACACACATCACAACAAACATCTTCCATTATCAAAATTGAATATAAAACATGGAGATAAAGTCTACTGGTTCTACTAGTCTGTTGATGGTGTATAAAATTTTAAATCATATATACTAACTATAAAACAATATTAAACATTTAACATGAACATATTATAGTGTATAAAAAAATGATATAGTCTAGTAATAAAATATTAAATATTTATATTCTTCGTCTATATCAGTCTCATTGTTTCCTTCAAGATTATAGCGTCACCATTTGACGTGACTTGTGGAATATGTCTAGCCCTGTTCTTTGAGTACCTTGTTACAAATGGTGCTGAAACGTATTATGGTACACGATTCGTGTACTTTTTATGTTTATTTTATCGCAAATATTGGATATCAGAAGCCTACCTTTTCCCGCTAAGATCACAACATCAATGTTAATTTAAATTGATAAATAATTCGTGTTTTCAATCAGATTACAGGTGAGTGGTAGGGTTCACACGCTACTTGGCCATGAAAACCGCCAAAAATTAGTGTAATTGTATATCTTCTGAATTTTGGAGTGCTCCAGGAGCTATAAAATAATATATATAGACCCATAGTTTGGCCTATCCAGAGATTGCCGGTAGTGCTACATACGAAACACATGCAAACGCACGAGTCCTCACTAGATTCCAAGACAATTGGCCTCGAATATAGTTTCAGGCACAAATTTTCGAAATTTGTCTCGTATTTTCGAGCCGATACAACTTGGTAGGTGAGCGCCCAAAAATCTGAAACTTGGTGTAATTATAGTTTGTACTAATGTCTCCGACATATTAATGTCATTATTGTCCCATTTCATCTCGATATTTTTCGATTTTGCTGAAATTTCGCCATTATTCAAATGGCCATAACCCAGTAACCAATAGGTCAAGTGAATAATCCTGGTTGAATGAACCCTTTAAAACCCCTTTTCAAAGTCTTATAATGCAAATTCCAACTACCAGAACTCAGTTATACGTACAGATTAGGTCTGTTATTGAAATGGTAGCCAGAGAGGCTAAGTGGCGTAAGGCGCTGGCTCGCTAGCCTGGAGGTCGCGTGTTTGATCCACAGTATATTACACTATTGATTTTTTATTTGAAGGGAGCCACGGTGGCTAGTTGGTTAAGACGCTGGCTCGCTAGCCTGGAGGTCACGTGTTCGATCCCTACATTGGCCGAGAAAGTTCATCAGGATTTTCAGACGTGGTTTCCCCTTGTCAGTGGTGCAGGACGAAGGTCCAGTCGTTCGTATGGAAAGAAAAACCGAGGCATCGTGTATACATTGGCGTGCACGTAAAAGTTCCCTTGGCAGTTGGAATTCGATATAACTCCATTTCATTTCATTTCATTTGTCATTTAAAACCGATAAATTGCTAACACGGAAGGACAATAAAATATAATGTTTAAATAACCACCAACACTGACTGATTGATTCATCCCTAACGGTTATTTGCATTGAATGAACACCATGCTTGTTACACTATGTGTGTGCCTGAATGACTTTGAAACGCATATTTCTTGTGAAGAAATGGAATACACTTAGCTCTCACCTGTAAATTAAAAACTTTTTGTTACACATTTCTTTGTTTTGAAATAATTTTAATAAATATATTGAATGAAATCATTGGGTTATTGTGAATTATTTCTAGAACTGAATATTGGGAGAATGTATTAGGTATAGAGACTGTCTATCTCCTCATTAAATTACAATCATGAATTCTTCTCACTCTATGAAATTAAATGGGGATTAACGTCTTACTGTTCTCCTCCTATGCTGGGCTAATGAAGACTGGCATACTTCATACGGATGGTTTAATGTGTACGTGAAAATGAAATGAAATGGGGTTTAACGTCCTACTGTTCTGCTCCTATGCTGGGCTAATGAAGACGGGCATACGCCATATAGTGTGCTATGAGGGAAATTTTGCCTCGGGCAGCGGCACTATCGCCTACTCTTATATCGAATTCCAACTGCCAAGGGATCTTTTACGTGCATTCCAATGTATACACGTGACCTCGGTTTTTCGTCTCATCCGAAGGACTAGACAGCTGTCCTTGTCAGGCCCTCCGTCCTGCATCACTGACAAGGGAGAACTACGCCGCTCAATGAAAGGAACCCGATATTTGTGTCATGTCAATTTCTATCCATATTATACACAGGTCCCGTGTGTACGCGTATTCAGTAAACTGTAAAATTTATTTATTTTGATTTGAGAGAGGAATGGGATTTAATGTCCACTCGACACAAACTAGGTCATTTCGGGACTAACACATGGTTCAATTTTATTTCAATAATTCGCTTGTGCTTAGGGGTCTTTAGCAGTGTGAACAAACCGAAGGGCCCGGTGAAAACCCACGAGGTTGGACAGGCGGCCCTATTCCTTGTCACGAAACCACGCAGCTGTGTTTTTTTTGTGTGTTTTTTTTTGTAATTTCATGAAGATTAGACGGAATCCATGTGAAATTGTCTTTCATTTCTATTTTCTGATGAAACAGATCTCATTCGTTCCTGGCAGTGAAATTCACAGCAATTCTCTTGGGCGTCCAGTCTTGCCAATGGCACGAAATCACGATGTATCGTGTACTTTGGCATGCATGTAAAGGAACCTTGATGCTTGTACTTTGAAATAATAATAGGGCGTAGCATCGCTATCCTTACAGAATGTCCTTCACCATAGTAAACTGTATGACATATTCCCGTTTTCATTTACCTAGTCGGTGCAGAACAGTAGGTCGTTAAACCATATTAAATCTAATATTACTTCTTAAAGATACGTTATGGGAGATTAGATAAAAAGATGGCAGTTCTCACTATAGGACGATTTATTTTGTTATTATCATCCCCTCCTAGGAGGGAATAATATTGGAACGGGTGGTAAAATACATGGTCCGAATTTAACGACACTTCTGCCGATAATAACTGAGTTGTCTAACTTTTGTTTTGTACAGGCTTCATTTACGTATCATCGATTATACATCTACAACACACCTAATGTTCAGCTAATATCGCTGTTCTATATGCTTGATGTAGTTTTCAAGTAAATGGATTTGTCGGAAGCGACGGGTTAATGCCCTAAAAGCCATTAGTACCAAATGTTTTAAGTATACTTGAAACTGAATAAATCCCTTTGTAAACAATGGAGATTGATAGAAGCATGTGAAGATCCATATCCGGTTTATTACGCCCTTGTATACAGAAAGAGGTCCTTTTCACGCAAACAAAAGCTAAAATCTTTTCCATTGGCTAAGAAAGGGAGGGGGAGAGAGAAAGAGAGAGAGAGAGAGAGAGCGCGAGAGAGGGAGAGAGAGAGAGATTGTTTAACGTACAGTCGACACAAACTAGACCAATTCGAGGATAACATATGGTTCAATTTTATTTCAATAATTCAATTGGACTTAGGGGTCTTTAGCAGTCGAGTGTGTGTGTGGGTGGGGGGGGGAACTGGAGGACCCGGGAAAAACTCACGAAGCTGGACATACGCTACATGAAGGGAATCGAAACCACTCTATTTGATTCAATGACAGACCTTGTGATCCAACACGCACGCGTTAACCATTCGCTCCCCATCTCCCATTCGTAGACAATTCGATGGGCAATTAATCATTTGCCTATATCATAATTATAGTGGAAAAATATCACTGTAACTATTAACTTGATATGGACCAGGAACCGACATGACGTCATCGCTGACGCCACATTTAAACCGTGACGTCATATCAAAAATTATATTGGCAATTGTACAAGGAAAAAGCATGCCAATTTTGATGTCGAATTGACGGAGTCATAGAAATTATTTTCGAATCGCGTCGTACCCAAGACCATAAATGAAGTTTGCCAGATTTCATTAGCCCAGTCGGTGCAGAAAAGTAGCACTTTAAACACCATTGTTTATGATAATGTAAAAGACCGGATAATCTAGACAATGACCTATCATTCTCAAATGTTGACAACGCATCCAGACTAATATTCGTAAAATATTTTTCTGGATGATAGAGACTAATGGTGATCGGCTACTAAAATGACGTCACTTCCTATATATTCATTTGAGCAGGTCTAGAGAGAGAGAGAGAGAGAGAGAGAGAGAGAGAGGGGGGTTTAACATCCACTCGACTCAAACTAGGTCATTTCGGGACTGACATATGGTATAATTTTATTTCAATAATTCGCTGCGCGTAGGCGTCTTTTGCAGTGGTAGGAAAACGGAGGCTCCTTAGAAAACCGACGAGGTTGGACAGGCGACACCAATTTGTTAGTATCGAAGATGTTGAAGCTGATTATTTTTTAGGATTTGACATTTCGTGCTTGTGTATAATAAACCAGTGATTTTTGTCGCATATAACTGTGTCAGTTTTGTTATATATATTTAAAATCGCTAAATGCCTAAAGTATTAATATTTAATTATCTCTTTACCCCGCGTTTTTTTTTTTATTGATCTTCCAAACATGTTTTATTGTTTAATATACCCTGCCGTGAAATCGATTCAAATAACGCCGGCAATCTGACTCCTTCACAAATATACAAATATAAAGAAGATGATCTGGCCTGTGGGGGAAAATGTCGTCGATTCTTTTGGATATAAATTACAATTGTAAGGACATTTATTACAATTGTTTAAATGTTGATGATAAGAAAAAGATTTGAGAAGACGCTGAGCGACAATGGACGACACCGAGACATTGAAAATATTTCTCTTAGTCTTGGTGGGAACAGCTTTGGCGACAGGTAAGAGTATATATTTTAGGAGCGGATTAAGGGAGGAGGTGTTGCTGCTGGCTGCGATTCTTAAATTTGTTCTTATAAAACATTTTGCACCATAATGCTAGGCTACCACTATCACGAATCGCGCTACGGTTGAAATCGTGCTTTTAATCGCGGAGTAATCGTGGTTAAGCCCAGCCCAATTTAAATAAGGTTATGTAAATAAGGTGAGGGCACGTGATTGTTGGCAAGATTGTAGGTTAGGGTAAAAATTGGGGCTAGATCCAGGGTTAGGGCTAGGTCCAAAGTTAGGGTTGGGATTAGCGCTAGGCCTGTTTGCAGTTGAGCTGGCCGTATAATTGAGCACTAGCCCAGTGGCTCTGATCAAGAGTTTTATCGCAAACATAGATTATTATTCTCTAGTTAATAAGAAACGCCTGTATTCTGCGAAACTGCTTAAGGACGGACTATGCAAGGGTGAAATATTTATTGGTTGGATTCAAATGTTATAAAAATTGAGGATGCTAGAGTTATAAGGTGGTCAGGTGTCATTTCATACAACCTGCCAAAAATATTATTTTTATATAATTTCGGCTGTAGAGCAACAGTCTGGACAAATCATCGAAATCAAGAGTTTGGGAGAATATTTTTACGAAGTAAGTGTCGGTCTTTGCCACGATAGGCTTGGTCATACTAGTTTGGCCTAATCAGACATTGATGTAGCGGATTTAGTACTTACGCCAGAAGATAGTAGGTACAGCGCCGCCTCGATGACTGGAGAGGTAAGCATTGCACTACAAAACTGTACTATTCTGTGGGACATTGGAAAGGCGGATACGGGAATTGTAACAGGGCTTGTCAAAGTGAACTAAAACTAAAAGGTACAATATGTAACATTTAAACAGTTTGTGACATTCCGTTTTATATTTTTTCGCGATATTGTCCCTATAAGCCTAGCATGGTTTTGATATTTCCCACGAGTGGACCCAGCCAAATAAATTTATTCTATTAATTCTAGCTCTTTGAAGCTTTAACATACAAATATACCCTTTACGTTTTTATATAATAAAGAACACGTTGATTGTGCATTTTGGGGCATAGTATCGTAATGTAATCAATATGGCGTCATCGTTTGACGTGACTTGTGAAATATGTCTAGCCTCGTTCTTCGAGTCCTTTGTTACAAACGGCACTGAAACGCATTATGATAGACGATTCGTGTAGCAATGGTAAAATGCTTATTTTGTCTTAAATATTGGAGATCAGAAGGTCATCTTTTCCCGTTAAGATAACAATGTTGATTTAAATTGACAAATAATTCGTGTTTTCAATATGGAAGACTGTATGGGTGATATTGAGTTAATGCCTTAGCTACTTTAAATAACCAATCTAAGTATTCATTTAGAGTGTAGTTTAGCGAAAGTTCAAATTTCACATCGGATTTTTAATAAGGGATGTATTCACAGAGCAAGCACATATCCAAGTCTCTAGACCGTTGGGTGGATAAAAAACATTGCTACGTTAAGTAGTAGTTATTAGCACACTTTCCGAGGTGTATCGGTGAATATCAGGACAGTTTTGGTCGAGGGGCCCAGCCGAGGCGGAGCCGAGGCGGCTCCTCGACCAAAACTGTCCTGATATTCACCGATACACCGAGGAAAGGTGCTAATAAGTTACTTACATCACATTTCTATCGAGTATTGTGAAGCAAAATGTGAAAAATAGTATTTATTATCGAGTCGTTTCAACCGAAAAGTGACAAATACTTTCTGTTCTTTCATTATTTACCCCTTTCTGAGCCTCACGTTACATTTCATGGTAGAATGATTTCGCAGTTGAGAGACGACCTGAGTAGTATTCACGCGTGCGTCTTGCTATGATACTCTGAGCGTAAAACAATCACGTGTTTGTTTAGACCACATCGTCAAAACAATGTCTATGGCGTAGAGGACTGCGATATTATTAAATGTAGTGTAAAGGAAATGCGAAACGTGGGTCATTCCTGGTGAAAGTATGCATCGGCGGATGGTTCTTCCGTTGAAATTTATTTGTAATAAAGTTTATGACTTTCTAGGTAGTTTTTTTTTTCATCCTGCTTATTTTCAATGCCTGTGAAGTGTTCAGCAAGAGAACTGCGCCTTCTATCATCACAATTAATTAAAATAATTATTCAATATTCTAATTTATATATTTTGCATATTAATATAAATCAAACAAAATTATGAAATAGATGCCAATTGGTATGTATAATAATTGATTTTTGTAATATGTTGGTATGTTAATTTAATGTCATTGTATATGTTTTTGAACTGCCATGTAGTTCCCCCCATTTTGTTTTGTTACTATGATTTTGACTAGTTGTTTCATGTACATTGGTTAGAGCCCCGTTATCAATTGCGATCTGGGTCGGACTATACGTCCGCTACTTATTGCTTGATAGATATCTAAAACGGTATAAAAGTATCCGTGTATCAGAAATGATCAGTACTCTTTCTGTACATTTCTGATACACGGATACTTTTAAGCATGTATTGCAATTAAACAGGACAGTTTTATCAAAGGTTGCCAGTGGCAACGAGTAGAAGTGTGATGTAATGTATATTTAAATATGGGATTTATATTCAATATTAAAATAAGTTATTGTAATTTCTAATCCATTATATTCGGTAGACTACGCGAATAGTCTAACAATGAACGGTAGTCGTTTGCTTAGTTAATTCGACTAGAGTTGTTTACGTCGTGGGGGTTGGATGGCCGAATAGTTAGCACGTGTTGTATCATAAGGTCTGTCATTGAGTCAACTGGCGTGGTTTCGACTCCCTGGTTGTACGTGACAAGGAGTAGGGTCGCATGTCCAACCTCCGCCCACCCCCCACTGGTAAAGACCCCTATGAGCAAGCGAATTATTGAAATAAAATTGAACAATATGTTAGTCCCGAAATGACCTAGTTTGTGTTGAGTGGACGTTAAACCCCATTCCTCTCTCCCTGTTTATGTCGTTTGTGAATCAGCTATTTTTATTTACTTCCGCATTGTCTTGATCTGTTTTGCTTCGCTTATTACGAATTTACCATTTTAACAGGTTTTCAGATTCATGAATGGAAGACATCTCAATGTCTGTATAAACAGAATTGGGTTTAACTTCCTACTGCTCTGCTGCGAACTGGGATAATAATGACCAGCAAGCACCCAGTAGTGTGCTATGAGGGACATTTTGCCCGGACAGCAACGCTACGGCCTACTCTTAATTCGAATTCCAACTGTCTATGGATTTTTTTAAGTACACGCCAATGTGTACACGAGACCTGATTTGCCTCCCATCCGAACAACTTACCACTGACACGGGGGAACTATTCCGGGAATTTCTTGGTCAACGCAGGGATCGAACACGGAAGTTCCCTGTTAGTGAGCCAACGTCCTACCCACTGCGCCACCATGGCTCCCCGAACTTCTATATAACATTGAACAAAGAGTAATATTAAAACAGGTTGTAAAGATATAAACTTAACCAACAAAGTATTCTAGAGTCAATTGGTCCTTGAAGTTTTATACACACCGTGAAAGTCCTGACGAGGTAAGTGTCATCCTTGTGCCACGGACCGTTTTCCGGAAGTTCCTGATTAGATAGTAACGACGTAATCGAACCTGTCACACTCGGTTGTTCGTCCGGACTAGACGTACTTGTATTGATGATATTAACGTATTGCACATTAGACAGATAGCTATTGAACTTTAAAACAAATTAGTCTTGTCGTGGAACCTTGTAAAATTGTACACGTGCACAACATGCTCATTCTTACTGCACAGAAAACCCACCCCATTTCTCTACTAGAACTGGCATAAACCAGCTAAAGTATGTAATAAAATTGCAAATGCCCCATCCATGTTACAAAAACTTTTAATGGACATTTGCTTAAAGCCTGAGTAAATTATTTCATGAGACTTAGTCTGATCGCAAAGGGAAAACCTTTATACTTTTTGCGTTTGAAATTATTTGCGTGCTCTTCAGCATATCTTTTGAGTCTATATTTGCTTTCCAGTGTCTGAGGTAGATAAAAATCAATAATTCTTTGATCTGTTTAATATTATCGTGATTTCTTCACACGATCCGCTCTAATCTCAACAACTAAACAATAACTTTATCTTCAAAATGAATATATGGTAATATCGATGGGGAAGAATAAAAAAAACAGCTTTTTATTTCAGTTAAGATTTTACAACCTGTTTTAATATTACTCTTTGTTCAATGTTATATAGAAGTTCGGGGAGCCATGGTGGCGCAGTGGGTAGGACGTTGGCTCACTAACAGGGAACTTCCGTGTTCGATCCCTGCTTTGACCAAGAAATTCCCGGAATAGTTCCCCCGTGTCAGTGGTAAGTTGTTCGGATGGGAGGCAAATCAGGTCTCCTGTACACATTGGTGTGCACTTAAAAAATTCCATAGACAGTTGGAATTCGAATTAAGAGTAGGCCGTAGCGTTGCTGTCCGGGCATAATGTCCCTCATAGCACACTACTGGGTGCGTGCTGGTCATTGTTAGCCCAGTTCGCAGCAGAGCAGTAAGACGTTAAACCCAATTCTGTTTATACAGACATTGAGATGTCTTCCATTCATGAATCTGAAAACCTGTTAAAATGGTAAATTCGTAGTGAGCGAAGCAAAACAGATCAAGACAATGCGGAAGTAAATAAAAATAGCTGATTCACAAACGACATAAACAGGGAGAGAGGAATGGGGTTTAACGTCCACTCAACACAAACTAGGTCATTTCGGGACTAACATATGGTTCAATTTTATTTCAATATTAAAACAGGTTGTAAAATCTTAACTGAAATAAAAAGCTGTTTTTTTTATTCTTCCCCATCGATATTACCATATATTCATTTTGAAGATAAAGTTATTGTTTAGTTGTTGAGATTAGAGCGGATCGTGTGAAGAAATCACGATAATATTAAACAGATCAAAGAATTATTGATTTTTATCTACCTCAGACACTGGAAAGCAAATATAGACTCAAAAGATATGCTGAAGAGCACGCAAATAATTTCAAACGCAAAAAGTATAAAGGTTTTCCCTTTGCGATCAGACTAAGTCTCATGAAATAATTTACTCAGGCTTTAAGCAAATGTCCATTAAAAGTTTTTGTAACATGGATGGGGCATTTGCAATTGTATTACATACTTTAGCTGGTTTATGCCAGTTCTAGTAGAGAAATGGGGTGGGTTTTCTGTGCAGTAAGAATGAGCATGTTGTGCACGTGTACAATTTTACAAGGTTCCACGACAAGACTAATTTGTTTTAAAGTTCAATAGCTATCTGTCTAATGTGCAATACGTTAATATCATCAATTCAAGTACGTCTAGTCCGGACGAACAACCGAGTGTGACAGGTTCGATTACGTCGTTACTATCTAATCAGGAACTTCCGGAAAACGGTCCGTGGCACAAGGATGACACTTATCTAGTCAGGACTTTCACGGTGTGTATAAAACTTCAAGGACCAATTGACTCTAGAATACTTTGTTGGTTAAGTTTATATCTTTATAGCATCCATAGGTTACATGCAGGAAACTACATACACAGATTAAATATAAGCGAAATATAAGTTCTTTATCACTTAATAGTGCGTGTTCTGTGGCGAGAGCCATTCTGGTCGGTATCCCGGCCTCTAGGCCGAGGCGGCTAGTCGTACGGCCAGGAATGCCGTATGATGTCTAAAGGGACATTTAACCTCGCTCTTTCTTATATAGAAAATATAAATGGGTCAGCTTTTAGGGCTGTCAGTGTTTCGTATGAGCACCGTTTTACGTCAACATTATTCTATTTAATTGTGCTAATCTGTGCACCAGATTCCTGGACGATAGTAACCTACCCTCAGCAATTGATGATGGAAGAGACTATCTGTGAGTTCGTCTAAGAAAGTTGAATCTTGCGAAATACCTGCTTAGCCCATTTCTCGTTGTCATCCATTTGTTTAACCACTTCAATATATTAAACAGTGCACCTTACATAGTATTACAACATGTACCGTGAAAACTATAGTGGACAGGTAAAAGAACCCTTGGCAGATGGAATTCGATATAAGAGTAGACCGTGGCAGAATACTGGCACGTTAAACCCCATTTCATTTCTAATATTCAACACGTTTGAACTAATATCACTCTCAACCCTAACCCTCATACGTGGAACTCGCCATATTTCTGGCATCATGAGCGATTGTCTTAGACAATTTCTAAGCGAATTTTATTATCCAATAATTGCTAGACAAAATCGCACACAACGGCAACGGATGCTAACTTTTGTCGCCTCAGACAAGGAATTGTGCTCCCCACTCTGAACACCAATTGTTCTGTATCAAATAGCTTGTAATGAAATGAAATGGTGTTTAACGTCCTACTGTTCTGCTCCCACTGGGCTGATGAAGACGGGCATATGCCATACAGTGTGCTATAAGGGAAATTCTGCCCGCACAGCGGCACTACGGCCTACTCTTATATCGAATTCCAACTGACAAGGGATTTTTTACGTGCACGCCAATGTGTACACAGGACCTCGGGTTTTCGTGCATCACTGACAAGGGGGAACCACGCCGGAAATTCTGGATGAACTTTCTCGGCCAATGCAGGGATCGAACACCAGGCCTCCAGACTAGCGAGCCAACGTCTTACTCCGATAGCCTGTAATGAAATCTAGTATCTAGTGGAGCAATGTTTTTGTTTGACCAATCAGCCGACAGCTAAACCATCGCGTCATTCTACAAAATAGCGACCCGTCTTAACTTAATTTTCATTCATGGGCATCGCCCTTTTGTCTAGCGGAATGCTCCCAGATAGATTGCAAAATGAAAACTAAATACCTGCGCTTTCTTCCTTCGCCACATTTTGCAAGCCAAGAATTGGCACGGTGAGATACCAGGAAACTTTGTTTCTGATTTGGGTACTCAAAATGTCAAACGGTACTAGCCCCTACTTCCACTCTCTCCATCTCTTTCGTCTCTCACGCAGTGGAAGTCGTGGTGACTCAGTGAGTAAAACAATGGCTCACTGCCATGTGTTCGATACCTACGTTGGACAAAAAAGTTCATCGGGAATTTTCCAGCGTGCCGGATGTGGTTCTCCTTGTCCGCGGTATAGGACGGAGGGTCTAACAAGGGACAAGGTATAGTCGTTGGGATGGGACGACAAACCGAGGTCCCGTGTACACATTGGCGTGCACGTAAAAGATCCCTTGGCAGTTGGAATATAAGAGTAGGCCGTAGTGCCGCTGTCCGGGCAAAATTCCCCTCATAGCACACTGTATGGCGTATGCCCGTCTTCATTAGCCCGTTCAGGAGCAGCACAGTATGACGTTAAACCCATTTAATTTCATGTAATTTCCCTCATAGCACGTTGCTGTATGGCGTATGCCCGTCTTCATTAACCCAGTTGGAGCAGAACAGTAGGTCGTTATACTCCATTTCATTTCATTGTATTTTATTTCTATCGCTCAAATTTTAGAAATGGTTTTCAATGGGTTAATTAACCCTATTTTTGAAACCACTTGTATGAATTGTATTAGATAAATTACAACTTAAAAGGTTTTTTATTTCTTCGTGATATTGAAACAAAAGAAAATCGTTTAACGTAGAAAGCGTCTCGATAGCAGCCTATATAACTATTCTGTTTATATGTATATACAAAGTCCATTGCTAGAATTGATTTCGTTTAATTTGTATACATTGTGTAAATATACCCAAAAACCAAACAAAGACACGTTAATAGATTTCTTTCCTTTGTTATATGAACTTGTCCACATCCGTCCAGAGATCGATACAATAATCAATAATCTATATCATAACCTGCTTGAGGAGGTATAGCTCTACAAATGGTATGTACTCAATTTTATTTCACATTTAATGAAAAGAAAATAAGAAGAAACAAAAATCGATGTCATCGAGACAAAAATGATCAGGCTTAAGGTGGTTAGTGTTTAATGTTTTAATATTTATATAAAGTTCATCGCTCTAAACAACTCACATAATTAAAAAGGTCAAGGGGTCAGAGTGGGACTGTGATGGTGTGTCCTTTTAATCCGAATAAGAATTAAACGTCAATTGCAAAATAGTAATATCAAACAAATATGCAATATACTCAAGTTGTATTGGCTAATTAGATTTACAAAACAAGAAACACCAACAAATAATTCAGCCATTGGCTTTTATATGGTGGCTGAAAGCGTCCATTTAGATCGGCGTGTTTCTAGATACAACGCCAGAGTCGCCGTTAAGCCACGCGACGAAAAAGTCGCCGAAAAAATCGGCGCATTTTTCGGCGACTTTTTCGTCGCTCTGGCTTAACGGCTTTCAGCCACCATACTTTTATTTAATGAGCGCACCCAATTAAATGTCTTCCATGATTTCAAGCTTTACACGGAGAAGGTCATGACTACACGAAATATTTTTTGTATTACTTCACGGTCCCAGATGACAATCTTAAGGGGATTTATGGGAGATTAGATAAAGAGTTGACAGTTCTCACTATAATAGTTAAAATCTAGATAACGTAAAGAGAATATGCTAAAAAATTCAGTCAAATTGCTCCACTCAGAACTGAGATTTTAGGGATTGAATTTTAGGTCTAACCTCGATCAGCATTACTAAAGTCTGGATTATCTAATTTGACGTTAAACATCCATCACAAAATGAATTCAAATCCAGTAAATATTGCAGGCTAGCGATAGCATCGAGAGTTGATTAAGGTTAGTCTCTCTAATGTTGCCTATTATTAAAAATTCTTACTATAGTTGTATATGTATAATTATTAGCTACTATATATACTGTACATTTTCGCCCATCATATTTAATTATACTTATATAATATGTATATACTATGTATATACACACATTTTGCATTGATGATATATATACACATATTATTTAGGGAGAGGGGTTTTACATAGGCTAAGTCTGTTCCCCAATCCCATTCAGACAACCTGAATAAAAATATTGTTTTTTAAAAAAAAGATTAAGGTCTTTTAATGTTAATAAATGTCTAATTAATAATTTGGATAACATTTCAGGCCTAAAAAAGACCTGCAATAGGCAGATTGGGCTCTTGTATAATGTATGTTTAATATATAACCCCATATTTCATTCTACGTTTTCTTTCAAGCGTCAAGGATTCCATTCAAGATAGTAGTAATATAAGGGTATAGATCTGTTTTAACCTGTTATGGTCGGCACGGAAAACTAGAAAGAGAGAGGGGGGGTTGGGGGGCGGGGGGTGACCCCAACCTGCTCAGCTACATAAAAAATAAATTGTAACATAACATTTTGTGAGAAAAGTGTAACGGCGTGTGGTTTACAATTTATCTTCAAATGATGGGATGGGATTGGTATTGAAACCGTGAAATAATGATATAGACATGCGTGTTATCATAATGAATAAAATTGATTTTAAAATTATCAAACGGGGTGTTGGATTTCTTTCTTTAGAAAGCTCAATGTGTATGTATGCCTACGTAATTTGGGGACAATGATGGCATCATGCATTGTCAGCTGTCAAATTTCCTTAACAGAAGCCTGCCAAACCCCCTCCTGTAGAAATTCCTGGATCCGGCCCTTTTTGATCTCTGCATAATGCATGTTATATAAACTTATGTTTGTTTCAGCAGCTGAGTGTGATGAACCCGGACCTGTGATAAATTCGTATCGAACCTCTGACGGTGTTGTATTAACAGAAGGTTCAAGCATTGTATACACATGTTATACTGGTTATATCAAAATTTATGGGGATTTAACACGGAACTGTACTAATGGCACTTTTACAGGAACACCACCAGTCTGTAAATGTAAGATTGGTTGATTCATTCATTTTATTATCTCATTATTCATTGTCTCATTATTCATTTCATTATCTCATTATCTCAGTATCAGTATTTCATTATCTCATTATTCATTATTCCATTTCATTATTCCATTTCATTATTCCATTTCATTATTCATTATTCTATTTCATTATTCCTTATTCCACTTCGTTATTCCAATCAGTCAGTCATTTTGTAAGTCACATGATATCTAGTGAGTCGCTGTAGCTCGACAATGTTCCCCGGTGGTCCGGCAAGGACGGCGTGTAGTTGTTCCGAGTGCACGTAAAAGAACCCTTGACCGTTGGAATTCAAATTAACAGTAGGATGTAGCTGCGTTGTAAAGAGCAAAATATCTCTGTACAAAAAAGTAGGACGTTAAACCACATTCTATTTAATTTCTGATAATATTTAGGTCAGTTGGCCATCTTCATTAGCCCAGTCGGAGCAAAACCCCGTTTAATTTTATTTTTCAAGTTGAGTGCTATAAAATGTTCATTCATTCATTCAGATACCATGTAGCGGGACGTTCTTTGTTTTGTTTTGTTGGTAAGGCCAACGCACGACAACGCATAGCCCGTAGTACATTGCTTGCACCCCTGAACCTAGGTCAGACAGGCGGCGGGCCCAGGGCCCAGCTCACAGTCAAACTTAAATTTACCTACCATATCTAAGATCTTCTTTTCTTTTTGAACAAAGGACCTTCTCTTGTTGATGAATTTTATCTTGGACGCTTCCCTGCAAAGACATTGTGTCTTATCTAAAAGATAGATCAAGCCTATTTTTGTGGTTTCTTCTGGCAAGTGTCTAAGGAAACATTTGCCTACGATATCACCTTTGGTGGAAGTGGACGTAAAACTCTCGGAAGCGTCCCTATAACGAGTATCTCTGTTTTCTAATTTTAGTGGTTTGTGGCATCCCTAGAGACTACTGGGGATCTAATAAAACTATTTATGGAACCTACCCTGGAGCTGAAACTCTATATACATGCAACTCGGACAACTCTATAGAGGCAACGGCAACATGTAATAAGTACGGACAGTGGGAGTATTTTGATACATTTCCTTGTTATGGTAAGACACTTAATATATTCCCTTGTTATGGTAAGACACTTAATATATTTCCTTTGTTATGGTAAGACGCTTAATATATTCCCTTGTTATGGTAAGACACTTAATATATTTCCTGGTTATGGTAAGACGCTTAATATATCTCCTTGTTATGGTAAGACACTTAATATATTTCCTTGTTATGGTAAGATATTTAATATATTTCCTTGTTATGGTAAGACACTTAATATATTTCCTTGTTATGGTAAGACACTTAATATATTTCCATGTTATGGTAAGACACTTAATATATTTCCTTGTTATGGTAAGATATTTAATATATGTCCTTGTTATGGTAAGATACTTAATATATTCCCTTGTTATGGTAAGACACTCAATATATTTCCTTGTTATGGTAAGACGCTTAATATATTTCCTTGTTATGGTAAGACACTTAATATATTTCCTTGTTATTATAAAGATATTTAATATATTTCCTTGTTATGGTAAGATATTTAATATATTTCCTTGTTATGGTAAGATACTTAATATATTCCCTTGTTATGGTAAGACACTTAATATATTTCCTTGTTATGGTAAGACACTTGATATATTTCCTTGTTATGGTAAGACACTTAATATATTTCCTTGTTATGGTAAGACACTTGATATATTTCCTTGTTATGGTAAGATACTTAATATATTTCCTTATTATGGTAAGATACGTAATATATTTCCTTGTTATGGTAAGACACTCAATATATTTCCGTTGTTGTGGTAAGACACTTAATATATTTCCTTGTTATGGTAAGACACTTAATTTTAAATATTTTGTATATTTGTTGGCTAATACATTATTTGGAAACTGCTTTATTTACCCTAGTAATTTCAAAGAAAAAAATTGTCGACGGATAACACATTTGTATTGTATGATTGTAATGGTACAAGACCCGTTTAATAATACACAATTTAGTATATAGGACACTTTCTAGGCATTAACACTAGTGTTTGCTGATGTTACTAAAGTTCTTCTTATTCAAATGTAAACCGGCAATATGCGCACACAAGATTCGCAACCATTAGCTACCTGAACGTCTGTAATGAAACTTTAATCATAACAAAACTGATACATTCGTCGCTACATATAGATTGATGACTTATCTGAACGTAATGTACAGTATTAACGTAATGTAATTTACGTGTTGTGTTAACGTAATGTAATATACGTGTTGTGTTTACGTAATGCAATATGCGTGTTGTGTTAACGTAATGTAATATACGTGTTGTGTTAACGTTATGTAATACACGTGTTGTGTTAACGTAATGTAATATACGTGTTGTGTTAACGTAATGTAATATACGTGTTGTGTTAACGCAGTGGTTCTCAACCTGTTTTTGCCACATCTTGGAATACATGCAAAAATAGCGGCACACCTGGCTTAATATATATGAAAAATTTATGACACAGATTAGTCATAGACACATAGAATGACTGCAACTAATTAATGAAAAACACAACTATGAACTTACTTTATTACAGTGTTTCGAATTTCATCAGTCAAATAGCTGGCTTCTTTAGCGAGAAATTTCCTAAGTGTGCCGTTAAAAATTTTGCACACTGGTTGAGAATCACTGTGTTAACGTAATGTAATGTTATATGCATGCCGTATTAACGTCGCGTAATATATGTGCTGTATTAACGTCATGTTATATGCGTGCTGTATTAACGTCATGTAATATATGTGCTGTATTAATGTCATGTAATATTATGTGATGTGTTAACGTAATGTAATATACGTGTTCATATTTGTGTTAATGTGATGTAATCATTATATTTATTTTAACGTCATGTAATCATTATATTTATTTTAACGTCATGTAATCATTATATTTATTTTAACGCCATGTAATCATTATATTTATTTTAACGCCATGTAATCATTACATTTATTTTAACGCCATGTAATCATTATATTTATTTTAACGTCATGTAATCATTATATTTTTCTTGTGTTACTTGGTATAATATTAATGTGAGGAAATAAATACAACCTTTTGGGTCATTATCTTTTCAGATACGCTTAACTTGGCTCTAGGAAAATCGTATGAACCCGCTTCTGATTCAAGAATAGCAATATTACTGGACGGTGACATGGACACAACTACCGACCTAGGACAGTCAAACTTTACAAGTTTTTCTATTGACATAGCTGAAGAAAATGAATTTTACGATATTAAAAACGTTATGGTTTTCTTTAATGAATATGGTGGTAAATATATTTAAAAGATTTATAATATTAAATGGGGGGGGGGGGGTCGAATGGTTAGCACGTGCGCGCTGTATCATACGATCTGTCATTGAGTCAAGTGGCGTGGTTTTGATTCTTCGGTCCTCTGCCCAATCGCATGGGTATTCTCCGGGTACTCCGGTTTCCTCCCACTGCTAAAGACCCCTACGCGCAATCGGGTTATTGAAATAAAATTGAACCATGTGTTGGTCCCGAAATGACCTAGTTTGTGTGTCTCTCTCTCTTATATTAATTTCAATATGCATTATGTAAGATTTCCAAGATGAATAACTGACTGTTCTCGTTGTAATAGTTAAAAATTAGATAATAAAGGGGGAATATGTTGAACATTTAAGTCAAATTACTTCATTTCTGAGCGGTGTCATGGCCATTTAAACAATAGTTTAGTCTCGATTGTTTTGCTACTGTTGTTACGATAATAGCCAAAGTCTCGATTATCCATTGTTTAATTATATTATTAACAGGCAATCATGTTTAAAACCGTTGAAAATCAAAACCATCCGATGAACTAGAGAGTTCATTATGGGCTTGACATGTGAATAAATGTCTAATTAATAATTAATAATTTTTAATCCACACGAATGATCTGCATAAGGCAAATTTACCTCTTCCATAATACATCTTTGACAGGGGCTTACGATAATGCCACACCAAGTCATGATGCATTTGCAAGAAATTGTTTCTTAGTATTTTGGATAAGGCATAAACCGAAGGAACAGATGTGAACCACATGTTCATAAATATTGAATTATAACTATTATTGATATCTTCACGGTAATATTAAAATGGACCAATATCCAATTCTTATTCATGTCGTTTATTTCGAAATATTATGGATGATATTTCCACGCTTTGTAACTATGGAACCAGTTTTCAGATCAGTTTTGGATTTCTGAAGGATCGGCGTTTTGCCCAACTACACGTCATTCTAAATGGACCTATGTTGACTGGACGTCACACTCCATTTTGCGTATTTTCATACTAGTTCATTTCGGGACTAACATGGTTCAGTTTAATTTCAATAATGTGTTTGTGTGTAGGGGTCTGTAACAGTGGGGGGGGGGGGGCTGAAGGATCTCACTACAGGCTAGAATGGAAACCACACTACTTGACTTTATAGAGAAATTGGATTAGTTGTCTAAACTATATTATTATGGTACAAATGTATTGAAATAATTCGTTTGCGGGTAGGGGTCTTTTGTTAATTAGGTGCAGGACGGGGGCCTGGTAAGGAACAACGTATAGTCGTTTGGTTGGGACGAAAACACGAGGCCTCCTGTACACATTGATGTAAACGTACGAGAACCATTGTGAGCAGTTGGAATTCGATCTGAGTAGGCCGTGTCGCCGCTTTCCGGGTAAAATTGCCCTCATAGCACACTCGATGGCATATCCCTGTTTTCATTAGCCCAGTCGGAACTAAACTGTAGGACGTTAAACTTCATTTCATTTGTTTGTGCTTCTAATTCTAGAGATACACTTAACCACACTGAAAGTTTGTTTATATCGTAAGTTTCAACATGCTAACTTAAATCGGACCTGTGCTGAAACAGATAAACCTGGTGGAGTGATCGGGGATTTTATTCATGATGTTTCTTTTGATGGTCAGCTGGCTAACCAGGTTGAAATAGTTGCCATCATGGAGTCAGGTACCCTTGGTCGGTTTGGTGCCGATGAAGTGAGTGTGTACGGCCGGAAACGCATCCGTAAGTTTAGCTATTTGTTATTGTGGGCATATATTAATAATAAGACGGAACCGCGCAAGCAATTGATAATAATGTTATAGTGTATCTTTGTATATATTTTATTATATAATTTTAGTTAAAGTAGTTATTGACCAATGTCCGAATTGATATCTCACTAATCTGTCAAGTCTTTTATAAACATCTTATTTGCAATTTAACATTTTTTATCAAATATTATTATATAATAATGTTAATCCTAAGTATTGTATATATGTTCTATATTCTTCTGTAACTTTAATCTGGTGACCGGCTCGCAATAGCGATACCCATCTCGTTATTGTGACCGTAAGTCAGTTTATTAAAAGTAGAACTTCAACTATTTATCTGAGTTGTTGTCGTTAGTGTTGGAATAAGCTACAACCCCCAGAAAACAACATCTCGGCAACATTAACTAGATTGATGCACAACGTTATCGGGATGTCTAGTTTAGTTATAGTAGGCAATAATCATAAAGAACTATAAGATTTGTGAACTAAGTTATGGGGTACCCACTTTAAAGTAACAGAATCTGAGTTTCTCTCATCCAAATGATCAATTACTTTCACTTCTCACCTGGGAGAAAATTACTTCAGATAAATACTTCTATCGTTGACATACACAATCCTACAAGATCGCAGATAAAGGGTCAATGATGTGAGATTAAATGACGAACGTCGATTATTCGGAAGTATTCGGTTTACGGTCAAGACCATGTGAAAAAAAATTTGATGACGAAATATTGAAAAACTGTGATTCTATTGAACTTATTTAATTTCAAAACACTGCGGTTATAGAGGTTGCCAGGTAACGCTATTTCGGTAACAATAGAAATAGGGTTTCTCTCGGGTAACCATAAACACAGTATCCTTCGGGTAACCATATACATAGGTATGGTTTTTTTTTAAAAATGTATTTGGTATATTATATATTTTAGTTGATTGTGGAGAACCATTGTTTATTTACGGCGCGGAAGTAACAACAGATGTGAAAGATCATCTACCTGTTGGCCATTATAAATGTCGAGATGGGTTTTACCAGACTAAACAGTTTGATATGTCTTTTTGTGACCCATATTTCGAGTGGGTTTCCAGACCCCAGCAAATAGCTTGTACAGGTATACCGACCATCTACTCATTTAAATTAAACTTTATTTGTCCAAATACAAACGAGTACAACACATAAACAAGTGCACATAAACACGAAATGAAATGGAATGGGGGTTTAACGTCTTACAGTTATTATCCGATTGGGCTAATGAAGACGGGCATACACCATACAGTGTGCTGTGAGGGTAATTTTGCCCGTAAAGCGGCGCTGAGAGCTACACTTATATCGAATTTCAACTGCCAAGGGATATTTTACGTGTCAGGCAATGAGTGCACAGAACCTGGGTTTTTTCCTCCCATACGAACGACTAGACAGCTGTCCTTGTCATGTCCTCCGTCCTTCACCACTGATAAGGGTAAACAATGCTGGAAGCACGAAGCCAGTTAAAATTCGAAATAAGAGGAAGTCATATCGACGCTGTCCGGGCAAAATAATAATAATAATAATAATAATAAAAACTTTATTTAATGAGGCAACGTATTTAGTTTGCAAAAAAAACAACTAATCTTCCATAGGTCCCTCCTAAACTACAAAGACATATATACATGTAATATCAGGATAAATTTAAAATCATTAGAAATGCAATAGCATTTTAAAGTGGGAAGTTTGATAAGTCACTCCCAAACTACAAAACATATACATTATACAAGTAGAATATAGGAAGAACACTATAATTACACACAAAATAAAATAGAATGCAGTTGCAAGTTAAAAATAATAAGTATGTCATCAGTTGAATATTATGGTTCCTTCAGTGTGCAAAATAAATGAGTTTTCAGTTTAATCTTAAAATTTTCAACATTTTTACACATCTTTATATCAAAAGGCAGATTGTTCCATAAAAGACATGCAGAATAATGAAAAGTACGTTTCATGGATTCCGTTTTGCATTTTTGAAGAAAAAGAGATTTACTGGTCTGTGAACGGAGCAAGATATCCGTTTTAGAAACAAGAGATTTTTCAATAAAATGGAAATTTAGATAAAGTGGAGTATTAAATGTAATAATTTTGAATGATAAGACAATTTTATTGTAAAGAATCCTCTGTGTAAGGGTAAGCCAACCGAGTTTAGTAAATAAAGAGGTGGACGTAGTTTCAATCGGTGCATCAAGAATAGCTCTTGCTGCCCTCTTTTGTAATTTTAAAAGAATGTCTAATCTACTTTTGGTAGCATTTCCCCAAATAATAGAGCAATAATCAAATATTGGTAGTATGTAACTGTTATAAAACAAAATTCTTGTCTCGTAAGGTAAATGATCTTTTATCTTATTTAGGAGAAATATTTTTGATGCAAGTTTTTTAGACATATCTGCTATCTGTGCTTCCCAATTAAGGTCTTGGTCAATTTGAATTCCAAGTAATTTTGCGGTAGTAACCGTCTCAATTTTCTCACCATGGAATGATAAAGTTAGGTTTTTCTGATTTCTTTTGTGTTTTGTTGAAATCAGCATTGATTTTGTTTTCGAAGGATTGATTACCATCCCATTGTTGAAATCAGCATTGATTTTGTTTTCGAAGGATTGATTACCATCCCATTGTTTTCACACCATTTAGCAACCAAATAGAGATCATTTTGGAGATTTTTGGCGATGGATAAAATATCTTTGTGTGAACAATGCAGGGTACTGTCATCAGCAAACAAATCTATCTGACTTGATTCAATATTGAGTGGGAGATCATTTATAAAAATTAGGAATAGGAGAGGACCCAGGATCGAACCTTGTGGAAACCCCGCATTTGACTGTAGTAATTGAGGAGGTAATTGATCCTAAACATACTTTTTGCTTCCGTGAGTCAAGATATGATTCAATCAAAATTTGTGAATTATTATCAAATCGATAAAGATGTAGTTTTTCAATAATAAGCTTATGATCAATGAGATCAAATGCTTTGCTAAAATCAAGATACACTATACCACTCATCGCACCATTATCGATAGCATCAAGCCAATTATCTGTCATTCGGATCAGTGCAGTAGCACATGAATGATTTGATCTAAATCCAGATTGGTAATATCCCTTCATAGCACATTGCATAGTGTCAGTAGCCCAGTCGATGCTGACCAGTTAGACGTTAACTCCTATTTCATTTCATTTTATGTCGTCTAAAGAAGAAGTAAACATACCCTGTCTCACCCGATAGAATTGGACCAGGAAAGTCTATGATAACTTTGGAAACACAGTGCAATCTGGAGACTCACCACCATAGCACCTCGACTTGAATTCCTAGTACTGATTTTAAAAGACAAAATAAATCTGTTTGTACATCTATCATTGTATGTAAATCAATATTATTTTGTTTTGTTCTTGGAACAGATGAACCACTTCTAGCTTTGGATGAGGCCTTAACACCTGTACAATTGTTAGATGGTGATGACTCAACTTGCATCACATTAGCCACCGGCACAGCGGTGGGTTCATGGATCGAATTTAAAGATTCACAATATGTCGAAATAGATGATGTGCATATTACAATTAACGGTGAGTTATCTTTATTTAATGAGAGAGAGAGAGAGAGAGAGAGAGAGAGGGATTTCTTTACCATTGGCAGGAAACCAGAAGTACCGGAGAAAACCCACGGGGTTGGATCGGCAACTCTACTACTTGTAACGTACAAGCGGTGAATTAAATCCCCGCTACCTGACTCAAAGACGGAGAGAGAGAGACAATTGGGGTTTAACGTCCACTCGACACAAACTAGGTCATTTCGGGAATAACATATGGTTTAATTTTATTTCAGTAATTCGCTTGCACGTAGGGGTCTTTAGCAGTGGGAGGAAACCGGAGAAAACCCACTAGGTTGGACAGGCGACTCAAAGACGGACATTCTGATCTAAAGTGCACGCGTCATGACATTTGTGGGGAACTGCCGATTTTTTCACAACCCGAAAATTGCCAGATTTAACTTTTTTTTAAATTTCTGAATAAGAACTACTCTCTTATTTTCTCTTGATTTAATTTTACAGATGGAGAAAATTTTGACCGTGTTTCTGTTTATAGAGAACTTGATGGGGGCTACACACCCTGTGATCGAGTCTCTACTTTCGACATTCATCAAACAATCAATATATTCAACTGTAAATATCAGAAAGCTGGGGGAATTGTGTTTTCAAGGGCAGATCCAGTTGGAACAATGTCAATCTGTGAATTCAGGGTGACCGGTAGAAAATTTGATACAGGTACGATTCAGCTTGGTCCCAGTTTAAGGAAAACAATAGATCGGTGACGGTCCTGCACATTTTAGCAGATATAACGTGATATGTGGATTTTGTGTTGAGTTAGGGTAAGAGTTAGGACCTGCAGATTTCGTTGACGTCTCGAGATTTAAGCAGGGCTAGCCCTAACCATACCCTAACCCTAGACCATGTCTAAACCCTACCCTAAGCCTAGAGCACAAGCCACATAAGACGCCATATGTGCAGGACCGTCTCCGATCTAGCGTTCTCCCCAGTTTAGTTATGATTTATATCTAATGCTGTTACGGTATTCGATACCCAAGCTGTAATGGTAATAACCAACGGACTTAACTGTATCTTGACTACCCAGGACACACGCGGTAGTATACAAGTCCGTGTCCTTATTAGTTGACAGTTAATTTGTGAATAATCTCTTTAAATTAATTTGATAAATCGCCGACCTAAAATCCATTTTGAAATAAGGCAAATCCGTCAAATATAAGCAACATTGTATCTGCTTCCGGCAATTGCTAGCAAAATTGGATTTAACGTCCACGCGACAAAAAGTAGGTCATTTCGAGACTAAACGTGGTCCAATTTCGGGGTCATTCATGGTAGTGGGCGGAGACAGGAGAACCAGGAGAATACCCACCAGGTTGAGCATGTGACCATGGGATCAAAATCACGTCTTTTAACCCAATTAGACTATTTGACCACCCATACCTGCAGTGAAATTATATTATTGAATGTTTCAGCTCTAGAATGTTTTAGAATGGATGATGCCAGTGACTATAAAGGATCTATTAGTAGAGGTTCATCTGGTAAAATTTGTCTACCATGGGCAGGCCAGAATACTTACCAAGCCCCCGAAAATTACTGCCGTTCTTTCACCTATCCGAAACCCTGGTGTTTTGTAGACAACTACGCCACCTGGGAACATTGTCCTGTTGTTAAATGCGGTAAATAATCTCTAGTAATTGTAATCAATCAAATGTGGTAAATGGACTTTAGTAATTGTAATTAATCAATTTAGTCAAAAATGCTGAGTATACTTCTAGATGCGTGTGAAGTATATATTCCGCGTCCACATAACAAATTTGGAAAGGTATGTTGGCCCCTATGTGTATAACAGATGTGAAACGGAGTAGAAAAATAGTGTACTATTTTATCTTCGTTGATTGGCATTTAGTTATTGAACATATTAACACAAGGTACAAGTTTATGGATAAGGACGAGATTATCCTCGTCGAAACGTCGCTTATTATTAAACTCAGTAAGTGTGTATCCATAAAATTGTACCTTATGTTAGTATACTAATTGTTGGATATTGTCTCCATTCGGGGCAGATATCTATTTTCAAAGTAGATGGTTGTCTGTGTACAGAATGTCCGTACCGTTGCGGACGTGTCTTGGCATTTGGAATTCGATGAAATATAATTGAGACGCCGCTGACCTGACAACATGTCTTCTATTTCGTGTTCTCGTATCAATTATCCTTGTTGGTACAGTATCTGGTCTCATCAAACATCCTATCCATACCTGATGTTAGGTCCAGGAAACACTCCGTTAAAATAGCTGCAGAAATAGGATTGTCGACGCAAAAGCGGTGGGTGGGTGGAAACACAAAAATGTAAGAAAAGGACGCCAATTCAACAGAACACAAAGAGTGCATATACAACGACATTCCTCCATCCAAGTAAGGAATTTAGCGATGAGTGAGGATTGTTGGTAGATCACGAGACATTTAATAATAATAATAATAATAATAATAACTTTTATTTAAGAAGGGTAAAGGATTAGGCTGTAGAAGATTTTCTGCCATCCTGCCCTTCATCAAAAAATATAATACGAAAGATGATAGCATAACAAATAAAAGAGAAGAATGAACAGGGGTATAAAATAATCAGGATTAAATTATAATACAAAAGATGACAGCACAAATAACACATAACAAAACATATAACTTACAAAACCAAAATGCATAAAAATGTGAAACAAGGAAAAATTACCTATACATTATTTTTATATATGGACATGGAAGGTATCAGTATTATTCGTTGACAGTAAGATATTTAAAAAGTTGTTTGTTGAAAGAATTTAAGTTAGCGGTGAGTTTTAAGTAAGATGGTAAAGAATTCCATAGGTTCGAGGCTTTTTAAACGGATGCTGTTTTTTACAATATTAAGCAGAGTGATTATTTTGTTATTAAGGTTTTAGATGAGAAATGAAATGAAATGGGGTTTAACGTCCTACTGTTCTGCTCCAAACTGGGCTAATGAAGACGGGCACACGCCATACAGTGTGCTTTGAGGGAAATTTTGCCCGGACATCGGCACTACGGCCTACTCTTATATCGAATTCCAACTGTCATGGGATCTTTTACGTGCACGCCAAAGTGTACACCGGACCTTGATTTTCCGTCCCATCCGAACGACTAGACAGCTGTCCTTGTCAGGCCCTCCGCCCTGCATCACTGACAAGGGGGGGACCACGCCGGAAAATCTGGATGAACTTTCTCAGCCAATGCAGGGATATAACACCCGACCTCCAAGCTAGCGAGCCAGCGTCTTACCCACTTAGCCACCGTGACCCCCTTTTAGTTGAGAACGTACAACTTATATCTAACACTATGACTTTTTTCCTTCAGAGCATTTTTGTAAGCTGCGATCTGATGGGTTTGATTATAAAGGTCAACAATCGTTCACCGTATCAGGACATCAATGTCGTAATTGGAATATATCCGAGTCTTACTACGGACAAGTCCCCGCGGAGTTATCTTTTCCTGATAGTGATGGAAATCATTCGTTTTGTCGTAATCCAGGAAACTGCCATAGTGGACCATGGTGTTATATAGAAGGGACGACTGATGACTTTGAGTTATGTCCCATTCCAAACTGTCGTAAGTATTTCGTTTAGTCTGTTCACTATGGAAGCCTATAACTACCATTCATAATTTCTACTTTTCGCCTCTTCAGAACACGAAAGTCGAAAAGTCGAAAAGTAGAAGTTACGACAAAATGTGAGGCGACAAGACGGTATACAAGCCAAAATCAACTCGAAAATATTCACACAGAAACTTATAATTGCATATTCTAAAAATAAAAATCTGAACGACATCCTAGTGCACAGTAAATTAGATTAAATAAGACCAGTCTCCACCCTGACCCAAAACAAACCATATATCAAATCCTATGCCTAACCGTACTGTCGACTTTTCGACTTTTCTACTTTTCGCCTAGGAAGTTGTTGTAGTCTCTGCCTTCCAAGTCACATTTGAATACGCGCATACAGACATTTTTGTTAACGGGAATTGCGCGTATTCAAATGTGACCTGGAAGGCCTGATGGCGATTATTTTATTATCTCGATCAAGCTTAGATTGTAAGTTTTATAATATTATTACTGACGGCTGCATCAAATTTTCCGTAACATAGGGATCGAGATATTAATAAAATAATCGCCATCATTACTAGACTCTATCACACCAACATTTTTGTTAACGGGAATTGCGCGTATTCAAATGTGACCTGCAAGGCAGAGACTACAACAACTTCCTAGGCGAAAAGTAGAAAAGTCGAAAAGTCGACAGTACGACAGATCATAGGTCGCTAATAGCGCAGTGTGTTAATTTCCTAATTTCTACTTTTCGAGTTGCATTTTGGCTTGTATAGCGTGTTGGGGCCTTCTTACTGACATCAATAAATACAAAAATATGACTAAGTCGAAAGTCGACAAGACGGTATACAAGCCAAAATGCAAGTCGAAAAGTAGAAATTAAAAAAAAACGGGGGGCGCTATTATCGCGGTGTGTTATTTCTTAATTTCCTATTTTCGAGTTGATTTTGGCTTGTATACCGTCTTGTCGCCTCACATTTTGTCGTAACTTCTACTTTTCGACTTTTCGACTTTCGTGTTCTGAAGAGGCGAAAAGTAGAAATTATGAATGGTAGTTATAGGCTTCCATAGTTCACCGCCCTGGTGACGTGTTTTGTTTTCACTGTAAAGTTGATATCGTTCAGTAAGCAACAAAGATCTTTTATAAATGAATATATACTACACTAGCAGATCAAAGACGTCAGGTTCTATACATAATGTTTATTAGTTCATTAAAATTGTTAGAAATCAGACAGAAGTCATGAAGTGTGTGTTTTGTCATAAAGGTGTTAAAATAATACACACCACTATTGTCCAATAGTGATGGCTGTTATAAATAGTCACGCTTTTACACTAGTAATGACTGACATCTTTTGCAGCTAGTTACACACCTTCTAATTAAACATACATTATGCAAGAGCTAAATCAGTCTATACCCTTATTTACATGACAAGCTCCAAATCAACTCTGTAGACCCTCTGATGGCTTGGATTTAACAGTCGTCATTAAATCAAGAAATGGCCAACCAAGATAACGTTTACCGTTAGTCACTGACTTCACTACCTGAGACTTCCGATGAAAGGCCTACCAAGTGAGGGTACCATATCTGGTGATATTATGAAGCATCTTGCCATATTCGCAATCCGGGTTCGGACATGGTGTGGATGGTAACACAGGATGACTATATTCAATAAAGATTCGTGGAGAAAACGATAGCAAGTCTAAACATCTTTGCTACTAGGCCTAATAAGATGCTCGCGCGCTCTCTCTCTCTATCTCTCTCTCTCTCTCTCTCTCTCTGTTTATATTATTTATGTATAGCTGAAGGTTTTAATACTCAATACATGTTTATTTCTTTTATTTATAGCTGAGGGATTTTTGTCTGTAAATCTGATGAACTGTTCTAGTTTACAACCTATGTTATTACAGACAGCATATTATCATGATTCTACGGATGATATTCAGTTTGTTTACAATTTAACACTAGACTATGATTATACCCAACAATACTGTCAACAGGCCATACAATATGTTATATATGGTTACAGCTCGTCTCATTACCCACAGTGGATTCAGATACATATATCTTGTGGTGAGTAATACATGAGTTTTATTTCCGGTGTGGGTTCCCCTTGTCAGTGGATTCAGATACATATATCTTGTGGTAAGTAATACATGAGTTTTATATACGGTGGGGTTTCCCCTTGTCAGTGGATTCAGATACATATATCTTGTGGTAAGTAATACCTGAGTTTTATATCCGGCGTTGTTTCCCCTTGTCAGTGAAGCTGGATGGAAGGCCTGACAAGGAAAGCTGTCTAGTCGTTTGGATGAGACGAAAAGCCTAGATCCCGTGTACTCTTTGACGTGCTCGTAAAAGGTCCCTTGACAGTTGGAATTCGATATAAGGTAGGTCATAGCGCCGCTGTCAGGGCAACATTTCCCTAATTATCCCGGTCGCAGCAGAACAGTAGGAGGTTAAACCCCATTTATTTCATTTGATATACCTGATTTTAAAACAGTAGTTGGGTTCGGGTTCGTTGTCTTACCATACACACGGGGAAGCAAACCCTAAGTCTACGAACAATAGTTTATGTCAGAGTTATGGTTATACCTGGCTCATAATACACTAAAATAAACATCGTTGAAACGCAGCTTTTTTTATAGAAAAACAGTAATTGTTATCCATGGAACTGTTGTGTTTATTTTAGAGTGTCCAATTACTAAATGCCATTCAAACAGTATCGCATAGTAGACATTGGATATTGTACCATATATGGTTATACCTGGCTCGTTATACACACTGGGTATAGTACCATGTATCATCTAATACTTTACACATAATTTGTCTAACAACGTCATTGAGATCCCCTGATCCCCTACAGCTAGATCTTCATTTAGACAGCACAATATTTAGTTACACCTTTATGTTTCCTTATTTAATCTATGAATGAATGGTCTTCCTTTTTTGGAAACAACCTTGGCTATTTCAGTCAAGATATTGGTGAATATAGGTACCACGTGGTACAATTGACTTTGTATGTCAATGTTGATGACTTATTTAAGCTTAAGAAGATGATGAACAGAGCGAATCGTGGTTAAAATGACTTCTTTACAAGCGTCTTTAATTATTGTCGTCAACATGTCTAACTAATAGAAACGATGGGCATATGCATTGGGTGTATGGTTGTGGGCGAAATATTTCCCGGAGAACTGCTTTTTTTGTCCAAATGCCAAGGATTTTTTTACGTGTATACCAATGTAAATTGTCCGTCCCATCCGAACAGATTCGAGTGAATAATAAAATTGTTTCCTATTTTATAGTTATTGGAGATTTAATTCCATCACAAGTAAACACATCTTATTGTATGACATCATCAGCCACAAGTTCTGATATAACGTCAACATTAATAGAAGCCTCAACAACATCATTGCCCGTTATTACGTCAACAACTTTAGAAAATACGCCATCTTATGACTTGACATCAATACCATTAGATGACGTTTCGGTCACGTTACTCGACATAACCATATTTGATACATCGACAGAACTTCCGGGATTCTCATCAACTCTAGATGTAACTTTTCTTTCTGAATATATAACGATTGAATTGTGTTCAACGCCATATACCTCAGACTATCCTACTTCATCAACTCTATCTGACTTCACTTCATCTGTATCTGAAGCAAACCCAACGCCGCTTTACGTCACGTCAACTCTATCGGACTTCACTTCATCTGTATCTGAAGCAAACCCAACGCCGCTTTACGTCACGTCAACTGTATCTGACGTCACTTCAACACCGCTTTACGTAACGTCATCTGTATCTGACATTACTACACCACTCCAAACCACATCCTCTGTATCTGATGTCACTTCAACACCGATTCACGCCACATTACCTGTATCTGACGTCACTTCCACACCGATTCACGACACATCAACTGTATCTGACGTCACTTCAACACCGCTTCACGACACATCAACTGTATCTGACGTCACTTTCACACCGGTCCACGTCACATCACCCGTATCTAACAACACCAGTAACAATTGTAGTTGTAGATGTTATAAGAAAAGCGATTGGAACATTAGCCAAGAAGTACTGGAAGAGCGTATAGAAAGTTTAACAAGGCCCTTAATTGTCCAAACTGATACATTATCGGCTAATGTTCGTAAATATATAAGTGTTGAAGATCCGCGACCATCTGCTACCTATGTTGGATCCGCCGCCATATTTATATTTACTATGACGTTTGTTTTCATTATTCTACCAGATATTATAAATGTTGTTTATTTTTTAAAGAAATCAGCCGTGGCGACTAAAAGGAACATAACACTTCTTGAATAATATCGATATTTCTTTTGATCCTTGTTACAGGAATACAATTTGTTAATGTTTATGCTGAGGAAACACCCAATCTAATTAAAATACAGATCTATATTTCGTTTCGTTTTTTTTAAAATATATTTGAAAATCAGAGGTCAGGGGTCATACGAGCTTTTTTCCCTATGACGTCAGACATTTGATTAACCAATCAGCATTGACGTTACTACTGGATTACACACAGTTCCGTGCAAAACGCGCCTAAAGCTCGCCGTAACAGACCGTTTCATTGGCTAATCCCTCACGCCATTCAGAACACGTCAATGATAACAACTTTTCCAGATCCTAGTGTAGTAAAGACAAGTAAACGAAAAATTTTAAACTATAAAAACGAAACGAAATAGGATCAGATTGGGTAACGCTTAGATAAGTGAGGCTATCACATTAACAAAAAACAACTTCAAAGAGAGAAGAATTTAAAACACATGTACTATATAGATCTGTATTTTAATCAGATTGAGACGTATTGAAAACACGTGTACTATATTACAGGTAAAACACGTGTACTATATTACAGGTAAAACACGTGTACTATATTACAGGTAAAACACATGTACTATATTACACCAACCTGTCCATTTATTTTTTTATGGTTGACTGTAAAGACACATTATAGATATAATCATGGATATTTTAAATCTTCTTGAGCAAAACCTTTTTTTTTCACTTTTTTTAAATTGTTTGTTTATTTGTGTTTTTCTGAGTATGATGTCTTGTCCATGTATTTGTTTCTGTGTAAATTATGTGTGGTGCAGTCCCACTGCATGTACTGTTAATTATTACATTCGAGTAACCATTGCCATTTGAGTAACCATTGCCATTCGAGTAACCGTTACCATGACACTACGTTTGCTTCGAGTAATCATGACACTATGGGTTTAGTTCCCGTAACCGTTATTATGACGGTATAAATTTAGTTCTAGTAATCTTGATGCTATAAATTAGTTCGAATAACCGTAATTATATAGGAAGCTATAAATTTCGTTCGTATAACATTATTTATAGCACTATATAGGCTAAGTTCAGTGTGTACATTCTGTGCTCCAAACGATATATAACCAAAATTCCTAAATTTGTAAAACAAATCTTAGCACTTTCAAGGTCATACGACGGAGATGTTTCACTTTTTTGTTCTATTTATTTTGATAAATAGCCGATTGTATAAATGTATAAAACAAATAACCTGCCCACCTGTATACATTTATGAAATAATAAATTATTTATTCTCCAGATGACCCCAGACCAGTTAAAGTCGACTAAGATAAAGTTCCATACGGTGTACATATGGATAACACCAGTTTACCTTTATACGGGAGTTGGCAGGCCGAATGGTTAGCACGTTCGCGCTGTATCATAAGGCCTGTCATTGAGTCAACTGGCGTGGTTTCCCATCCTCGGTTGTACGTGACTAGGAGTAGGATCGCCTGTCCAACCTCGTGGGTTTTATCCGGGTCCCCCGGTTTCCTCCCACTGCTAAAGACCCCTATGCGCAAGCGAATTATTGAAATATAATTAAAACATATGTTAGTCCCGAAATGATCTAGTTTGTGTCAAGTCGACGTTAAACCCCATTTTTTTTCTCTCTCTCTCTCTCTCTCTCTCTCTCTATATATATATCTTACCTTTATACATGTGGATGGAAGGATATATAAAGCACGACAATATGTAAATGAAGTGAAATTAAATGGGGTTTAACGTCCTACTGTTCTGCTCTGACAAGGCTAATGAAGACAGGCATATGCCACGCAGTGTGCTATGAGACAAATGTTGCCTGGGCTGGGGCACTAAAGCCTACGCTTATATCTAATTCCATCTGCCACGGGATCTTTTGCCTGCCCGCTAATGCGTACGCGGGGCCTCGGTTTTTGTTCCATCCGAACGACTAGACAACTGTCCTTGCCAGGACGTCTGTCCTGAACCAATTACAAGAGGAAACCACGCCGGAAAATCCTAATGAGCTTTCTCGGCCAACACCGAGAGCGTAGCCGCGATCGCAGGCTAGCGAGCCAGCGTCTTACCCACTAGTTCCAGTTCATACATGTGGGTGGAAGTATACTAGACCGGAGGCTCAGCGCGGGGGGGGGGGGGGGGTCCATCAAATGGGCACAAAACCAGACCCAACTTTTCTAGAGTAAAATGTTGCGTAGAATACGATGCCGAGTGGTAATCAGTCCGCCGTTGGGGCGTTTTCGAGATATTCGGGGTCAAAGGTCAAATGAGTTCATTTGCACTGAAAGTGAATGCGCAGTCATTCTTGTATTATGAAAAGAAGCTGAAAATGATCGAAAGTAATCGCACTTTCAATAAAAATGTAAACTTGCTAAATTCACCTTTAGTCTTAGTGACCCTGGAGGTCAAAAGGTGAAATTTACCGTTTTTGCACTAGGAAGATTTAAAGCAATAAAATGTCAACGTAAAATATAAAAACTAAAGCGAAACCTGTTCTATTTAATAATAGGAACATTTAAAATTTATCTTTAGGTGGTCTTAGCACCGAAGTTTTACTTTGGAACGTCGAAAATGATCTTGCACAACAGAACCAAAACGCTTCGAAACTTGTTTCAAAAATACTTAAAAACGGTCAAATAGAAATCTCTCCGATTTATTTTCACAACGATTGTTATACATAATGATACTAGTTATCTGAAAAACAATTGAATAGTTTCAGTGTTGGACTCAAGCCTGCAGGCCGCGTGTATTTCCGAGAATCCCAGTCTAGGAAAACCGACGTTAATCTGTGACGGGAAAACACGTATCTGACGACGAGATTAAAAGTTTACAAATTTTTTATGAGTTTTTATGCATTTCGCCGGAACATGGACGCAGATAAAACCGACGAATGCATTGTACATAGTAGTTCACAGGATATATATGTCGTATTGGTGAATGTTAGCGGGGAAAATTTTGGCAGGCTTTGTGACGCGGCCTGCAGGCCGGAGTCCTGCCATGAAACTGTATCATTATGTATAGCATTCGTTGTAAAACTCACTCGGAGAGATTTTGATTTAACAGTTTTTACGTATTTTTGAAACAGGTTCCGAAGCGTTTTGGTTCTGTTATGCATGATCATTTTCGACGTTCCAAAGTAAAAGTTCGGTGCTAAGACCACCTAAAGATACATTTTAAATGTTCCTATTATTAATTAGAACAGGTTTCGCTTTAGTTTTTATATTTTACGTTAACATTTTATTGCTTTAAATCGTCGTAGTGCAATACGGGTAAATTTCAACTTTTGACCACCAGGGTCACTACGACTAAAGGTGAATTTAGCAAGTTTACATTTTTATTGAAAGTGTGATTACTTTCGATCATTTTCAGTTTCTTTTCATAATACAAGAATGACTGCGCATCCACTTTCAGTGCAAATGAACTCATTTGACCTTTGACCCCGAATATCTCGAAAACGCCCCAACGGCGGACTGATTACCACTCGGCATCATATTCTACGCAAAATTTTACTCTAGAAAAGTTGGATCTGGTTTTGTGCCCATTTGAAGGAACCCCCCCCCCCCCGCGCTGAGCCTCCAGACTATACATATCATATTTCAGTATGTAAATAGTCTATATATACGTCATGTGAGTAAAGTGTTTAAATAATATATTTTCCTTGTCTGAACATTTATCTTCAAACAATGGTTATATCACTCAGATAATGAATGCCCTGAAATATGATCAACGCGACAACCAAGTCTACACGCTTGTTTATCCAGACAGCTGTCATTTCATAAACCTGTTGCCAAGGAAATAAAATAAAATGAAATAGAATTTTATAACGTCCTACTGTTCTAATCCGACTGGGATAATGAAGACGGGTCTACGTCATACAGTGTGCTATAAAGGTTTTCGTTCCATCCGAACAACTAGACAATGACATCGTCAGGCGTCCTGCACCACTGAAAAGCGGAAACCGCACTGAAAAATCCTGTTGATGTTTTCTCGGCCATCAACGGGAGCGAACCCGATGCCTCCTCGTACGCGAGTTATTTCTGACAAGAAATGAAAAATGAAATGAAATGGGGTTTAACGTCCTACTGTTCTGCTCCGAACTGGGCTAATGAAGACGGGTGTACGCCATACAGTGTGCTATGAGGGAAATTTTGTCCGAACAGCGGCACTATGGCCTACTCTAATATTGAATTCCAACTGTCAAAGGATCTTTTACGTGCACGCTAATGTGTACACGGGACCTCGGCTTTTCGTCCCATCCGAACGACTAGACAGCTTTCCTTGTCGGGCCCTCCGTTCTGCATCACTGTCAAGGGGTAATCTGGTTGAACTTTCTCGGCCAAAAATTTAATGAAACGAAACAATAACTATACTGACACCGAGAGACAGGATGATTAAATTCAAAGAAATAAATAAATAATAATGATAATAATAATTTATTTTTTACAGTTAGTCACAAACGGACTTTACAGAATTAACACAAAATATAGAACAAACAAAGAAAAACTGAATAGCTATAAAAATACTTCAAGGTTAAAAAATTGAGGAATAGTATTCTTTAAAAAGTAAATTGTTAAGGAATTTTTAAAAGATGCCAAGGTGTCTATTGTACGGATGCTAGGTGGTAAATCGTTCGGGAGAATGGGTGCGGGATCCATGGAAGTCACACCCGTCATACTCCGGTACATTTAACCGTTTTAGTTTAACATTACTTTGCATTAGAGCGAACCAAGGGACACAGGATTATGTCTATAGTTGTGGTTTTTTTTTTGGGGGGGGGGGTATTTAATGCGTGCGCGTTGCATCATAAGGTCTGCCATTGAGCCAAGTGACATGGTTTCGATTTATCGCTTGAACGTGACAAGGGGTAGGGTCGCCTGTTCAGCCTCGTGGGTTTTCTCCTGGTTCTCCGATTTCCTCCCACTGTGTTAAACCATTGGCGTTTTTGTGAGTCGATTAGATTAGGTTTTGATTTGCTAGTACGATTTGGTATGATTTCGATTTGATTAGCTATGGTCCACAAATGTGAAATTTGATAATTACGATTTGGTACGGACACCGATCAGAAAAAAAAATTGTCTCTGCTAATTATTGATGACTTGTTAAAGACAGATGAAGGTTATCTACCCAAAAAAGGAAAAATTGTTGCCGTTAGAAACAATCTCCTTTGTCCAACAAGTTCAAGTATTTTTTGGAAAACTGAAGTGACAAAACATGTAAAAAGTGTCCTGAGAAAACCTAGGATCGAGGAATATATTGAAAAAACTGTAAATGAATAAAATTGCTTAGAGGTGATCTAACATTCTTGTGGACTATAAAGTTAACATTAAACACGTCAAATGCGTTTTAAAAAAACATTTTTTATGGAGAAAAACAACAATAAGCATTAAAAATTACTTACGACGTCGAACATTCCGCCATTTTGAAAAAGTCAAATCAACTCGCCTAAACACCTCCTGGGACGATTAGGTCGATTTGCCTAATCAGTTGAGTTAAGTCGTCTCACAAATGTAACGATTAGCATAATCAACTTGGTTCACAAATGCGTATAATAGCTAATCGGTCTAATCTAATCGGTTCACAAAAACGCCTCATATGTTAGTCCGAAAAGACCTATAGTCATTTGTGTCGGGTGGACGCTAAACCCCATTATTTCGCTCACCCTGTAGATCAATTGTTCTATCGTTTTGTCTGTCAATCACGTGTTCAGTTACTCAGTCTGTAGATTAATTGCCCAGTTGCTATGTTTGTAGATCAATTATCCAGTTAATCCCTGTAGACCAATTATCCAGTAGCTAATACATATCAAGTAAACCCATCCTTTTGATTAGTGAACCATCACCGACTGTATTCTGTAGATATATCAACATACTTCTAAATTCATCAATATTAATATAGGTACCCTGTAATACAAACAATATAACCTTTATTTCATACAGGTCCGCTGTAATATAAACAATATAACCTTTATTTAATACAGGTCCGCTGTTTAATAAACAATATAACTTCTATCTAATATAGGTTCCCAGTAATATAAAGAATATACAACAATATAACCTCTATATAATATAAGTTCCCAGTAATATAAACAATATAACCTCTATTTAATATAGGTTCCCAGTAATATCTATCTAATATAGGTTCCCAGTAATATATACAATCTCTATATAATATTGGATTCCCAGAAATATAAACAATCTCTATATAATATAGGTTCCCAGTAATATAAACAATCTCTATATAATATAGGTTCCCAGTAATATATACAATCTCTATATAATAGAGGTTCCCAGTAATATAAACAATCTCTATATAATATAGGTTCCCAGTAATATAAACAATCTCTATATAATATAGGTTCCCAGTAATAAATAAACAATCTCTATCTAATAGAGGTTCCCAGTAATATATACAATCTCTATATAATATAGGTTCCCAGTAATAAATAAACAATCTCTATATAATATAGGTTCCCAGTAATATAAACAATCTCTATATAATATAGGTTCCCAGTAATATATAAACAATCTCTATATAATATAGGTTCCCAGTAATATATACAATCTCTATATAATATAGGTTCCCAGTAATAAATAAAAAATCTCTATATAATATAGGTTCCCAGTAATAAATAAACAATCTCTATATAATATAGGTTCCCAGTAATATATAAACAATCTCTATATAATATAGGTTCCCAGTAATATATAAACAAGCTCTATATAATATAGGTTCCCAGTAATATATAAACAATCTCTATATAATATAGGTTCCCAGTAATATAAACAAGCTCTATATAATAGACGTTCCCTGTAACATAAACAATATATGAAGGTTTTTAATTCATTTTGAGCGCGTGGTCATAATAACTATGCTATGTTCAGAATGGATGATTGGAAACAGTACATTACACCCCGAGATAATAATATTCTGTTTTATAATGCCGAGGAAAGATCGATCTTTGTTTTGCAATTGTCCCGCAAAATAATTACACACAATAATTCGCTAGCGCCTATGGATCGTTAGCAGTTTAAGGAAACCAAAGAGATCGGAGAAGGCGACTCTACGCCTTGTTATGTACAAGCGGAGAAACAAAACGACGCCACTTGATTCAATGACAAACCTCGTGATCTAACACGCATGCGTTACCCCCTCCTCCCCTTTAAATTGAATAAAGATAATTACATGAAGGTGACGTTGTCCACCATTAGAAACGTATGCAGCTCTACCGTGCACCGCTCGTCTATTCTGGAAGGTTATCATGTCCCCAGGCTGAAGACGTACTCTGTACTATAATAAATAATAATAATAATTATAATTAAAAATAATAATAATGATAATTAATAAGAAGAATAATGATGATGATGATAATAATAATAATAAGCTTTCATATTTATCGTCACTTCCAGTCAGGTGTTATGGGGTCAAGAATCATAACAGAAGAACGGGAATTGTTAAAATCGGCAAGAATGTTTCTAAGTTATGGCGAGAAAAGATTGAGCCGCGTATGAGATCATTAAACATATTTCTCCAGCAAAAGATAAAAATAATATATAAAAAATATAGTTTATATTCTTAAATAAATAAATATTAAATTGGCGAGTTTTACCTTATAAGGCCATGTACGAACAGCTTGAACCAGCATCTGAAAAGCTTTATAAAATGGTTCGACGTCTTGCTGGAAGTCAAATAAAAACAATGATAACGTCTCGTGTTAGGACTATTCATCACACGACAGTTCGTGTTATAAGGTTTACTCTTATTCATATTAACTTATTCATAGTATTAAGCAATGATGGTCTGACACATTCTTCAGTTCTTTGTAATAAAATGAGTTACTCCCCTTTATTAATAAAAAGGCGTTGATCCTAGGGGGAATTCTGGGATGGATTGAATTGTAAGATGGTTGTTTGATATTTAGCCCTTCTGCTTGTCATAAATAATCCTGGCCGTCGTGTGGTCTATGAGCCCTAATAACACACTAGTATTTTTGGCCATCGAGTGGCCTATGAATCTCAATAACACACTAGTATTCATGACCATCGTGTGGCCTATGAACATCAATAACACACTAGTATTCATGACCATCGTGTGGCCTATGAATCTCAATAACACATTAGTATTCATGACCATCGTGTGGCCTATGAACCACAATAACACACTAGTATTCATGACCATCGTGTGGCCTATGAACCTCAATAACACACTAGTAATCCTGGCCATCGTGTGGCCTATGAATCTCAATAACACATTAGTATTCATGACCATCGTGTGGCCTATGAACCTTAATAACACACTAGTAATCCTGGCCATCGTGTGGCCTATGAACCTCAACCAATATTCTAACATAAACGACAGGATGTAATATAAATAATATGGCTTAGTTGATATTCAGAAATAAATATGTATTTGTGTTCTAAATAAACATACCTCATCAACTTGTAGAGGACCATTGACGTTTTCGTGGTAAGCAATGGCAACAACCTAATAAACAGACGAAATGAAAATTATTTGAACTTTGGTCAATTTGATCATTCATATAAACCTCCCAGGTTAACACAGGGATTGAGATCGAAACCTTCTTGTTAGCGAGGCAGCCTCTTACATACTGAGACACCACGGTATCCGTTGGTAGCGATTTACCCAATGAAAGTTACCACTGTTTGTCGTGTATTTTGTACACGGTAAACAGTCCATTTGCTGATTACAACATTTTGCCTATACCCTTTTTTAGAATTTTGTCTAATGGTTTGGAGTGTCCGTACTTGGTTTTATTTTATTTATACTCATTCGACACCACGTTACGACCAATTAGAACAATTAAAATGCCAGGAATTTCCATTTAGGCCTTTAATAAAAGTCCATAATGAAGTCACCGAACTTAATTGGGTAATAAATTTTCAAATCTTATTAAACTGAAGATCCGCCCCTACCCACCCCAAAAGGTTTTTTTATTCAAATTTTGATATAATAAAACCAATCTGATTAAAATACAGATCTATATTTACATTTTTTATACTTCCGATAGCCTACACTACATGACGATCTGACAAGTTGTAATAGACGGTCACGTTGACGTTTCTAGTGGTTCACCCACAGTTATGGCACCGCACACCAAGATCTCGCCGTAACAGACCCTTTCATTGGCTAATCCCTCACATCAACCAGAACGCGGGTTATATAACAAGTCTTTCAGATCCTAGTGTAGTGAAGACAAGTAAAACGAAATAGGATCTGTGTTTTAATCAGATTATAATAAAACTCACATGTCCATAATTATTGACATGTATAATGGGTCGTCTAATCTGTAAATGGACAGGAAGTTCCCTGTAATAAAATCAAGAATAGAATTAGAGAGAGAGAGAGAGAGAGAGAGAGAGAGAGAGAGAGAGAGAGAGAGAGAGAGAGAGAAAATGGGGTTTAACGTCCACTCGACACAAACTAGGACAGGAAGTTCCCTGTAATAAAATCAAGAATATAATTAGAGAGAGAGAGAGAGGGGGGAGAGCGAGAGAGAGAGAGAGAGAGAGAGAGAGAGAAAATGAGGTTTAACGTCCACTCGACACAAACTAGGACAGGAAGTTCCCTGGAATAAAATCAAGAATATAATTAGAGAGAGAGAGAGAGAGAGGGAGAGCGAGCGAGAGAGAGAGAGAGAAAATGGGGTTTAACGTCCACCCGACACAAACTAGGACAGGGAGTTCCCTGGAATAAAATCAAGACTGTGGTAATTTGTTAATCATTAATATTCGGTGAACTTATATTAATGAAACAGAAACATACTATTCACCTGATCTTGTACCATTAATTCGTGTTAATGTGTAACACAATTGGGGATTGATGCCATATAGAAGGGTGATATGACATGAATAAAATAACAGCCTGACCTAAAAGGCTTTGTTATGGTTGATTCCGTTCCCGGTTATAGTTCTAATGAATATTCCGGATATATTCAAATCCTTTATAATTTGCCAACTCTTAGCATTTAACCAATCAAATTGCTATATTTTGGTTATCGGGGGTATACAATAATAGATCCAGTAGCGTTTTAAAGATGGCAACATTTATCATTATCTGCAGTTAGGCACTCTGGCTAGTCCGTGGGACTAGTTTCTTAGTCCCAGTCTAAGACCATTTAGAACCTCAACGTGAAGTAAAGAATCAGTGGCCGTGGTGAAGGCCAATGCTACATATTAGTTTTGGATGTTACATGTTTTAACTATTTTACAAATGAATAGCTAATTATTTTGGTATTTTCCTTTGCATACATATTAGGGTTAGGGTTAGGGTTAGGTTCGAGTATTGGAAAATGAAATGAAATGAAATGGGATTTAACGTCCTACTGTTCTGCTCCTATGCTGGGCTAATGAAGACGGGCATACGCCATACAGTGTGCTATGAGGGAAATTTTGCCCGGGCAGCGGCACTATCGCCTACTCACATATCGAATTCCAACTGCCAAGGGATCTTTTACGTGCATTCCAATGTATACACGCGACCTCGGTTTTTCGTCTTGCATCAAGTTGCTCATTACAATATGATTCATGGCAACCTACTATTTCAAATGATGAACAGTATTTTGGTGATCAACTGCCAGCGCAAGAGAAAGGGAAAACCATAAAAGTTCATATATTTTATACGCTCGGATAAAATGATTTAATTACCAAACATAAACTTGTTGAGTGTTGGAAGATATTCTGTGTTAATAATGATTCATGCCATATTTTAAGCCAGAAAAAAGAGCTGCGATTATCTAATTGAGCTCTTACATAATGCATCATTATGTAAAACATTCAATTATTGAACAAACCTTCCTGCAGCATCTCCATAGCCGTGAGTTTCGTACGTCACAGGCACCCGACATAATGTTTTAAATTCGTCTGGATGTTCTTGCCTGAATACGTCTACAATATGATGAATATCAGCGAATACACTGTCTCCACCAATAATTTTATCATCAAATCTATAATATATATATCCATATAACATACAGGTTGGATAACCGCGGTGGCTCAATGAGTAAGACGAACACACCAATAATCTTATCATCAAATCTATAATATATATGGGGTGTTGGGTGGCCGAATGGTTAGCACGTGCGTGCTGTATCATACGGCCTGTCATTGAGTCAACTGACGTGCTTTCGAATCCCCAGTTGTACGTGACAAGGAGTAGGGTCGCTTGTCCAACCTCGTGGGTTTTCTCCGGGTTCTCCGGTTTCCTCCCACTGCTAAAGACCCCTACGCGCAAGCAAATTATTGAAATAAAATTAAACCATATGTTAGTCCCGAAATGACCTAGTTTGTGTCGAGTGGACGTTAAACCCCATCTCTCTCTCTCTCTCTCTCTCTCTCTCTCTCTCTCTCTATAATATATGTATCTATATAGGATGAGAGGATGAAATGGGGTTTAACATTACTCGACACAAACTAGATCATTGCTAGACTAACATATGGTTCCGTTTTATTTTAATAAGTCGCTTTTGCGTAAGGGTCGTTAACAGTGGGAGGAACCTGGAGTACCCTGAGAAAACCCACGAGGTTGGAGAGGCGACCCTATTGCTTGTCACGTACAAGAAGAGGGGAATCGAAACCACGCCACTTGACTCAATGACAGGCCTCATGATCTAATGCGCACGCGTTTACCATTCTGCCACCCATATATATCCATATATAATCGAAAAGTCTAAAATTAGGACTCGCGGTAATTCTTTTTGAAAGCCCTGGTCTCAAATCCCAAAAGTACGTCAATTAAAAAAGAATTAAAGGGCCAGTGCCAGGTGTTAATCACGTGCTTGTTTCGGTATGGTTGAAAATAAAAGTGAGATACGTGTGTGTATCCTTTATTTATGATTTGGGGAGCGTTTGCATTTTGAAATTATGCTTGATTGGGAAGCTGTGAGATGCACACCTTTAAATTTCGATTCGAAATAATGAAATTCTTTGTATACCGCATTTCGTGATTTACAATCAATGAAAATCGTCTCTGCATTATACAATGAATTAAATTGTCCCTACCTTATACAATGGACCGTCCCTACCTTATACAATGAATTGCCCCTACCTATATAATGACCGTCCCACCTTATACAATGAATTGCCCCTACCTATACAATGAACTGTCCCTGTTTTATACAATGAATTATCCCTACCTTATACAATGAATTGTCCCTACCTTGGAAATGAATAGTCCCTGCTTTGACAAGTGACAACGAATCGCCTCTACCTTATACAATGAATTATATTTAACACATTCTACGAATCGTCTCTACCTTGTACAATAAATCGTATTTACCATAGACAATAATGCTCTATAAACAATGAAGTACTTCCTACCTTATACAGTGAAGCAACTGTATTCCTGGTGGTGATTCATACGTTGGTTGATCCATATGTAATTCTAAGACTATCGGTCTATAAGCGGCATTACTAGCATTTGGCACATCTATTACATCAAACGTCTGCAAATGACAAAAGAAGGTGGTGGTCGTCAAATTATTAAAGACTATATAGCATTTTAAAACAGAAAGACCAGATGTTAAGTTTACAGAAAAAATATAATAATCTTACATCTCCATATATGGTATGTTGTGGTAAGGCCACTCGTCTTGCTACCTGAAATAAAAATGTAATATTAAAATATTCAATCATATTCCACATGCTGCAGTATTGAACAAACAAACACTTTCGCGTGACCGTACCACATCCACTGCTATCTACACACTCCCATACACACCCTCACCACATCTAAACACTCTCTCGTACCCTCACCACATAGACAGACATCTACTCACTCTCTCGTACCCTTACCACATCTACATACATCTACTCACTCTATCCCACCCTTACCACATCTACATACATCTACTCACTCTATCACACCCTTACCACATCTACATACATCTACTCACTATATCACACCCTTACCACATCTACATACATCTACTCACTCTCTCACACCCTTTCCACATCTACATACATCTACTCACCCTCTCACACCCTTACCACATCTACATACATCTACTCACTCTCTCACACCCTTACCACATCTACATACATCTACTCACTCTCTCGTACCCTTACCACATCTACATACATCTACTCACTATCTCACGCCCTTACCACATCTACATACATTTACTCACTCTATCACACCCTTACCACATCTACATACATCTACTCACTCTCTCACACCCTTACCACATCTACATACATCTACTCACTCTATCACACCCTTACCACATCTACATACATCTACTCACTCTCTCACACCCTTACCACATCTACATACATCTACTCACTCTCTCACACCCTTACCACATCTACATACATCTACTCACTCTCTCGGACCCTTACCACATCTACATACATCTACTCACTCTCTCACGCCCTTACCACATCTACATACATCTATTCACTCGCTGGCACCCTTACCACATCTACATACATCTACTCACTCTCTCACACCCTTACCACATCTACATACATCTACTCACTCTCTCACACCCTTACCACATCTACATACATCTACTCACTCTCTCGGACCCTTACCACATCTACATACATCTACTCACTCTCTCACGCCCTTACCACATCTACATACACCTATTCACTCTCTCACACCCTTACCACATCTACATACATCTACTCACTCTCTCACACCCTTACCACATCCACTCACTCTCGCATAGTCATACCACTAAACTAATTTGCCAATTTCGTTGTACTGGTACGTGCGTGTTTTAACGCAATTAATCCAGCAGTGTTTTTTACACAATTTATAAGATCTCCATTAGAAAAGTAGAAACTGGAGAATAGGAAATCGACGGCAAAATAAGAAACGCAAGGTCGGGTGGGGAGAAATGAAACAAAACATATAAGCTAATTTGAAAGTGTAGGAAGGAGAGTATATTAGTAACAATATAAGCCAATTAGAGAAGGGGTGGGGAGAAGGAATATGTCGAAGCATCAGTAACAATATAAGCGAACCAAAACAAGATAACTACCTTCAGCAATTGATCTAGTTCTGTTGGAACATTTCTAATCATACATAATCCTCGATCACCCAGAATACTTAACCATCTGAAAATAACAAATGTTACATTGGTGTTATAAAAGAGTTTGGCTTCTCAAATCACGGATTGTAATTAAACCCGGGATACACGAGAAGCTAATCTGATCAAAATACAGATCTATATTTCCTTTCGTTTTTTTTTTATTTTCAATGGTTTCTATTACATGAAAATTTGACTGGTTGTAGTGGAAGGTTGCGTCAGAGGTCATACGATCGGCTTTTGACCTATGACGTCAGATATTCGATTAACCAATCAGTGTTGAGGTTTCTAGTGGGTTACCCATAGTTCTATGTACATCACGCCAAAACCTGGCCTTTACAGAGAATTTCATTGGCTAATCCCTCACATCATCCAGAAAGCGGGTTATATAACAATTCTCCCAGATCCAAGGGGAGTAAAGACAAGTAAAACGATATTTTGAACTATAAAAAACGAAACGAAATAGGATCTGTGTTTTAATCAGATGAATGAGCGACGGTTGAGATCACCGGTAGAATCACATATAGCAAATAATCACCTCAGATCTGAACTGTATCAGCACAGAGGGGAGATATCATAAAGGGGGCCCAAACGTATCAGCATATAGAGGTTGGTTCTAAACCGTATCAGTATATAGCAGATGTGTCAAAACGGTATCAGTGTATAGAATATAAGTCTAAAACGTATCAACGTATCAACAGGGGTGTAAAAACTGTATTAGCACATCGAAAAGACATCTAAACTGAATCAACATATAGCAGGGGTGTTAATTCTGTATCAACATCTCGAATGGGACCTCTAGGCAGCATATAAACGAGGAGTCTAAAGTGTATTAGCATATAGAGGAGGAGTCTAAACTGAATCAGCATATAGAGGAGGAGTCTAAACTGAATCGGCATATAGAGGAGGAGTCTAAACTGAATCGGCATATAGAGGAGGAGTCTAAACTGAATCGGCATATAGAGGAGAAGTCTAAACTGAATTGGCATATAGAGGAGGAGTCTAAACTGAATTGGCATATAGAGGAGAAGTCTAAACTGAATTGGCATATAGAGGAGAAGTCTAAACTGAATTGGCATATAGAGGAGAAGTCTAAACTGAATTGGCATATAGAGGAGAAGTCTAAACTGAATTGGCATATAGAGGAGGAGTCTAAACTGAATCAGTATATAGAGGAGGTCGAGGAGTCTAAACTGGGTCATTGAATCAGTTGAATGATTTATAAGAATCTGGAATTACCTTAGATTGTAATAGTTTGTAATAATTCTCGAATTACTTACTGATATAATCCGACCTGTGATTCCATCACTTCTTTATAGTCAATTTCAGGGATCTTAGTCTAAAAAACAAACAACCAAAAATACAGGATTAGTATTTTATTAATATATGTCGTCTATAACCAACCCAGCCATTATACTCATTTTAAAATAGAATATCAAAAATATTGGGATACAAAACATTATTATGGAAAGAAATGTGTATTAAAATGGAGACGAAAGTGGACAGGGATTTTATGTTTTATTAATTTGGTAAGCTATTTTAAATTTGGAGGTTTCTATGGTTACAGAAAATATATAGTTCCAGTTGATAATATAATGTTAAACCAACAAAAGCATTAACCTCTCGAAGCTGACCTTCACTCTAATTCTTGACAAGGTCAAAGGTCAAAGTTCGAAATACGACAAACTGAAAGTCAGAAAATGAAATCAAAGCTACTGAAATAAAAACATAGTAATGAAAACAAACAAAAATTAAAAGTGAAAAATGCTTAAATACAGGCAGAGTATTAACGAGAAAGTTTGATGTAGTCCGGTCGCCAAACCCAATTTTTCGAGTGAACCTGGAAATTACATACAAAGTTGTTTTTATGATTAATTTTAGTAGCCTATGATGTCCTCTTTCAGAATCTGCCGGGTGAACCTCGGTCACCCTTGAGCGTTTTGAGAAATTCAAGATGGCGTCCAAGACGGCCGCCACATCAAATAATCCCCTATAGCTTCCATGGTATTTATTCTAGGATGATAATTTTGGTGTCTAACCGTATGTTTTTGGGGTCAAGGAATACACTGAAATCATGTATTATGTTGTGGGGTGATTAGATGATATTAAAACCAAACATGCCAGACAATATGGACATAAGAGCGTAAGGGTGATAGGATAACACAACATACATCCCTATCAGGGCATTCAGGGCCACATGGGTCGGTCCTTAAAAGGGAGGCACAAGCTGATTGTTGAAAATTTAAAACAACAAATTCTACCCGCAAAACAGGAACATAACTTCCACAAAACTAGATAATATCCAGTTTAATACTTTAGTCGTGTTTATGGCTGCAACCTGAGACAGCACAAGCGCAAAATATTGTATATTTTAAGCCCTCCCTAGTGCAGCTACAAGCACACGTACTACATGAGCTGTCACTATTGCATCCACATCTGATGAGCCACATGGCAGACTCCGGACCAAGTTTACCGGTTGTGATGTTTTCAATTTAGTGTCCTTCTCCCAGCAATACAGTTCCGGGTCAAGTTTCGACGGATTCCGATCTTCCAGTGAACGCCACTCAATAGCTTAGCGATGTCATATTTTTAAGTTCACTGCAAATGCATCATTCGTTGGAGCTTGTGTCTCCATTTTCGGGACCGACCCCTGTGGCCCCGGAGCCCCTGATAGGGCTGTATTTGGTGTTATCCTATCACTCATACGCTCCTATGTCCAGAAATATATAGTTTGTCTCTAGATTTAGTTTGGTTCGGTGACATACGGTTAGACACCAAAATTATCATCCTAGAATAAATACTATGGGAGCTATAGGGGATTATTTGATGTGGCGGTCGTCTTGGACGCCATCTTGAATTTCTCAAAACGCTCAAGGGTGACCGAGGTCCACCCGGCAGATTCTGAATGAGGACACCCTAGGCTACTAAAATCAATCATAAAAAAAACTTTGTATACAATTTCCAGGTTCAGTCATAGGTCTGCCGGACTAATGCTCAGAATTAATATGTGATGAGAGCGATTATGCGAAAGAGGTGCGCTGGATTTGTGTATAAAGTATTGTAATTTTAATTTGTATCAACCCTTTTTTTTGGGGGGGGGGGGGTACTGAATAATATAGCTGGAATCTAATGCAGCTGTGTGGCAGCATTTAAATTAAGTTTGTCCATGTATCATAATCACCCCTTACCAACCACTATACGCCTTTAACTATTCTACTCGACCGACCTAGTGTACTTCCCCAATCACCCTACACTACCAACAGTCCCCGGTTCAAACCACCCTACACCACCAACAGTCCCCGGCTCAAACCACCCTACACAATCAACAGTCCCCGGCTCAAACCACCCTACACCACCAACAGTCCCCGGCTCAAATCACCCTACACCACCAACAGTCTCCGGCTCAAACCACCCTACACCACCAACTGTCCATGGCTCAAACCACCCTACACCACCAACAGTCCCCGGCTCAAATCACCCTACACCACCAACAGTCCCCGGCTCAAACCACCCTACACCACCAACTGTCCCCGGCTCAAACCACCCTACACCACTAACTGTCCATGGCTCAAACCACCTTACACCACTAACTGTCCCTGGCTCAAACCACCCTACACCACTAACTGTCCCTGGCTCAAACCACCCTACACCACCAACAGTCCCCGGCTCAAACCACCCTACACCACCAACTGTCCCCAGTTCAAATAAATAATAAACACAGTGGTTCAATTAAAACAAATTATGGATTCGACCAAACCATTCTCTAAAAATGGGATGCAAATGAAATGAAATAAAACGGGGTTTAACATCCTACTATTCTGTGTCGAGTGCGCTGATGAAGACAGGCATCCAGTGTAAGCGACATTTTTCCGAGTAAGCGGCGCCAAGGCCTACTCTTATGTCGAATTCCAGCTGCCAAAGGATTTTTTACGTGCACGCCAATGTTTACGCGAGACCTCGGTTTTCTGTCCCATCTGAACTACTATGCGTCTTCCCATTTCCTGTACCACTGAAAATAATGTTTCATAGCTAAATGTCATTTGTGCGTGGACCTGTTTAAGTTTATTTACGCCGTTTTTAAATGCCGCCGATGGCCATGTTGCGCCAAAGCGAGCGTCATTCATCACCATGGTACCTGCCGCGTTGTGTGTTTCATAACTTGATGTATTTACAAATAATTTATACATTACCAATTACCCACAAACCCCATAGGAAGGCTGTGTTTGCAATAAAAGGTAGGTGGGGTCATTCCCATGATGTTTGTCTCGGAAGTTTGAAATATTTCAGTCAATCAATACATATTTTAATTTATCACCCAATAACACATTCTACAGTAGATATCGCTTGTGTGAAAAATTTCATAATCTACTGAGCGACATCTCCTTACATGAATTTGATTGGTCAATTAAAAAGGAACTACTTTTGTTTCATTTTCAAAGAATAATTCATTTTTTATTAAAAGTAACTTCTTTTTTTTATTAAAAAGAAACTATATTTATTTAATTGGCTTTGATGAAAACATTGGGTCGACCATATAAAGGACTTTGCAATGGTTGAATTGCTGTATCACTACGCCGTAATGTAATCAGGATCAGTAAAAGTGAAATCTATAGCTAACAATTGTATATATTTATTTGTACATATAAGAAAGGCTTGGGTGATAAATAAAATCTCCTACTCGTCTTTTTTGATATAACAACATATTAACACTCGTCGATAAAGTAAAAAATAAAACTCAGCGAAGCTTTCATTTTTTACTTTATCGACTTGTGTTGATATCTTTTATCATCAAAAAGACGAGTAGGGGATTCTCTATAGACAACGAGGCCTAGATTATCTCATAAACACATTGAAAACTTTAAAAACGGCTTCTTTATCATACTATCTAGTTTTATCGTTCAAGTATTCAAATAATGTTACATCAACTTACATCAGTAGTAAAATTCATTCGAGCCGCGTTACTTTTTCGTTCTATTTCTCCATCCGAATAACAATATGTCTTTAGATAGGACGAAGGGAGATAACCCTGGTGTGTTTTATCTCCTGCCTTCCAGATCACCTTTAATACATTTTCCTCTGAAAGAATAATACAATAAAATACAACACATTATACAAAAGTAGGACGTTAAACCTCATTTCATTTCATTATATGTCTATATCGCAAATTATTGGATCTTGTAATTGGTGGTAATATTTAAACTAGATAAAGGGAGACAACAAACCTGATCTTGTAATTGGTGGTAATATTTAAATTACATAAAGGGAGACAACTAACCTGTTATATCTATATCTATTATATATAAATCATCTATTGGTATTTCAGTCAATGCTACAGTTGGTTGACCAGATACATCTATCTTACAAGATGGACAATGACAAGTTTGTCGTAACCAAATACTGTGAAATCTAAACAAAAAGGAAAATCAGAACATAACTTTTCATGTAGAACTATAAGTTTTGTATTCATACAATCTGATTAAAACACAGATCCTATTTCGTTTCGTTCAAAATTTCGTTTTACTTGTCTTGACTACACTAGGATGAGAGAGAGAGAGAGAGATGGGCTTTAACGTTCACTCGACACACACTAGGTGATTTCGGGACTAACATTTGGTTCAGTTTCATTCAATAATTAGCTTGTGTAAAAGGGTCTTTAGCAGCGGGAGGAAACCGGAGGACCCGGAGAAAACCCACGAGGTTCGACAGGCGACCCTACTCCTTGTCAGGCCCTAACCATTAGGCAACCCACCCCCAGTGAGTTGTCCTTACTTTGATCGTTTTCCGTCCTTCCAGATAACTTCCACCATTTTACCGTCATTTATTTTATTAACTTCTTGTATTCTGTCGTCGCCAGCTCCTTTAAACTACGATGATAAAAATAGTTTAAATAACAGACAAAAAAAAATATTTCCTGCCACAAGTTTGTCACATCACTTGATTAAGGGATAATCCATTTACAGTTTGTATTTGTCGTTATTTACCATAAACATCGAAGCCTTGGATTATTCTCTGCCAACTTCCTTTTCCACCGTTTGATGACAGAGACTACTGCCAGTTCAAGTTTGATGACAGAGTCTACTGCCAGTTCAAGTCTATCAATAATCTCACATGGCATCAACTTCGGAATCATTACATTTGGAGGTGATGTCCATGGGATTGAGTATTATTCAGTATTGTTCTAGTAGACTGAATGTCTCTTCTTTCCATACATACCAAATAAGTCATCGCTTTATTGGAAATAACTACCTTATAAAAAACTTTCGTATGAATTTATATACAATCCACAATCTGATCAAAACACAGATCCTATTTCGTTTCGTTTTTTATAGTTCAAAATTGTGTTTTACTTGTCTTTATACTACAAAAATTTCGTTTTAAGTGTCCTTACTACACTAGGATCTGGAAGAGTTATATAACCCGCGTTCTGGTTGATGTAAAGGATTAGCCAATGTTGTGGCGAGTTCTTGGATGTGTGGACAGACCTGTGGATATCCCGCTAAAAACATCAACGCTGATTGGTTAATCAAATGTCTGGCGTCATAGGGTCATAGGTATGACCCCTGACGCCACCACCCACTACAACCGGTCAGATCTTCAAGAGTGAAGGCCATCGAAAGTTTATAAAAATAAAATAAAATAATCAGATTGTATAATCTACGGACGATAGTCAATAATATTAAAATTATTTGGTGATTTGACCCACCTGAGCAGGAAACAGGACTTGTCTATCAACCATTTCTTGATGAATGGAGGTCCGGTTTTTTGGTTTAGAAGTCGCCATTTGAGACATACTTGCAGATCCTGCTAACTTGGTAATCTTCTCTCCTGCTAATGAACAAATCGATCATCAATATACAAAGATACCGAATATATTTCAGGACTTGCTTCAGGCTTGAATGTCAACCACTGTTGTCGCGTATCTTCTGGCTTGTATAGCACTATAAGATTTTCAAGTTTGTAATAAACTGTTTAGTGAGTCCACATACGTCCATTTAATAGGGCGGGGCGCTTTATCCAATACTACACAATATAACACCTCAATATCATCACATACTACCCATTACTACACCATAATGGTGCAAAATGGGCATATTAATTGATTTTTTTTTTAAATGTGAGCTATATCGCGGGAAATAAACTTCAAATGCGATTACCGATATCTGGCCGTTCCATTTACCTCCCTATACCACACAAAACAAGCAAATAATAATCCAATACGACCAAATACTTATCAAATACTACCAAATACCACCCAACATTATTATATAACAATCTAATATCGTCAAATAGCAGCACATCTGTATAATAATTGTACAATAATCTGAAATAGTTAAGCAGTTATTCCCCTTTACAACCGGGGGGGGGGGGTTGGATGGCTGAATGGTTAGCGTGCGCGCGCTGTATCATAAAGTCTGTCATTGAGTCGACTGGCGTGGTTTCGAATCCCTGGTTGTACGTGGCAAGGAGTAGGGTCGCCTGTCCAACCACGTGGGTTTTCTCCGGGTCCTCAGGTTTCCTCCCATTGCTAAAGACCCCTACGCGCAAGCGAATTATTGAAATAAAATTAAACCATATGTTAGTCCCGAAATGACCTAGTTTGTGTCGAGTGGACGTTAAACCCCATTTCTCTCTCTCTCTCTCTCTCGCTTTACAACCGATAAATAGATTTTAGATTGATGCTCAAATTAATCATCCTGTTCATCCCATTGTTTAAGACCCTTTAACGTAAGCGAGTAAATGAAATAAAATTGAACTATATGTTAGTTCCAAAAAGAATTAGTTATTGTCGATTTGGTGCTCTCTCTCTCTCTCTCTCTCTCTCTCTCTCTCTCAAATACACTGTAGCACTATCGTCGTTGCGACATTGTTTTAAATTAATAGACAAGGAATAGAGGAAAAAGATGGTTTAAACAACATTTTTATCTTTACAAATTATTCTCTATTGTCAGTATATTAGCTATGGTATGCGTTTATTTAAAACGCAAATTAAGTGTTTATGTAATTGTGTGCGAATAACAGGAAAGAGGGTCTGGGTTCAAGGATAGATTGTGTCGAAAAACATGTGACGGAAAATTACGATTGCATCATTTGGCTTGTTTGACCAATCTCTATACTTATTTACATGATATTTGACTAATTAGATAATTGAACGTCCAAAACCCACAGCTACAAAACTATCATACTGGTGAGAGTTCGCTAGACAACAGACAGATTCTGGAAGGGAAAAGATGTAACCATTCTATCAGCAGACTCGCCCATATCACCTAAGAAATTCCATTTGGATGAAGGAGGTGACAAATTATTTAGGCAGCAAAATCTACCAATATATGTATATGTTTTGATAGAAATGAAAATGAAATAAAATGGGTGTAATGGCTTGGGGACCACGGTAAGACGCTGGCTCGCTAGCCTGGAGGTCGCGTGTTCGATCCCGGCATTGGCCGAGAAAGTTCATCAGGATTTTCCGACGTGACTTCCCCTTGTCAGTGGTGCAGGATGCAGGGCCTGACAAGGACAGATGTCTAGTCATTCGGGTGGCACGAAAAACCGAGGTCCCGTGTATACATTGACATGCACCGTAAAAGATCCCTTGGCAGTTGGAATTCGATATAAGAGTAGGCCATAGTGCCGGTCCCCGGCCAACATTTGCCTCATAGCACACTATATGGCGTATGCCCGTCTTCATTAGCCCAGTATAGGAGCAGAACAGTAAGACGTTAAACCCCATTTCATTTCATTTTCAGTGTAGGATAAAGCACGAGACTGAGGTTGTGCTGGGGAAAGAAAGACTGGAGAAATTAACCCGAGAAAAATAAAAACCGAGGCCTGCAGGACGAGGTTTTTCTGTCGAGGGTTTTTTCTGAAGTAAGAAAAATCTTATATCATGTTTTCATATGGAAAAAAACCTACCCTGGAAGAATAACCCGGTACAGGTTTAAAGAAAAACTTTCAGAAGAATAACCCTCAATTTGCCTGTATATATCCAAAACCTCCCCCGACTTTCAGACCGCAAGTTATTCCGGGCATAGAATATATACCCCAAAGATCAAAGAGCTTTACCGTTACAGGTTTATAATTTCGCGTAACGGCCTATTGTTCTGTTGTTCTGCTCCGACTGGGCTAATAAAGACGACAGGTATTTATAAAATTATGCTTTTACTGTATAATATTGTATAATATTGTATAATATTGTATAATATTGTTTATTGTATAATATTGTAGAATATTGTATAATATTGTTTATTGTATAATATTGTATAATATTGTATAATATTGGAATAAATACTCTAATAATATGCCCATTTTGCATTTTTATGTCTAGTATTGGGTAGTATGTGGTGATACTGGAGTTGTATTGGGTGGTATTGGCTGGTATTGGGTAAATCGTCCAGCCGCATACCTAAATGCTGTATTCACCGTTGTTTTTGAACCAGATGTTATCCAATTCAGACCAATAATTGGCGACCCCTACTGCCCATCTAACAGACTATCAAAATCACAATGATATCTTACTTATCAAATGTTAAATCTGTTATTCGATCGATCGAGAGAGAGAGAGAGAGAGAGAGAGCGAGTTTAACGTCCGCTCGACACAAACCAGGTCATTGGTTGCATTTTATTTCAATAATTCGATTGCGCGTAGATGGGGGGAAACCGCAGGACCCCGAGAAAACCCACGAGGTTGGAAGGCGATCCTACTCCTTGTCACGTACAACCGGGGAATCATTTATTATTCGCGATTAGATTTATTTGGGTAATAAATTAACACAAAATCTAACATCTAAACCCTTCATTATTTCTACACATCGTTCGTTTCTATATTTAAAATAGCAAATTCAATATAGAAGCAACTAAGTGCAAATCGCATTCTTGGGCGTTCTAGCATGGTGTAGCGAAGGAAAGAACCGCTTGTAACTCATCTAAAGAAACAAATATTGTGTAAACGTGCTCCATAACTTGTATGACATTATATACATGTAAAGTATTTATTTAAAGGCATAGAACCGATTTGAACCCTACGAACTCATTGAACCCCATACGTTATTGATCTACGATATAAGATATACTGTCTACTACATATATACACGTATTTAATTACGGACGTAATAATTTCCACATGTAGTAAAAATGTTCTTGATTAAATAGAAATTTCACAGTTGGTTATACGAGGGTGTATAAGACCCTGTGCTTTCTGTAGTTAGCAGAGATGCGGAGAAGAGACGCAGACGAGAGACGAGCGGGGAGGAGCAGAAAGGAGCAGAAACCGGCGAATGGGCTCACCCGAATTCAGCCGCTGCCGTGGCAGGAGGACGGAATGGTTGTCTTAATGTACCATGTTAATGTTATCGTATATATTCCCGATGTAGTTTAGTTCCTGTTGTATTTATGTAACTGTTTTGTATACCTGCTGTAAAAAAATGATATATTTACCAAACTGATATCTGTTATCACTAAAATAGTGTTACAATATACCCCCAAATCAACGATCTTATGCGTGCACGTAAAAGATTCCTTGGCGATATAAGAGTAGGCCGTATCGCCAGGCAAAATTCCTTCATAGCACGCTGTATGAGCGGCTTCATTAGGACGTTAGGACGTTAAACTCCATTTCATTTCATTTCATGTCATCTACGGCATACTAAAAATAGTAAATCATTCTCTTAAGCTAGGAAAATATACACCATTGCGCTAGATGGAGATCTCAGGCCCTTAGATTAGGTTGTATGAAAGTAGCATTACACCTTTCATCGGGAAATGAAAATGAAATGAAATTGGGTTGGAGGAAACCGGACATACGACCCTACTTCTTGTCGCGTACAACCTAGGAATCGTAACCACGCCAGTTGACTCAATGACAGACCTAATGATACAACGCGCACGCACTAACCATTCGGCCATCCAAACCCCCGTAATGGGGTTTAACGCCCTACTGTTGTGCTCTGACTGGGCTAATGGAGACAGTGTACTATGGGGGAAATTTTGCCCGGACATCGGCGATACGGCCTACTCTTATATCGAATTCCAACAGCCAAGGGATCTTTAAAGTGCACGCCAATGTGTACACGGGACCTCGGTGTTTCGTTCCATCAAAACGACTAGACAGCTGTTCTTGTCAGACTCTCCCGCCGTGCCACACTGACATGGGTAAACCACATCGCAAAACCCCGATGAATTTTCTCGGCTAATGCAGGGATCGAACACGCGACCTCCATTTAAAATAATGTTTGATAACAGGACCATCCTGACATCAAACAATTACCCCCGAACAAAATTGGAAGATGTTTAGTTAATTAAATGAAACGCATCTTAACCTCAGCTATCACAAGGACCGACTTCTATATACATGTATTAAAATGCACCGAACATTGATGTAAATATTGCGACCATGCAGCGTTAAACATTATTCATTTTTTTTATTTTAATGTCTTCATGACACAAAAATCCTATATTTTTTATATGTTTTGACTTCAATAGATGTCGCAAATATTACATTAAACATATATTATGCAAGAGCTAAATCTGCCTATTGCAGGTCTTTCTTTAGGCCTGAAATGTTATCTTAATTATTAATTAGACATTAATTAACTTATCCAGATCATAATCAACTCTCGATGTCATCGCTAGTCTGCGATGTTTATTTCATTAGGTTCCGATTTGCTGTTCGACTTCCATTCATAATTAAATCATTCGACTTTAGTAATGATGACCGAGGCTAGGCTGTAAATTCAATCGCTAATCTCGGTTAGAAGAGTACGAAACTATCAACTAGATTGTAATTGAACACAGCTGATAAACATCTGACCATTGTAGTAATGAACATTGCTGACAATATCTGACAATTGTATTAATGAACATTGCTGACAATATCTGACAACATGTCTACTATATCGTAAAAGATTTTACGGGCAGCCTCACATTCTGTTACTGAATGTATGAAAGTTATAAAAATTATTCACGCCGCATTCCATTGAGGTAATTTAATATCTTTGTTGGGTTGTCCTAGTTATCAAACATTTACAAATATCTAACTATAAACCTGCTAGAATAATAATAAAATAATGACGCGCGTTTTAAAGTCCCTGCTTTTCTACAACAACAGGGTTAATGAAGTCGGATACATGCCATGCTGTGTGAGGGGATATTTATTCTACCCACAGAGATCCATAACTCTATAATAACAATAACATCATTTATATTCATCAAGTTTTGTTCCATTTATAAATTATATAGTTACATACTAAGTCCTAAACAACAGAGTTATCGCCAATGACTGATCTAGATTGATATCTTCACGCTTACAATGTCCGTATGTAGGTCTTATCGTTTTAGAGGTTTCAAGTTTTCCGTCAAGAAGGTAATGAGAGAGAAAGAGAGAGAGGGGGGGGGGGAGAGTATATGGGGTTAAACGTCCACTCGACACAAACAAGGTCATTTCGGGACTAAGATATAGTTCGATATGTAGTGGTCTTTAGCAGTGGGAGGAAACCCGACAACCCGGAGAAAACTCACGAGGTTGGACAGGCAACCCTACTCCTTGTCACGTACAACCGGGGAATCGACACTACACCAGTTGACTCCATGGCAGACCTAATGATACCAAATATTGTTTTTACATGTATATCATTGTATCGTTATATTTCATATTTTATTATTGTTTGATGCGCTATCATCGCTCGGGGGGGGGGGGGGTGATCGTATGGTTCGCGCATGCGCATTGTATCATAGGGTCTGTCATTGACTAGGGTCGTGGGTTTTCTCCGGTTCCTCCGCCCCGCCCCCCCCCCTTCTAAAGACACCTACCATAAGCGAATTATTGAAATTAAAATTGAGCCATAATATGTTAGTCCCGAAATGACCTAGTGTGTGTCGAGTGGACGTTAAACCTCACTTTTCGCTCTCTCTCTCTCACTCTCTCTCTTTCTCTCTCTCTAATATCGCTCAATATTAAGCAGTAGTAGTATTCTATAGAGTTATATAACGTTCAGTGTCTATAATGAGAATATTCTGTTCTAGTTTAATCTGGCCTTGACATATTATATATGCCTCGTGTTTACTGTAACAGTTGAAACAGTCTGTTCTATTTTTACTGTAGGTATTTCAGATCACCTTGACCTGTATTTGTTATGATTGGCATGTACTTTTAGTTTGCCTTCAGTATCCAGCAGATAACGCCCGTGTCCTTAGGACTATGCAATGCACTGGTAGCTTTTACCTGGTTCTAATCCTTTAATATGATTTTATATGCGTTGTGCTATATGCGGTTCATCGGAGCTTATGCATGTATCATTGTCCTGCTGAACAATTAAGTCAAACAGCGGAAATACAGACTATTCAGATACGCTAACTGATATCTTAAATATCTCATGAATAATTTAAAATACGCATTGAAATCTATTGATCCAATGTAATGTATAATTGACTAAGCCGGTCATACATGTAGATTATTTAAAATGCAATACCCGTGTATAAAACTGTATTACCTGTATCTAAACAATATACTTGTACTTATCACACGGTTTAACTGGTGAATATAGTTTGGAGGATAACATATTTTTGAGCTTATATAATATAGTCTTTCATAATGAAAGCTGTGCCTTATATGCTGAGAAAGTCGCTGTAGCAAGTGTACATCAGAGGTTCCTCAACAATTTGCATTATATAACATACTATAATAATAATAATAATTGATTTATATAGCGCCAACAATTCAACTCAGCGAGCTGCTATCGGCCGCTTTACATAAGTACAACTAATATAAAATTACAACAATCACAACACATTAAGAATGGGTTCGAGAGAATCATGCAAAATTTAAAAAAACCGGCACAAGCGGTGTCCGGCGATTTTGACCAAACTTTGCAGGTTTGGTCATTGGGTACCCCTTATACCCCACATGAAATATGTGGGTCACCAACCTTGTAGTTACGGAGAACCAGCTATGGCCATTTTAGAGTTAAAAAAACGTCATTTTTTTTTTTAAAAAATCCCAAAATTCAAATATTTCCCATACATTGTCTATTGATTTTTTTTTTATGAATGATCATGTGTACTACTTCAATATATATGACTATTAAATTTTTCCGAAACCATTTGAGGCTATGAGGAATTTATTTTGAGACGTAGTTTTTGCTATATGCCAAAACATATAAATTTCATGATGCTATATCTCACCCACTGACAATTCTATTAATAATGGAAGTTGAGGACTACTAATACTAATATTTGGTTTTGACAAAATGACTGGCACGGATTTCTTTCATATTAAATTTGATGGTCGAACTTGAAGAAAATGACTTCATTTTTGACATCATTTTTCCAATAAAATCATTTATTGCCTGGATTATTAGGCCTGATAATGCCCCATGCAACCGCCTTCCAGCAACTCTGTGTAGGGCCGGTACAGATGATTCGGGAGTTCCACAAGGATCAGTCCTTGGACCTGTCCTTTATGTAATGTATACTAAGAATTTGGGACAACTAATCAATAATCATGGTTTCTAGGACGACATTCTTATGCAGATGATACACAGCTGATCGCAAGTTATTCCCTTTTAAAAACTGTTTCATTCCCTAATTATTCTGAAATCAAATTGTGTTCACATGACATTAAAGATGGGATGACAAGAAATATGTTGAAATTAAATTTAATAGAATTAAGTAAATCAGAATGTATTTTATGTGGTCAAAATAAACATCTGAAAAATACAAGTTCAAATGACGTGGTTGTACGAGATGCAATATTTTTACCATGAGACACTGTGAAGAGGTTAGGTGTCCTCTTGGGGTCAAATTTGAGCATGGACAGTCATACTAGTGAAATTTGTCGAAACTGTTATCTTTGGTCCGGGAACTTTATTAGCCAGGAAGCAGCTGCTACACTTATATGTTCTTTGGTATTCCCAAGGATTGACCACTGTAACAGCGTGTTAGTAGAAACATCTAGTGCCAATATTAAAAAAAATCAACTTGTAGAAATACCGCAGCTCGAATTCTTACCAGATCATCAAAACACTCTCATATTACTCCTGTTCTGAAATCAATCTATTGGCTGCCAATCATCTTCAAAAGTCTGTCTTTGACGTATCAGTATGTGAAACATTCACAGTGAATGGCTTAGCTCAAATATAATTATCTAACTTTATGCACATACAAGTTCCCCCGAGTAACCTCCGGCCGAACATACATTCATCAGTTTTGTTGCTCAAGGTGAAAATTAATATCATTTGGATACGGATCGTGCTCAGTGAAAGCGCCTTAACTGCGTAACAGTCTCCCAGAGATCATTAAATCATCTCAAACCTTTTCTTGTTTTAAAGCAAGACTTATCAAGATTAATTAAATTAATTTAATTGTATGCGCAGTGGACATGCTTCTGTACATGGAGTACATGCGCTATATAAATGTACATATTAATATTATTATTATTATTATTATTCGTCAGGTCGAAGTTAGATTTGCACTCCAGCATCCAAGATGGCGGATGAAATCAGCTGTCTTTTGCACAAATAAAATGCGGTTTAGTAGCCAGTTATCCGAAAGAAACTATAATAGCATATTCCTGAAGCAATAGCCAGAGAAATGCCGCTCTGGCCATTGCTGGATTGACTTCTGATACTTACGTTTTTGGGGGAGTGTCTATTCTTCCCGTTCAATCAAATCGCTCCTAAGTAAAGTCTTTCTTTTAATCTGGGGTCTTCCCTAAAACTTTGGACAGTGATTTAAGGTATTAAAAACGGAGAAAGTTTTGTTTGTCTCCAAACAGTATTGTTTACATTGTAGCCATGTTGATAGCCTAGTTTGTCACGCAATTAGTTTTTCTGCAATATTCTGCTATGCACCGGTTAATTGGGCGTAATAAATTTCGTGAATCATGACGTAACGTTATGTTAACATATTTGAAACTCTCGTTTAAACCAGAGTGATATTGTTACGCAGTTAGGTATTGGTTGTTAATCGGACTATTGAGTCATAATTTGGAACATAAATTTGCTTTCATTACGGCAGTGTTGAGTGGGATTAGGTCTAATCAAACTAAACACTGCGGGGAGTATGCTAAAATAGTGACCTTACACTCATATACAATTTGTTTTTTGTCTTTTTGAAATATCGCTTGATTCGTTTGTGAAGTATAGACAGATGTATATGACTAGTACACTATTTAGTCTTTACGATTTGCTGTTCCAAAATTCATCATCCTTCTACTAGATCACGAGGTTATATTGCCGAATTAATAAAATGTTGACAAATAGTCTAGAGAGATTTATTGTATTTACCAAGAGCAGCTCTTTTGGCATTTACAGTAAATTAAGCTTTTCAAACTTCATCGTTTTAAAATTTTAACGGTGTAATTGTGAGCTCAGTTTTTGTGATTAGATACTTATTGGATAGATAGATAGATAGATAGATAAATTTTAGCGGTGTAATTGTGAGCTCAGTTTTCGTGATTAGATACTTATTGGATAGATAGATATATAGATAGATAGATAGATAGATAGTAATAAATATTTGTAGTTTTGATAATGGAACATTTTTTAAACTTGAATTTTTTGATGAAAGTATATAATCTGCGTTTATATCTATTTGTTTATTTCTATTTTTATTATGGCTTGCTCTTAATGGAACTGGAAACCACGTTAATTTGGTTTCAGGTGCCATGTTACACTTTTCAGTGTGTAAATAAAGCGGTTTATTTTTCGTCATTTTTGTTGAAAATCGTTATTTTTGTACAAAAATGGAAATTATTTACTACTAAACGGGTCGCGTGCCACCCAATTTTTTTTCTTGATATTAATACTATAGATCATTGCCTTTTCAGTCAGCATTCCAAAAAAATACTTAAACCCGCAGTGGGTGTTATATAGATAGAATAAAATGCCATACTTAAATTGAGCTATTTTGGTACCTTGCAGCAATAAGTCCCTATACCAAAAACCGCGCCATGAATATCCATCAAACTTTCAGAATGTATACTCACTAACCATATCTACTACGCTATAAAGTTTCATTAATCTACTCGCCGTAGTTTGGTTGTACGAAATAATTGAAAAGTGGCCTGAAAATGATGATTTTTTTGGCTTTTTTCGGTCTTAAAATTTCAAAATTTTTTCTACGCTCTACAAATTGTTCGATTGATCTAAAATTGTGGCAGTGGGGTTTGGAGGGGTTACCCATCATACTTAAAAAAAATGGTGAAAATCGGTCACCCACCATGTGCCGGTCCCTGCATGGTTCTCTCGCAAACGCATTCTTAATCCATAAAATAAAAGACATAAACAAAAAACGGATATACTACAATATCAACAATAGAAAGATAAATTAATCACCTGTTCTTGTTCGATCAGTTGAATGTTTCTGCTGTCTGCTGGTCATAAAAATGCATCTTTGATTAGGTTGGTGGAATTTTAGAATTAAACGACGAATTATTCTTGTAGACATTTTTGTGATGCGGATGCCAATAAAACACAGGACTTGCAAACAAAAGGTCCAATATTGGTTGTTTCGTTTTGGTAATGATAACAGGAAAAATACCACTTGTAGCAATGTAAGACAAAATATATACCGAGCACAACGATAGTCGTATACCAATAGAGTTTGCTTGACTTCGAGTTGTTTTGTATAGCTGTTGCCTGTCGGTATATGTATTCAACTAATACGTCACTCTATTCCCTGGTCGTTCATGGATGACTATGCACACAGTATTAAACGCAATACGCTATTCGTTATTAAAAAATCTTTAAAGGAATGTAAACTTTTAAATAGTTCAAGTTCTATATTACATGTATATCTTAATTATATCTATGAGGTTAAGTGCAGCTATGGGGGAGAGGGGGGTGGGGCAAATGGTTAGCGTGGTTAACTGGCGTGGTTTCAATTCCTCGGGGGATCACGGTGGCTAAGTGAGTGGGTAAGACGCTGGCTCGTTAGCCTGGAGGTCGGGTGTTCGATCCCTGCATTACCCGAGAAAGTTCATCCAGATTTTCCAGCGTCGTTCCCCCTTGTCAGTGATACAGGACGGGGGGCCTGACAAGGACAGCTGTCTAGTCGATCGGCTGGGACGAAAAACCGAGGTCCTTGACAGTTGGACCGTAGTGCCGCTGCCCGGGCAAAATGTCCCTTATAGCACACTGTAATGGCGTAAGTCCGTCTTCGTTAACCCAGTAGAAGCAGAACAGTAGGACGTTAAACCCCATTTCATTTCATTTCGAATAGCCGGTTATAGGTCACAAGGAGTAGGGGTGGCTGTCTAACCTCGTGGGTTTTCTCTGGGTCCTTCGATTTCCTTCGTCTGCTAAAGACCCCTACGCACAAACAAATTATTGAAATAAAATTGAACCTTATGTTGGTCCCGAAATGACCTAATTTGTGTCGAGTGGACGTCAAACCCCATCTCTCTCTCTCTCTCTCTCTCTCTCTTCTGTAGACGTTGACCGTAACCACAGTATTTAGGGTGATAAACAAGGTCACGGAGAGTCTGGTAGGTTCAGTGAGTTAGAGTCTGTGTTAAGGTGGCTAAATCTGTTTGTCAAGGTCGCCGAGATATAAATACGGTTAGGGCACGGGATTGTTCACGAGATTGTAGGTTAGGTTTAAGCACTGACCTAGGATGATGAAAAATTAGTTCGTGATATTTCCTAGGGTTGCATTGGAGCTAGGTACAAGGTTAGGGTTAAAGGTTATCATTTGGCCTTATCATTTAGCACTAACTTTGAAGGTTCGGTAATTAAATACAGTATTTACTCGGTAAGATTCATTTGTGAACGGTGTGATTATGAATGCCCTATTCCAACACGAGAAGCTTACAGACTTACAGATTTTAACATTGTGGGTCTGGCTTATCCCTTTCAGATTGTCAAACCTTAACATTATGGGCCCACAATAAAATCTCTTGCTATCTTTTATGTATTTTTGCGCTATGTTAAATATGTTAAAATTGGTATCATCTGAGAGGTCGGGTTTGCCTGATAACATTAGGTTAATTGTTACACTTTGTTTGAGGTGGTGTAAATTATTTTGGAGAATTGTTCTTTGGACAGAGTAGGCTGGACATATGAACAAATAATGGTAATTATCTTCGTGTATAGAATTACATCCAGGGCACACCTTTGTTTCGCAAATAAATTGGAAATAATTTCTACTTGCCGACTGTATTTGGAATTTGTATCATTTCTTTTCACTGGATAACTAAATCTACACAATGAAAGATAGAGTTGACTCGATTGCCAAGGTCCGTGGTTAACCAGATAAGGATAATGTTGCCTGGTTGAGCGAGACTTTTTAAACCAGCACAAAATGATATGTTTACCAATTCCTCTTTAACAAGGAAGGACTGCGTGTATAGATGCCATGTTTTTCAAGGCTTTATTTTAGTTTAAACATATGACTTTTACATTTTATGTAAGTTTTACATTTATGTAAGCGTAATTTGTTCATGGCCGGCATATCCATACAATTAAAAAGTGATTTGATACTCGATTTGGAATTTTAAGAATACGAAAATAAATAATTTTAGAAAATATTGCGTAAAATATTTTCAAGATGGCTATGATTAAATAATATCACCCATTATATATAAAGCAATAAGTATAATGTGGGGTCACAGTGGCTAATAGGGTAAGACGCTGGTTCGCTATAGCCTGGAGGTCGGGTGTTCGATCCCTGCATAGGCCGAGGAAGTTCATCCAGATTTTCCGGCGTGGTTCCCCCTTGTCAGTGATGCAGGGCGGGGGGCCTGACAAGGACAGTCGTTCGGATGGGACGAAAAACCGAGGTCCCGTGTACACATTGGCGTGCACGTAAAATATCTCTTAACAGTTGGAATTCGATATAAGAGTAGGCCGTAGTGCCGCTGTCCGTGCAAAAAGTCCCTCATAGCAGACTGTATGGCGTATGTCCGTCTTCATTAGCCCAGATCGGAGCAGAACAGTAGGACGTTAAACCCCATTTCATTTCATTTTATTTATAAGTATTATGTATGTAACATGTGCTACAGGTACATAATATACGCCTCGTGGGGGTTTTCTCCGGGTTCTCCTGTTTCCTCCCACTGCTAAAGACCCCTACGTGCAAGCGAATTATTGAAATAAAATTGAACCATATGTTTCTGTTGATTGGACGTTAAACCCCATCTCTCCCCCTCTCTCTCTCTCTCTCTCTCTCTCTCTCCTCACACACATAATATACGTTCACGTACAAACGATTAAAACGACAACAACTGCACAATTCTAACGATAGTTCGAGAACTGAATGCTGAATGACCTAAATACAGACAGCCACGTTTATCCATTTATGCATAGAAATATCATATTTCTATGATGCATAGAAATATCATATTTCTATGATGCATACGTTGTACATACATAATAGCAGTGTGTTATTAACGGCCAGATGCACACATAGAAAATTAATGTTACGTTAAAAGCAGTTTTTGGTTATTGATAGTGCAGTACGTTATTTAATACCTGGTTATAGGGTAAAAACAAACTAACAATGAGTCATCCAATTGAGGAGTAATGAAGGAATGTAATAATTAACTTGGTTGCATCACCCGAAATCTAATTCATTATTCTACTGGTAGTGTATAGTTCCGCAAACTGTATTATTGCGGGAATCCATGGATATGTGGGGGGTGGCTGAATTGTTAGCACGTGCACGCTGTATCATGAAGCCTGTCATTGAGTCAACTGTCGTGGTTTCGATTCCCCAGTTCTACATGACACAAGGAGTAGGGTCGCCTGTCCAACCTTTTGGGTTTTCTCCGGGTCCTTCAACTGCTAAAGACCTCTACGCGCACGCGACTTATTGAAATAAATTTTAACCATATCTTATTCCCGAAATGACCTAGTTTATGTCGAGTGGACGTCAAACCCCATCTCTCTCTCTCTCCATGGATATGTTAATATGTCTGGTAGGTATTAACGACAGTGTGATGTCAAGTCCTCCATATAAAATAATTAAAATATCGTCACCAAGTTTCATCATCAAGTTTTTTCTAGTAAAACAATAGTCTTCATTATATTCATATTTTATTCAAATTGTACAAAATATATTTGCCAAATAATACATATCTTCAACAAATAATCAATTCTTTCTATAGACATGACAATAAAAATAGAAGTAAATCACGGCAAATATAATAATCAGTTGTTTATAGACATGACAATAAAAATAGACATAATACATAGACGTAAATCACAACTGATCTTAACAAGAAGTCTAAATATACAATATAATGGACGAATCATTTTCACAACATACATGTGACGTAGTGTTTTATATGACGTGGCGTATAATCTGATGTGGTTTATGTATTGTTTAATGGTCGAGAGCGAGACATTAAGTAATATATTGTAACAACATGAGGGCCGTGAGTCCCGAATGTTTTTACAATATATTACGCAATGTCTTAAGCTCGAGACCATTAAACAACTTAAAATACAGACACTTGCACGTGCTTTGCAATGAAATACGTCACTCGAGTTCAATATTTTACCAAGTTACGCTTGGCACATTGCCCGTACGATTATTTGAAATAATGGTACTCCAACATCAAAGGATGACGTCGCATCTGTATTTTGATTATACTTATTGGGCTGACAAGGAAAGCTGTCTAGTCGTTCGGATGGGACGAAAAACCGAGGTCCCGTGTACACATTGGCGTGCACGTAAAAGATCCCTTGGCAGTTGGAATTCGATATATGAGTAGGCTGTAGTGCCGCTGTCCGGGCAAAATTTCCCTCATAGCACACTGTATGGCGTATGCCCGTCTTCATTAGCCCAGGTTAGGAGCAGAACAGTAGGACGTTAAACTCCATTTCATTTCATTTCATTTGTTCAGATATTAGTCTTTATAAAAGATGATTTATAAATAAATATTATATATTATATATGTAATCTGATAATAAACAGCGATATATACACCGTTTAATGTAAACGATGATTAAATTAAGAATGCATTATGTTACAGCTAAATCTGTCTATTGCAGGTCTTCTGTTTGGCTTCAAATATAATATAATATTATTTAGACATTTATTAAAATGGCAGGCCTATATAAATTATTATTGGGGGCGAATCTATTTGCAGCGGGGGGTCCCCTAGGTACGGGCCTGCAAAGAGGTATAAACAGGGAATGAATCTGGGGACAGGCCGTAAGCATCCATTGCGTATTACCGTCCCTGGCCTGTAGTGGTTCGGGATTCACTAAATCTATAGAGAAATTGTCCAATTGTTATGATGATAGAACAATTATCCAGTGGTTAAGTCTTTAGACCAATTATCCAGTTGTCAAGTCTATAGACCATATCCTATTGCTATGTCGATAGACCAATTGTCCAGTCGGCATGTCTAACGATCAACTATCCATTTATGTCAAAAGATCAACTATCCAGTTTTGCTATAGAACAATTATCCAGTTAATCCCTGTAGATCAATTATCCAGTAATTAATACATATCAAGTAAACCCATCCTTTTGATTGGTGAACCATCACCGACTGTATTCTGTAGATATATCAACATACTTCTAAATTCATCAATATTAATATAGGTCCCCTGTAATATAAACAATATGACCTTTATTTAATATAGGTCCCCTGTAATATAAACAATATACAACCTCTATCTAATATAGAAATGAAATGAAATGAAATGGGGTTTAACGTCCTACTCCTATACTGGGCTAATGAAGACGGGCATACGACATACAGTGTGCCATCAGGGAAATGTTGCCCGGGCAGCGGCACTATCGCCTACTCTTATATCGAATTCCAACTGCCAAGGGATCTTTTACGTGCATTCCAATGTATACACGGGACCTCGGTTTTTCGTCTCATTCGAAGGACTAGACAGCTGTCCTTGTCAGGCCCTCCGTTCTGCACAACTGACAAGGAGAAACCACGTCGAAAAATCCCGATGGACTTTCTCGGCCAATGCAGGGATCGAACACCCGACCTCCAGGCTAGCGAGCCAGCGTCTAACCCACCTAGCCACCGTGGCTCCCTATCTAATATAGGTTGCCGGTAATATAAACAATATACTACAATATAACTTCTATATAATATGATATAAACAATATACAATATACTACTAAATAACCGCTTTCCATTATAAACAATATAACCTCTATCTAATGTAAACAATGTACCCCCCCCCCCCCCCACCACCACCGGGTTTTAAAGTAGGAATGTTGTTATTGATTTATAAGCAACCACGACCAGCCTTTACCTGGGGTTAAAACATATTATATTATAGTTATCTACACGCTATGAAATCTATAATTCTTAATGGTACATTACGGGAGATTAGATAAAGAGCTGACAGTTCTCACTATAATAGTTAAAATCTAGATAATGTAAAGGGATTTTACTGAAAATTTCAGTTAAATTGATCCAATCTGAACCGAGATTTTAGCGATTGAATTCTCGGCCTAGCCCCGATCATCATTACTAAAGTAATTGTTATTACATAAATAGTGTTAGTGTGTTACTGTCAATTACTAAATGCCACTTAAAGATGTAAAGTCGGTATGATAAAAATCATAGCCTTGAAGTCGAACAGTAAATCGGATCCTAATCCAGTAAATATCACAGGCTAGAGATGACATCAAGAGTCGATTATGGTCTGGATAAGTTAATTAATTTCTAATTAATAATTTATATAACATTTCTGGCCTAAAGAAAGACACACACCCTCAAAAGCTCAAGTATGATAAGTGGCCAGAGAGGGATTTCTCGCGCCATTGCTTCAGGAATACAGTGTGTGTGGACATTACCTGGAGGTGACGTAATCCACCATTAGAAACGTATGCAGCTCTACCGTGCAGCGCTCGTCTGTTCTGGAAGGTTATCATGTCACCTGGCTGAAGTCGTGCTCTGTACTATAAAATAAATAAATAAATAAATAAATGAATAAAATAACTTTCTCCGTCAACACAGTACAAATATCATAAAAATAGAATTTAATTTGTATGATAAACAGTAAAATACTTCCATTTACCTTATAAGGCCATGCGTGTACAGCTTGAATCAACTTCTGATATGCTTTATAAAATGGTTCCACGTCATTCTGGAAGTCAAATATATGAAAAACCGTAAATGTTGCTAGTTTAAAAAAATTTAAAAAAAACATCCATGCAAGCAAGAATAGGAGCACAGAGATTGTTATTCACCAAGTTTCAGGGGACGGGAGTCTTTTCGATTTGTATTTCATATATTGTTACTCTTATGTAATTTTGCTGTAGTCTCTATTGTTAAATAGGTATTATGATATAGATATACAGTTTCTTAAAACAAGGAAGCCAAATTGTGAAGGTAATGTTTGAGTTCGAAAACACTGGTTGTTATGTCAAATAAAACAGTTGGGTGATGGCAATAGTAGTACTTCATGTGTATTCCATATATTGGTACTCTTCTCTTATCTCGATATAGCCTTTATTGTTATGAAATGAAATGAAATGGGGTTTAACGTCCTACTGTTCTGCTCCTAAATTGGGCTAATGAAGACGGGCATACGCCATACACTGTGCTATGAGGGAAATTTTGCCCGGGCAGCGGCACTACGGCCTACTCTTATATCGAAATCCAACTGCCAAATGATCTTTTACGTGCACGCCAATGTGTACACGGTACCTCGGTTTTTCGTCCCATCCGAACGACTAGACAGCAATTGTGATGGTAATGTGTGAGTCCACATTGTGGTCGTTATGTCAAATAAAACAGTAGGGATTTAGTGGGATAGCGATACTAGTATTTATTTAGTAATGCTAGGTTCTCCACTGTCGTGCGATGTGTTACGATAGGATTGCCCCTAAAGAGTCAAAGATCTGCTACGCGTAGATACGTTCGGATACGTTTCGATACATTTCGATACATTTCGATACGATCAACACGATTGCTAAGTCTGACCTCAATATATGATAAGACCTGATAGGATCACCACGATTACTCCACGATTTTAATCGTAGCACGAATAATGATAGTGCGAACCTAGCATTAGTAACCGTTAATAATTAGAAATACTATCAGTCACAAAAGCATAATGATGTAAGAAATATACATACCTCATCAGCTTGTAAAGGACCGGTGAGGTTTTCGTGGTAAGCAACAGCAACAACCTAATAAACAGAAGAATGTAGAATCCCAAAAGCATTGTTCAATACAATCATGAACATAAACAATATTGCATAATTTGGAAACACACTCAAATCTGGTTAAAACACAAACTCCAGTTCAAGAATAAAAATCGAATATTGACTCTCAAAGTCAAAAGATAAACGTGTGGTTGCCTCCTTGTTGTTAGAAAATGACATAAAATGAAATGGGGTTTAATGCCCTACTATGCTTTACCGTCTGGGTGTTACATTACTGGTTCTTTGAATCGGGTTCTTGGTGACAACACTGGTTTAACTTCATATGATATGTTTATTGTTCATCAAACATATCAAGTACAAAACTTGTTCTAGTTAAAGACTCCCAACTAACTTGTATGGGCGCTCTCCGGTCTTAACTAACTTTCTATCACTTCAGATATCAGCTTATGATCGACGAGATTATGCAGCTGGATATATACCAGATTAAGCGTTCAGTACAGATTGCTTAACAAGACAAATGACATTACATAACACGGGACAGCTATAAATTATTATGGTAATGACTAATGAGTGCCATTTGGACAACCATCGGTGTCAATAGCCGACATAAGGAAATTTTAATCAATTCGGCTTTCATGAGTCATGATGGCACGATAACGTATCCATAATATCTGTCATTATGTAACGTGGGCTAATGATCACAGTCATACAATACAAGGGTTGTTGTGAGGAAAGTTTGGCACTGTCAAATATTCTTGTACGTGCTTGTCAATGTGCATTCGCGATCCCCATTCCTGTCCTCCGAGAAGGGGAACTGCAACAAAGTCCAGCTGAACCTTCTCGGTCCACACCACACCAGGTATCTCCAAATTGCCGGGCCAACGTTTTATCCCCCCACCCCGGGTTATTCGATGACAGTTACATCAATAGCAATTAGAACAAACCCATGACGTCCCCAATTGGTAATTAGATGCCAATCGTCATTAAGCCGTAGATATTTACCATTTAAATTAAGATATAATAAAACTTACATCTCCATAATTATTGAGACTTATACTTGGTCGTCTAATCTGTAAATGAACCGGAAGTTCCCTAAAATAAAACAAGACGAAATTAAGAACTACGGCCTACTCTTATATCGAATTCCTACTGTCAAGGGATCTTTTACGTGCACGCCAATGTGTACACGGGAACGACTAGATAGCTGTCCTTGTCAGGCCTTCTGTCCTGCAGCACTGACAAGGGAGAACCAAGCCGGAAAATCGCCGGAAAATCGGGATGAACTTTCTCGGTCAATGCAGGGATCGAACACCCGACCTCTAGGTTAGTGAGCCTGCGTCTTACCCACTTAGCCACTTATAAAAAAGGCGCATATTATAAAAGCTAATAATAAAATATTGCTATAACATTAACAAGCCCATGCATACTTCTGATTGAGTAAAATAGCCGTTTGTCTGACAAATAAAAGAACACAAGCCATACATGATTGGAGTTTGTATTGATCAGAGTTCAAACTTACACAACAATTTTTAACCTTTTTAATATTATTGACGCAATCATCAAGTCGCCTCTATGATTGTTTATGTTGTCGTGCAACAATATCCTTTGTTCGACTATATAATCAACTGTATATATTTTATATTTTCAAATTAACTAACATAAACGTGTTGGGATGTATATCCAATTCCTGACGATTAAGTTAATAACTGAATTATTGAACAAACCTCCCAGCAGCATCTTCATAACCGAGAGTTTCGTATGTCACAGGCACCCGACATAAGGTTTTAAATTCGTCTGGATGTTCTTGTCTGAATACGTCTACAATATGATGAATGTCAGCGAATACACTGTCTCCACCAACAATTTTATCATCAAATCTATAATATATATATATATATATATATATATCCATATAGCATACAGGTTGAATAACCGCGGTGGCTCAATGAGTAAACGAATACACCAACGATCTTATTATCAAATCTATAATATACTAAGCAGCAAAAGAAACGTCAGGCTGGTATGTTACTCTGAATAGACGCATCAAATCTATAATATACATAACCATATAGTATACAGGGTGGATAACCGAGGTGGGTCAGTGAGTAAAACGAATACACCAACAATCTTATCATCAAATCTATAATATTCAAATCCCTCCTACCTTTACAATGAATCGTTTTAAGGTAAACAATAATTTGTAAGGTAAATCATCTCAACTTTAAACGACATAACATCACTAAGTAGTGTGGAGGCTACTTTCAGGACATAACAACTCTACCCTAAACAACTAATCGTCTCTACCCGACATAACATATCTACCTTAATCAATGAATCGTCTCTACCTGACATGGCAGAGAACATCTACGGCTTGCCCTATAACTTTATTCTTACATTGTGTGTAGTTTGCGTCTTGTCCGCGAGTTGATCAAATCGGTTACGTTTGCGTGTAGTGCGACGCTCCTGTACTTACTATCAAACAATGAAGTAGTTTCTACCTTAAACAGTGAAGCATCTGTATTCCTGGTGGTGATTCATATGTTGGTTGATCCATGTGTAAATTTAAAGCAATGTTTCTATAAGCAGCATTACTGGCCTTGGGTTGGTCTTTAACAGCAAACGTCTATAATAATGGGGTTATAAAAACCATTACATGAATATATGTTTTTTTTTAGGGAGATGGGAATCTATTGCTAAGAGTAAGATTACCAAATCCGAAATAAGACTATTGAAATGGGAATCGACAATGTGTGTGTGTGTGTGTGTGTGTGTGTGGAGGAGGGGGGATTTCTAATTAACATATTATGAAGATTACTTTCCATTTTGTTATGAGTAATGCAATAATAATCCAACTATATTTAACCTAAAATATGTTATCAAGGCCATTTACGAAATTATGATTTCATGTTGTAAACGTTAAAAATAACTTTATGATATTCTATAAATAGGCCTTTATCTTCTTTGATTGGCATTTAGTAATTGAACATGTTAACACAAGGTACAATTTTATGGATACACAGTTACTGTGTTTAATATTAGGCTTGATAAAGAAGAGAGTATCCTCGTCGAAACGTTGCTTAATATTAAACTCAGTAATTGTGTGTCCATAAAATTGTGCCTTGTGTTAAGGCCTTTATCTGTTGAACGAAAAGGTATAATAATCTTACATCTCCATATATGGTATGTTGTGGTAAGGCCACTCGTCTTGCTACCTGAAATAAAAATATAATACTAAAATATAAAATCATATTCCACATACTGCAGTAATGAACACAGGACAGATCTTCATGTAGTGTAGGCCATCGAAAGTATAAAAAAAAGAAACGAAATATAGATCTGTATTTAAATCAGATTGCCATTTAGTACGCATCTCGGACAAAGAATAAAAGCACGGGACGAAGGGGTATTGAGAAAAGGAAAAAAGGCAAACTAGGCTTTAACAGTTGACGCCCAGAAATACCAGCCTACCTTAAGTAATCTCCATATAAGAATGGGGGTTGGATGGCTGAATGGTTAGCGTGCGCGCGCTGTATCATAAAGCCTGTCATTGAGTCGACTGGCGTGGTTTCGAATCCCCGGTTGTACGTGACAAGGAGTAGGGTCACCTGTCCAACTTCGTGGGTTTTCTCCGGGTCCTCCGGTTTCCTCCCACTGCTTAAGACCCCTACGCGCAAGCGAATTATTGTAATAAAATTAAACCATATGTTAGTCCCGAAATGACCCAGTTTGTGTCGAGTGGACGTTAAACCCCATTTCTCTCTCTCTCTCTCTCCCATATAAGAATGTGAAAGATGTAGAAGAATACAAAGACATAAAGAAAACGATATAAGAAAATAATAATAGGATAGAATTTACACGAGAAGAAAACTGGCCTACCTTCAGTAAATGGTCTTCTACCGTTGGAACATTTCTAATCATACATAATCCTCGATCACCCAGAATACTTAACCATCTGAAAATAACAAATGACACATGGATGTTGTAAAAGTTCCACAGTCACAGTTTATTATTCTTGACAGACAGGTTATACTTAATACATCATATACAGGTTATACATCGTATATAACTAGACACACTGGTTATACCTAATACAAGCAGGTTATACCTGATACAAACAGGTTATACCTATTACATGGTACTCAATTTGCGATCTACGGTGGTAGTCTCTGATAGCGTTCATTACAGCAATTGGTTTCATTCTTTTCTTCCTCGAAAACGTATCAGATATATATATCTGAGAGAGAGAGAGAGAGAGAGAGAGAGGGGGGGTCGGGTTTAACGTCCACCTGACACAATCGAAGTCATTTCGGTGGTAACATAATGGTTCAATTTTATTTCAATCAATCGCCTGCGCGTTGGTTTTTTTACGGACCTTTCTCTTTGTCAAGTACGACAGGGGAATCGAAACCACGCCATTTGACTCAGTCACAGACCTTCTGATCGAATGTGCACGTATTAACCATGCGCCCCCAACCCCTCCTTTCTCAGAATATAGCCTAGGAGTCTGATCTGATATAAACTGATTGAAAACACAGATCCTATTTCGTTTCGTTTTTATAGTTCAAAATTTACCTGTGTTCACTACACTAGGATCTGGAAGAATTGTTACCATTGACGTGTTCTGAACGGTGTGAGGGGTTAACCAATGAAGCAGTCTGTTACGGCGAGCTTTGGGCGTGTTTTGCACGGAACTGTGGGTAATCCACTAGTAATATCAATGCTGATTGTTAAATCAAATGTCTGACGTCATAGGGTCGAAAGGCGCTCGTATGACCTCTAAGGCGACCTATCGCTAAAACTAGTCAGATCTTCATGTAGTGTAGACCATCGAAAGTATAAAAAAACGAAACGAAATATTGATCTGTGTTTTAATCAGATTGAATCTGACACATTGCTATACAGACGTGTTTAAGCTCTGCGTCTGTCAAATCAGGGCAGGTGGGTAATTCTGAACTTCTTAAAATACAATGATGAAAGTAAATGGAACAAACTTAAAGGAGCTAAATCGCTAATATTTGGGACCTAGAAACTGACACAAATGGGTAGCAACGCATATAATAATGTAATATAAATGTATATAAACTGGTTTGCATTTAATCGTTTCTGTTGTTACTGTAATTTCTAATCAGTTATGTTCAACGAAATACTCCAGAAGTCTGAATCGAATGGCAATCTCTAGCGTCTGGTTATTCCAGTCTACATCGATAGTATTTATTGCGCATGCTCTCTAGATAAGAACATGGCGTCACCGATTCACATGACTTGTGCAATATGTTTAGCCTCGTTCTTCGAGCCCCTTGTTACAAATGGCGCTGAAACGCATTATGGTACACGATTCGTGTACCAAAGATAAAATGTTTATTTTGTCTTAAATATTGGATATCAGAAGGCAATCTTTTCTCGGTAAGATCACAACATCAATGTTGATTTAAATTGACAAATAATTCGTGTTTTCAATGTCGAAGACTTTAGATGGTATTGAGTTAGAGACTTAGCTACTTTAACGTTTACCCTACAGGATAGAGTTGGAGAGAAGTTTTGTAAATTCGTATCAGCTTTAAATTTGATTACTTGAATTACTTACTGATATAATCCTGTCTGTGTTTCCATCACTTCTTTATAGTCAATTTCAGGAATCTTAGTCTAAAATAAACAAACAACCAAAAACACAGGATTAGTATTTTATTAACAGATGTAGTCTTCAACCAACCCAGCCCCTCCCACTTGTCAAAAAGGATAAAGAACATAGATGTTTATACATAGACCAAGAAATAAAAAAACATTACATGATATTCTGGTAAAAAAAAAATATATTGAAAGGGAAACGGAAATGGGCAGAGATTTTATTTTTTATTATTTTTTTTTTAATTATTATTATTTGGTGGGTTATTTTAAGTTTGGCTGTTTCTATGGTTACAGAAAATAGTTCTAGTTGATAATATAATGTTAAACCAACAAAATCATTAACCTCTCGAAGCTGACCTTCACTCTAATTCTTGACAAGGTCAAAGGTCAAAGTTCGAAATACGACAAACTGAAAGTCAGAAAATGAAATCAAAGCTGCTGAAATAAAAACATACAATGAAAACAAACAAAAATGAAGTTAAAAAAAATATCTTTGATAAATGATGAAATACAGGCAAAACATTAGGAAGATATTTTCAGTATTTATTAAACTAGTTTATGTGCGATTAAAGATACATTAGTTAAGATTTTAATAAAGAGTTGGCCATTCTTGATATACAAGTTCGAAATCTCATTCAGATTACTTATTCGAAATGAAGTTATCACTGTGGAAGTTTGGACTAGAAATAGACATAAACTGTCTTCGCACCGTTTCAGATAATTTGATTGACAGACGATAAGTCCGCTCACATATTCCCAAGTATCAAGTAACATTCTCAATGCCTACGTTACCCTCGATTTCATCGGCAGTTTCCGGGAGTTACGTCAGTGATTAACGACAAATGTTAGCTTGGTGAGCCATTTAATGATTTAATTATTAAATGGGCGACTGTTTAACTCCAAGCTGTATACAAGCCACCCGAGGGTCTACAGAGTTAATTTTGGCTTGTTATGTAAATAAAGGTCTAATTTATAATTTTTATAACATTTAAAGCCTATAGAAATACTTGCACTGGGCGGATTTAGCTCTTAACTAATGTATCTTTATGTGTGATTGTTCAGATCCGATGGTTTTCCTATATGACTGCCATTTGTCATCAAGGTTGTTTTTATACATAAAGCGATAACACATCTTTAACTAATTAACTGAATGGCAAATGATAATATATCTTTAACCTAATTAACTAGGTTGTAAATATTAATGCTTCTTAAACTGGATGGAACTGTAATATTTAAAATATGTTTGTCCCCCTAATTTAACTTCACACAATCAAGCTACCCTACCCAACCACCAAACCATGCTACCCCACCCAACCACGCTACCCTACCCAGTCACCCAACCACGCTACCCTACCCAGTCACCCAACCACGCTACTCCACCCAACCACGAAACCACGCTATGCCACCCAATCACGCTATGCCATCCAACCAAGTTACCCCACCCATTCACCTAAACACGATACCCTACCCAACCTCCCAATCACGCAATGATGAAACTCCACCCAATCACGCTACCACTCTACTCTACCCTACCCAACCACCCATCTACTACACCCTACCCAACCACCCATCTACTACACCCTACCCAACCACCCAATCACGCAACGCCACCCAACCACCCAACCCCACCCAACCACGATACTCCACCTAACCACTCAACCACGCTACTCCGCCCAGCCACGCTACCCCGCCCAACTACGCCACCAACATCCCCCGTCTTCATTAGCCCAGTTCGGAGCAGAACAGTAGGACGTTAAACCCCATTTCATTTCATTTCATTTCCACCAACATCTACTCCAGTAACAAAGACGTCCAAAAAAAAGAGGAATGGTAGGTTCGGTCTAACCATACTCTGAAAGTGGGGTATAATCGCTGTGAAAACAAATCGCTAGCTTCTTTCAATTTTTTTTAATTTAATCATTTTTTCGTTAAATTATTCAAATTATATTATATCATCAACTTACATCTGTAGTAAAAGTCATTCGAGCGGCGTTACTTTTTCGTTCTATTTCTCCATCCGAATAACAATATGTCTTTAGATAGGACGAAGGGAGATAACCCTGGTGTGTTTTATCTCCTTCCTTCCAGATCACCTTTAATACATTTTCCTCTGAAAGAATATAATATCACAATAAAATAATAATACAGAATAGTAATTAAAAAAATAATCCACAAATCCTGAGTACTCATTCTGAACATAATGTCGAATTGTGTGATATGTACAGTTGTGGGGGGGGGGGGGGAGGGGGGGGTCGAATGGTTAACGCGTGTGAGTTTGATCACAAGGTCTGTCATTAAGTCAAACGGCGTGATTTCCAATCACTACTAGTACGTGACAAGGAGAAAGGTCGCCTGTCAAACTTCGTGGGGTTTTTCCTGTTTCCGCCCACCGTCAAAGACCCCTACGTGCTAGCGAATTATTGAAATAAAAAAATGAACCATATGTAAGTCAAAAAATGACCTTTTTTGTGTCGATTAGATGTTACCCTCTCTCTCTCTCTCTCTCTCTCTCTCTCTCTGTTATTACTGTGCGTTGTATAGCAAATTGTTGGGAAATCGAAATTGCGGGGTTTTATTTGAAGTGTTGATAATTATATTCGTTGAAATCGTAAAATAGCCGGAAAAGCACATATTAAAGGAGCTTAATCCCTATTCCTTGGCACCGAGAAATGGACACAAACTGGTCGCAACGGACATAATGTAATATCAATGTATATAAACTGATTAACATTCATGCTTTTCTCTTTTAACTGAAATTTCTAATCAGTTATGTTTGGCGAAATACTCAAAGAGTCTAAATTGAATGGCGTCTTTGGCGTCTGGTTATTCCAGTCTACACCGGTAGTATTCACTTGTGGGGTATGTTAAGTCTTATTCACCGAGTCGCTTCATTACAAATGGCGCTCGAAAGCATTCTGACACGCCAATTTTAAAATGTTCATTTTGTCTTAAATATTGGGTATTAGAGACCCATCTTTTCATGGTAAGATAACAACATCAATGTTGATTTAAACTGACCAGTAAGGTTTGTTTACAATGTCGACGACTGTGGACGATATTGAGTTTAAGACTTTCATCCTTTAATAAATATAAACTGTAATGATATTTACAATCAATATTTAATACTTTTAATTATGTTCTGTGAATTCCATGAACAGTCCCAATGTTACATGTTTTTTGGTTTTTTTTGCGTCAGCCATTTGGGAGCCACGGTGGCTAAGGGCTAAGTAGGTAAGGCAGTGGCTCGCGTGTTCGATCCCTGCATTGGCCGAGAACGTTCATCAGGATTTTCAGACATGGTGTCCTCTTGTCAGTGGTGCAGGACGGGGGCCTCACATGGACAGCTGTCTAGTCGTTCGGATGGTACGAAAATCCGAGGTCCCTTGTATACATTGGCATGCACGTAAACGATCCCTTGGCGGAGACAACCGATCTGTTAGATCTTGTAATTGGTGGCAATATTTAAATTAGATAAAGGGAGACAACTAACCTGTCAGATCTTGTAATTGGTGGCAATATTTAAATTAGATAAAGGGAGACAACTGATCTGTTTCTCGGTGGTAATATTTAAATTAGATAAAGGGAGACAACTGACCTGTTCCTCGGTGGTAATATTTAAATTAGATAAAGGGAGACAACTAACCTGTTAGATCTATATCTGTTATATATAAATCATCTAATGGTATTTCAGTCAGTGCTACAGTTGGTTGACCAGATACATCTATCTTACAAGATGGACAATGACAAGTATGTCGTAACCAAATACTGTGAAATCTAAACAAAATAGAAAACATAATTCTATTTTTCAATCAACAATATATTTATATCTTCAAACGTCACTTATGTGATGGCAGGTGCTAAATTTTAATCTGTACACTTACTATTAATAAATAAAATGAAATGGGGTTTAACGTTCTGACTTGGCAAATGATGACCGGTATAAGCCATGCAATGTGCTATGCGGCAAACTTTTCCCGGACAGCGGCGCTACAGCCTACTCTTATATCCAATTCCAGCTGCCAAGGGATCTTTTACGTGCAAGCCAAGGTGTACACGGGATCTCGGTTTTTCGTCCCAACCGAACGACTAGACAGCGCCATTGTCAGACCCTAAGTCCTACATCACTGACAAGGGGACACCACTGCGGAAAATCCTTTATTAATACGTCCATCGGTCCTCGGCATATTGTTGTCCATCGTGTACATCTTGTAGACTCCAAACCAGCTGATTTGGCAAGTGTAATTTTTGTTTCAAGTTATTAATGCATTGCAGATAGTCATGGACTGACACTTGTGAAGAATAATGACGGTGGCAGGAATCACAAAACTTACTTTGAGTGTTTTCCGTCCTTCCAGATAATTTCCACCATTCTACCGTCATTTATTTTATTAACTTGTTGTATCCTGTCGTCACCAGCTACTTTAAACTGTAATAACATGTATTATATTTGCAAGAGTACTGGATATTTATTTTAGAAAGGTGATAGAACAACATACGGGCAGTGGCGGCATTTGCCCCCCCCCCCCCCAATTAATCTGGTCTGCCCTCTGTTTGCCCCCCCCCCCCCATAATTTTAGAAAAATAAAAAAAAGTATTTGTGATACGTTTCGGTAATCAATACCCTACGGTGATTAAATCCCACATCCCAACTCAGTCATAGACTTGCATGTTGTACAGCCTGCTGAGTGATTTCTTAGAAGCCCACCCTGATGTAAAGCTACTATAATCAATAACATGTGAATCACTTGAAAAGTGCTTTTTATCCTCCTCAAAGTTTTTGGGTATAGGTTCAACGCGGCGAGAATATGCATTCACTAGAAACACCCACTCCGTTCGTTTGACACCTCCCTCTCTGTTTGGATAAGCTGGTGATTTGGCGACGAACAGCATCTGGTCAGCTCTATTTATCTCGACGACCAGTATCTGAAATACTGCCAGACTGCATTTCCGACAGTCTATTTCTCAAAATATTGTGGCGAAAATATTCATTCACTTTCACTCACTCCGTACGTTTGTCACTTTCCTCTCTGGTCGGATAAACCAGTGATTTGGCGACAGGCGGTATCTGGTAAGCTCTATTTATCTCGACGACCAGTGCCTGAAATACTGCCAGATACTGCACTTCGGGCAGTCTACTTTTCAAATTTTCGGGGGCTTCGTTGAGGTTCGCAAGTCCGTTCATTTGACACTTTCCTCTCTGGGGTCGGATAGACTAGTGATCAGGCGACAGACGGTATCTGATCAGCTCTATTTATCTCGACGATCGGTGACTTACTGAATACTGTCAGACAGCATTTCCGGCAGTCTATTTTTCAAAATTTTCTGGGGGAGGTCCTCCGTAAGGACTCGGTACTTTGGCGCTCGTGAGTGGGTTTCGTCGAGGTTCGCAAGTCCGTTCGTTTGACATTTTATCTCAACGATCAGTGTCTGAAATACTGCCAGGCTGCATTTACGACAGCCTGTTTTTTCCAAAATTTCTGTGGGAGGCTCCCTACCCCTAGTGCCTTTGCCCCCTTAACCTTGGACTTTGCCCCAGCTTTGCCCCTCTAACCACGGGCGGCTGGCGCCGCCACTGCACACGGGGTGTGGGAACAACGAACTTGATATATTTCACCTTAGTGTAGCCGAAAAGAACAGACAAGTTTTCTAATGATTTAACCCACCTGAGCAGGAAACAGGACTTGTCTATCTACCATTTCTTGATGAATCGAGATCGGGTTTTCTGGTTTAGAAGCAGCCATTTGAGACATACTTGCAGATCCTGCTAACTTGGTAATCTTCTCTCCTGCTAATAAACAAATCGATCATCAATATACAAAGATACCGAATTGATTTAATTATCACAGATAACTGATTGGCTACCTACTTCAAGATGGAATTTGGATGTTACTAGCCCATTTTATTTATCAACCGTATTCAATTGAATCAGTTTTATCAGGTAACTTCTGGTTTATTGGTTAAAGCCTAGGATCACATCTTACTTTAAAAACATAAACTTTTGTAGTTTGTATATCAAATTGCTTATCGACATACTTAGCCTAAGCAAATAATATCCACCGTCGCACTTAGTCACGACACAGGTCACGTGTTCGATCCCTGCATTAGCTGAGAAAGTTTATCGGGAATTTCCGACGTGGTTTCCACTTGTCAGTGGTGCCGGGCGGGTGGCCATACAGGGATAGCTGTCTAGTCGTTTGGATGGAACGTAAAACCGAGGTCCCGTGTATACATTGGCGTGCACGTAAAATGTCCCTTGGCATTTGAACGCTTACTGCTAGCCCTTGGGTTGGGGATCACGTGGCTAAGTGGGTAAGACGCTGGCTCGCTAACCTGAAGGTCGGGTGTTCGATCCCTGCATTGGCCGAGAATGTTCATCCAGTTTTTCCGGCGTGGTTTCCCCTTGTCAGTGATGCAGGACGGAGGGCCTGACAAGGACAGCTGTCTAGTCCTTCGGATGGGACGAAAAACTGAGGACCCGTGTACATATTGGCGTGCACGTAAAATATCCCTTGGCAGTTGGAATTCGATATAAGAGTAGGCCGTAGCGCCGCTGCCCGGGCAAAATTAGCCCAATTTTGGAGCAGAACAGTAGGACGTTAAACCCCATTTCATTTCATTTCATTTCAGCTCTTGGGTTAATATGTTAGTCCCGAAATGACCTAGTTTGTGTCGAGTGGACGTTAAACCCCATTTCTCTCTCTCTAGCTCTTGGGTTAGGGTTAGGGTTTACATCTCGTGACCTTGATACAACAATCTACAGGTGACAAGGAGTAGGGTCGCCTGTCCAACCTCGTGGGTTTTCTCCGGGTCCTCCGGTTTCCTTCCAATGCTAAAGACCCCTACGCGCAAGCGAATTATTGAAATAAAAATTGAACCATGTGTTAGTCCCGAAGTGACCTAGTTTGTGTTGAGTGGACGTTAAACCCCATTTCTCTCTCTCTCTCTCTCTCTCTCTCTCTCTCTATATATATATATATATATATATATATATATATATATATATATATACATATATATATATATATATATATATATATTGTGTGCCCTAAACGCAGGATTGTTTGTGTGTAGTGCGGTCCTCGTACACCTACTATTAACCATTTATTCTCGTGGCAATCTCATAATCGGTGGCTGAGATACTGAATGAATTAGACAATGTCTAGCATATATTCGTCACACGTTAAAATGGAAAATCGAGACTTCGTTTGTTATCACAGCAATGTTAATCGAGACTTCGTTTTTTATCACAGCAATGTTAACTGACAATCGAGACTAGTGACGCTATTTATTGCCTAAACTTCAAACATGCATAACTTCGCTAATAATAAAGAAATTTGACTGATTTTTTCAATATATTCATTTTTCATTATCTCTTTTGAAACTATTATAGCACGAACGATCAGTTCTGTATCTAAATCTTATATAATGCATCTTAACAGAATATTTGAGAAAAACAAAATATTGGAAAATAATTCTCTAAAGCCCTGCATTTGCCGAAAAAGTTCACCCAGATTTTCTGGCGTGGTTCCCCCTTGTCAGTGATGCAGGACGGGGCATGACAAGGACAGCTGTCTAGTCATTCGGATGAGACGAAAATCCGAGGTCTCGTGTACACATTGGCGTGCACGTAAAAAATCCCTTGACAGTTGGAATTCAATATAAGAGTAGGCCGTAATGCCGCTGTCCGGGCAAAATTTCCCTCATAGCACACTTCATTAGTCCAGTTCGGAGAAAAACAGTAGGACGTTAAACCCCAATTTATTTCATTTCACTATAAAACCAAATTTGAGAATAAAATGTGACAAAAAACTGTACGGGCGGAGGGCGACGCGACGGGTTCGATGTACTAACTACTATTGGAATTACTCCAATAATAATAGGTGTATACTCATTTCAGAACGGGGAGGTTGGATTACCGCGTTCTCGTTGTATCATAAGGTCTGTCATTGAGTCAACTGGCGTGGTTTAGATTCTCCGGTTGTATGTGACAAGGAGCAGGGTCGCCTGTCCAACCTCGTGGGTTTCCTCCCACTGCCACAGACCCCTACGCGCAAGCGAATTATTGAAAAAAAAATTGAATATAAATGTTAGTCCCGAAATGACCAAGTTTGTGTCTAGTGGACGTTAAGCCCCATTTCTCTCTCCCTTCCCTTTCATAACGACAGAGTGTACTCTATCTAGAGTACACTGTTACTCAATGATCTATACATAGCTTATCAATATGTAGGTTAAAATATCCTTATAAAGGTCGGCCAACTGATAATTTTTTGCCGATTTTAAACCAAATCATCAAGTATGTCGCATACGCTCAAAATAATCACAAGGTTTGCCGTTGAGTCAACTGGCGTGGTTTCGATTCCCCGGTTGTACGTAACAAGGAGTAGGGTCGCTTGTCCTGGCTCTCGGGTTTTTTCCGGGGCATGCGGTGTCCTCGCACTGCCAAAGACTCCTACGTACAAGCGAATAATTGAAATAAAAATTGAACCATACGTTTGTCCCGAAATGACCTAGATTTCAAAAATAAAAGGTATGCCAAGAAAATTTGATTTTAACACTGGTTTCTTAACGTCCACTCGACACAAGCTAGGTCATTTCGGGACTAACATATGGTTCAATTTTATTTCAATAATTCGCTTGCGCGTAGGGGTCTTTAGCAGTGGGAGGAAACCGGAGGACCCGGGGAAAACCCACGACGTTGGACAGACGACATTATTCCTTGTCGCGTACAATTGGCTATAGTAGTTACATACTGATAGTATATATGTAACAAACTCGGGGCATGAATACGTGTTAATATATTGTATCGGGGTATAATTTAGGAAAACTAAACGGAAAATAATCTCAAGATAGATTCAGACAATTAATGGACCATTGGCTATTCAGTCGAGGTAATCTGGTTTTTAATAAATTGTTTTTTTGTTAGGTCATCAACTTTCATTTTATAAACCGGAAAATTTTAAATTTTATAGTAGGTGTGTATATTAAAAAAAATAAGGGCCAACTTTCAATATTACAATATTGCGTAATCTATCCCTTAGATGTGTACCTCTTTCTCAGATGTAATACCGTTGACAACCGATGTAATATCTTTTGTCGACATTCATGTTTTTTTTGTGTATCAGAATCCATTTAGTAAAAGTAAAATTTGAACAACAAAAACGATATTATATTTGCTGTACGACATTATATGAAGTTCGTGACATTTATATACCTAACAGCCGGTCCTTATGCTCGATGAATTGAACGTTGCTTTACTTAACGTACATTATGCTAGAGCTAGATCTGCTTAGTGCAGGTCTTTATTTAGGCCTGAATGTGATCAAATTTATTAATTAGACACTAATTAACTTATCCAGATCATCAACGCTCGATGTCATCGCAAGCCTGTGATATTGAGCGGATTGGACTACATTTTTTTGAAAAATAATTAAACGTAAAAATGGATAATAGAGACTTTGTTTTTTTTTTATCGTACCGACGTTATAAATGATGATCGAGGTTAGGCCTAAAATTCAATAGGTAAAATCTCGGTTCATTGTGAAGCGATTTGACTGAAATTTTCAGCATATTCTATTTACGTTATCTATTGTTTTAACTATTATAGCGAGAACTGTCAATCCTTTATCTAATCTCCCATAATGTCCCTTTAAGGGCCGTATAGCTCTATTGTTTGGAACCTTAAAATAGACTAAAATGGGACCCAAACGCACATATTAATGTCAAAGGCGTGTATATAACGTGTACTATGAGTGTATATAAAGTGTATATAAAGTGTATATATGTGTATATACAGTGTATATTACACTTTATATACAGTGTATATTACACTTTATATACAGTGTATATTACACTTTATATACAGTGTATATACAGTGTATATACAGTGTATATAAAGTGTAATATAAAGTGTAATATGGGTGTATATAAAGTGTAATATAAAGTGTAATATGAGTGTATATAAAGTGTATATAGGGTGTAATATGGGTGTATATAAAGTGTAATATGAGTGTATATACAGTGTATATAAAGTGTATATAAAGTGTTATATGAGTGTATATAAAGTGTATATAAAGTGTTATATGGGTGTATATAAAGTGTTATATGAGTGTATATAAAGTGTATATAAAGTGTAATATGGGTGTATATAAAGTGTAATATGAGTGTATATACAGTGTATATAAAGTGTTATATGAGTGTATATAAAGTGTATATAAAGTGTAATATGGGTGTATATAAAGTGTAATATGAGTGTATATACAGTGTATATAAAGTGTTATATGAGTGTATATAAAGTGTAATATGGGTGTATATAAAGTGTATATAATGTGTAATATGAGTGTATATAAAGTGTATATAAAGTGTATATAGAGTGTAATATGGGTGTATATAAAGTGTAATATAAAGTGTAATATATGTTTCTATAAAGTGTATATAGAGTGTAATATGGGTGTATATAAAGTGTAATATGAGTGTATATACAGTGTATATAAAGACGATATTATATTTGCTGTACGACATTATATGAAGTTCGTGACATTTATATACCTAACAGCCGGTCCTTATGCTCGATGAATTGAATGTTGCTTTACTTAACGTACATTATGCTAGAGCTAGATCTGCTTAGTGCAGGTCTTTATTTAGGCCTGAATGTGATCAAATTTATTAATTAGACATTAATTAACGTATCCAGATCATCAACGCTCGATGTCATCGCAAGCCTGTGATATTGAGCGGATTTGAATACATTTTTTTTTTTAAATAATTAAACGTAAAAATGGATAATCGAGACTTTTTTTTTTATCGTACCGACGTTATAAATGATGATCGAGGTTAGGCCTAAAATTAATAGGTAAAATCTCGGTTCATTGTGAAGCGATTTGACTGAAATTTTCAGCATATTCTATTTACGTTATCTATTGTTTTAACTATTATAGCGAGAACTGTCAATCCTTTATCTAATCTCCCATAATGTCCCTTTAAGGGCCGTATAGCTCTATTGTTTGGAACCTTAAAATAGACTAAAATGGGACCCAAACGCACATATTAATGTCAAAGGCGTGTATATAACGTGTACTATGAGTGTATATAAAGTGTATATAAAGTGTATATAAAGTGTAATATATGTGTATATACAGTGTATATTACACTGTATATACAGTGTATATACAGTGTATATAAAGTGTAATATAAAGTGTAATATGGGTGTATATAAAGTGTAATATAAAGTGTAATATGAGTGTATATAAAGTGTATATAGGGTGTAATATGGGTGTATATAAAGTGTAATATGAGTGTACATACAGTGTATATAAAGTGTAATATAAAGTGTAATATGGGTGTATATAAAGTGTAATATAAAGTGTTATATGAGAGTATATTAAGTGTATATAAAGTGTAATATGGGTGTATATAAAGTGTATATAAAGTGTTATATGAGTGTATATAAAGTGTATATAAAGTGTAATATGGGTGTATATACAGTGTATATAAAGTGTATATAAAGTGTTATATGGGTGTATATAAAGTGTATATAATGTGTAATATGAGTGTATATAAAGTGTATATAGAGTGTAATATGGGTGTATATAAAGTGTAATATGAGTGTATATACAGTGTATATAAAGTGTTATATGAGTGTATATAAAGTGTAATATGGGTGTATATAAAGTGTAATATAAAGTGTAATATGTGTGTATATAAATTGTATATAGGGTTTAATATGGGTGTATATAACGTGTAATATGAGTGTATATACAGTGTATATAAAGTGTTATACAGTGTATATATAGTGTATATAAAGTGTAATATGGGTGTATATAAAGTGTATATAATGTGTAATATGGGTGTATATAAATTGTAATATGAATGTATATAAAGTGATGGACATTCAATTTTTTTATTATAAATTCTAATCTATATTGTTGAGCGTAATACGTCAAAAATGAACAGCAGTCGTTTACCCATGATAAATCCGCTCTACCCTTTGTTTGTTATGATTTTATTGTTTGTGAATCAGACGTGGGAGGACACCATAGGACACGGAGAAAACCCGCAAGGTTGGACGGGCGACCCTACTCCTTGTCACGTACAACCGGGGGATCAAGGTTGGACGGGCGACTAAATGACAGATTTTATGATAAAACACGCACGCGCTAACCAACCGGTCACCCCCCCCCCCCCCACATATAAAACAACTGCACTTCAATATACTCTGGATAAGTGACCTTGCGATACAGTGCACACCCGCTAACCATTCGGGCCATCCGCACCCCTTGCGGTATATAACATACAATCATATTAATAGTGAAAGCTAAATATATCACCTGCTCTTGTTCGATATGTTGAATGTTTCTGCTGTCTGCTGGTCATAAAAATACATCTTTGATTGGGTTGGTGGAATTTTAGAATTAAACGATGAATTATTCTTGTGGACATTTTGATTCTTGTAACACGCAGATCTTGCAAACAAAATTCCAAATTCTGATTTTTGATCAAAGACAATTACACTATCTATGAGTGCACTTGTAACAATTTCAAATGATTAATACGCGACTTTCCGTCGAGACAAAATACACTGTGCACAAAGATAGTGGTATCTATTCACGTTCCTTGACTTGAAGTGCCTGCATGACTGTTGCATGTCAGTATATGTATTCAACTAATACGTCACTTTATCCGACATATTATTATGTCAGTGACTGATAATTGATACACACCCGATATGATAATTGATACAAATACACAGTATTCACCCCAGTGATCACAACTTTCTAACAATTAAAGAAACATGTTTTAAAGATCAACAAACTCATTTTAAAATGAATTCAAAGTAGTCGTTTTCAAGTTCTATTTTTATCTAAGACTATACATCTTATTTATATACCTTAAACGTAATGTCGCCTGTCCAACCTCGTGGGTTTTCTCCGGGTCCTCCGGTTTCCTCCCACTGCTAAAGACCACTGCGAATTATTGAAATGAAATTAAACCATATGTTAGTCCCGAAATGACCTAGTTTGTGTCGAGTGGACGTTAAACCCCATTTAATTCTCTCTCTCTCTCTCTCTCTCTCTCTCTCTCTCTCTCTCTCTCTCTATCTCTCTCTTACCTTAAACGTAATTTGTTCATGGCCGGTATATCTTTTGATAGATTATTTTAAAATTCAAACAATTAAAAATGATTTGATACTCTATTTGGAATTGTAAGTATACGAACATAAATAATTTCATTAAATATTGCGGTAAATATTTTCAAGATGGCGATGAATAAATAATATCGTCCATTATATATAAAGCATTGCACGTTTTGTTGCATTCCAAATGTCGTTGTTTTTTTCGGTTTTATTCGATTTTCAAATCGGTAAAAAGAACTAACCCAAATCAATTTGTTTAAAGGAGCTAAATCGCTAATATTTGGGGCCTAGAAATTGACACAAATCGGTCGTAACGCATATAATAATGTAATATGATTGTATATAAACTGATTGACATTCAATCATTTCTGTTTTACTGTAATTTCTAATCAGTTCTGTTCGGCGAAATGTCAATCTCTAGCGTCTGGTTTTTCCAGTCTATACCGATAGTATTTATTGCGCATGCTCTCCAGAATAGAATACGAGGTCACCGTTTGACATGACTTGTGGGATACGTCTAGCCTCTTTCTTCGAGTCCCCTGTTTTAAATGGCGCTGAAACGCATTATGGTACACGATTCGTGTACCCATTGTGAAATATTTATTTGTTCATAAATATTTAATATCATAAGCCTATCTTTTCCCGCTAAGATCACAACATTAATGTTGATTTAAAGTAGCTAAGCCTCTAACTTATTATCATCCAAAGTCTTACACGTTTAAAATACGAATTATTTGTCAATTCAAATCAACATTGATGTTGTGATCTTACCAGGAAAAGACAGGCTTCTGACATCCAATATTTAAGACAAAATAAACATTTTACCATTGGTACACGAATCGTGTACCATAGTGCGTTTTAGCGTCATTTGCAACAAGTGACCAGAAAGAACGAGGCTAGACATATTTAACTAGAGAACCTGCTCAATAGACTGGAATAACCAGACGCTAGAAATTGCTATAGGGTTGAGACACAGGCCGTATTTCGCTGGACATAACTGATTTGAGATTAAGAGTCAATTTCTAGGTCCCAAATATTCGCGATTTAGCTCCTTTAAATTGACAAATAATTTGTGTTTTCAATGTCGAACACTTTGGATGATATTGAGATAGAGACTTGGCTACTTTAAGATCTTATATCAAGCTATAAGTATAATGCATATAACATGTGCTACAGGTACATAATATACGTTCATATACAAACGATTAGAACGAGAACTGCGCAATTCTAATGATAGTTCGATAACTGAATGTTTTACTAGGTCGAGGCGATCTGAATGACCTAAATGCAGACTCAGTCTCGTTAATTCATTTATGTGCATACATAATAGCAGTGCGTTATTGGCGGCGAGATGAAGTAGCGAATCTAGGGCGGGGGGAGTGGCGGTTTCAAATCTAGGGCACCATCCACAATCAAACCCACAATGAATGTCAATAAAATACTTGCTATAACACCGGCTGGGTGCCCCGGTAGAACATTGTTCGCCAAACGAGATCTCTTCGAAAAGGTTTTTTATCAAGTTGGCAAAATGAGTCTGAATGCGTGAAGTTTAATATTGAGCTACAGCGAAAACAGGTGAACTATAAATTAATCAGTTAGCTGAAAATCCGGACCGTGTCATTGTGTACTACTTATCAATTGTCATAGATTAACGATTCGTTGATTGTTAATTGCCAAGATATATAGGGGGTTTATTCCCACGAAGGCGCAGTTATGGACCGTCACGGATTAAACAAGGTCGTTTTCGACGACTTCGTGGGAATCCAGCTCCTAGGGATTAAAATGGATTAAAAACGTAACAATGGTGTTATAGATTGTTATGATAAGAATGTACACTTTCATAATCCCCAATGTAACTAATTAATTAACCAACATTTTAGCATCATTTTTGGCATAAGAAATAAAAACATAACTACACTATAACAAAAATTAATTTTAATTTCGCCAAATAAGACACTAAAGTCAATTCCTCTTCCTCGTGTCTTCCATTTAATTCCTGGAGTTGGCTTTGGATTTGAGCATATTTATATCTCTTCCTTGGTGGTTCCTGTCCTCCAGCATACTGAACGATTCTAATCTCATTAATATTTTGTTCTTGTTGTAAAAATGTGATCATTTCAAAAACATTAGGATGGGCTTTTCCAAGTAGCTTCTTGATTCTTGCATGCCATCCTTCCAAAGTCTTGTTGGTCTGTGCTCCTTTGTGTCGTAGTAGTCCCACTGATGAGTTGCAAATTAACCCTCGAGAGGTCGAAGGCCAATTGTACAGCAAGACATAATATAATACACCTACCCTTTCTACTGGTACCAACGGTAGAGCTGCAAACCTCCGTACCACCTTCTGTATTTCTTCATATTCTCTATATTGCACTTGTAGACCTACATTCTGTGTTCTTCTCCAAATTAAGATTCATATTGAATACCTGGATGATATGATGATTTTTATCATTAGTTGCCAATTGGTGAATAAAACTCAGAGTGAACATAAATTCATAAAATCTTTAACACCGTTAATTAGGTCCTAATAGCAACATGCATCTCTTCGAACGAAAGCCGACAAGTCGATATCTGCGCCTTCGTGGGAAGGATTAATTTTTGTCACGCTCTGTAACTGCGCCTTCGCGGGAATACACCATATAGGGGGGGGGGGGCTGAATGGTTAGTACGTGCGCGCTGTCATTGAGTCAACTGGCGTGGTTTCGATTCCCCGGCTGTACGTGACAAGGAGTAGGGTCGCCTGTCTAACCTCGTGGGTTTTATCCGGGTCCTCCGGTTTCCTCCCATTGCTAAAGACCCCTACGCGCAACCGAATTATTGAACTAAAATTGAACCATATGTTATTCCCGAAATGACCTAGTTAGTGTCGAGTGAACGTTAAACCCCATTGCTCTCTCTCTCTCTCTCCAATAATATACTCTTCAAAAAAAGTAGGGGATATTCAGAAACAATACAAAACTGCGGAAATGCACTGCTGTTTTTATTAGAGGTAACCAGTTTATGTTAATAACAGGTCAATTGCCTACACATGAACATAAACAGTTCATATGGGTGGCTTATCTGACGGCCCCATTTCACTCGCAAAGAGATACACTGTCAAAAGTGAAAATGGACGTGTTTTATTTTTGTCTTAATAATGAGTAATTGCTCCACCAATCCTCAGACATTCAGCAATTCGTCGTGGCATGCTCCTAATCAACCGTCCAATCACGATTTGGGTCAATCTGACCCACAAGCCTTGCAGTGCCCCGGCCAATTCTTGCAGTGTTGTCGGTTTACGTTGACGTCGACGAACACGTCTTCCGATCAAATTAAACGTAACACACTAAAGCCAAGATACGCTAAACAGTAAATCTTAGGCATGAACCGATAGGAAAGCAAACATGGATAGGATAAACCAGCACGCGGCAGTTTTCATCAACCCTTCCTTGAAGTCAAATTTGACCAGGAACCCCTCCCACGTGTATAGCGCTATTGCGTGTCGCACATGCAGCTCAGTGGTTCTATTGGGGCGATACGTTCTTCATCTGTGAACATACTCTCAAAGCATGTCAAGTGTCCATGACTTTTTATCATATCACAACCTGCATACTAGGTTTTGCATTTCAATATGCCCAACATTTCAATATGCCCTACATTTCAATATGCCCTACTTTTTTGAATGAAGAGTATATATATGAAGCCTTTCCTGGCTCAGTATTAAATCTGGATAATTAATCCAAGCGGTGTTTATTGGGTATTTCGTTTCGTCTTTAAGAAAATCACATTATGATAGTTGAATTCCGTTTACTGTGGCGTTATATGTGTAGCACTTTGGCCCTTGAGACAATTGTGGGTCTTTATAAAATTGTCTCTTCAATTTTGTCTATAAAGTCAAAACACACGCACTGAATGAACGTGGATATAGTTATACATAAAAAACAGTGATATTTTGGTAAAATTATAATCATTGTCAAAATAGTCATCAAATTCTGGCGGTTTATTGACCTATGGTTGATAGACCAAAAATAGGTAATGTTTTCTATCTTATTTGTGGGAAATAAAGAGTTTTATTCCTTATATGGCGTGGAAATTAACGTCAAGGTTATCGAAGACCTGCAGAAATTAGGGGGTATAAATTAGGGTGTAGAGGCGAGCTGGATTAGAGCTCACCTAGAAATTCCTACCAGCCATTATCATTGAGAACGAGGAACCTGCAAAACCAGTACAACTTAGAAATAAAGTTGTGAAATTATTTTATGCTGTAGTCTTATTAAGATCACCAGAAAGGAAACACAACAATAAGAAGTCCTATAGTATTACATATGGCATGTAAAATATGCATGGGTATTATTGTTTCAAATAACAACATAACAAACGACCTATTATTCATTTTAACTTCGTCACACGATAAATTACAATAAGGACAGGACACACCTATAGCTATGGTGGCTTCTATTATGATCAAGGCTAACATAACAAAAAATATCAAATTAACTCATTGAAATTCGGCGTGAATAATTAGAATAACAGTTATGGATTTATGAATTCATTTTTTAAAAAAAAAGCCAGACCGGTCCGTCACGCGTCTATACAGACAGACAGACAGGGCCATTCGTATATATGGGTACACTGAGTTAAACTATGCAACAAAAGCTGTTGTCTGAATAGATTGGTTAGCTGCGCAATAATAAATAGAACTGCGTGCAGTCATGACGGATTTCAACAGTGCATTTTACCTAACAGACGCCACTTCTCGTAACAGAATTTCTAAAACGTAGGTTTTAAAAACATGGACGCCAAGGGACAATAATAGACCTGGCAAAACCTTAAAAAGTGACAAATGCGAAATTGTAATAAACAGAGAATCTCCTACCAGTCTTTTTTGATATCAAAAAATATCAACACAAGTTGATAAAGTAACAAAAAACGAGGCTCTGCCGAGTGTTTTTTTACTTTATCAACGAGTGTTGATATTTTTTGATATCAAAAAAGACGAGTTGGAGATTTTTTTTTATCACTCAATCCCTTCTTACATGCACACATAGATAAATATAATTCTTTGCTGTAGATTTCACTTTTACTGAACATTACGGCGTAGTGATACATCATTTTTTGACAGCAATTCAACCATTGCAAAGTCCTTTATATTGACCCAGTGTTTCCATCAAGGTCAATTGAATAACAATAGTTCATTTTTAATAAAAAAAAAGTTACTTTTAATAAGAAATGAACTGTTCTTTGAAAATAAAAAAAAGTAGTTTCTTTTCAACTGACCAATCAAATTCATGTAAAGAGATATCTCCTAAGGAGATATCGCAGTAGATTATGAAATATATCACACAAGCGATATCTACTGTAGACTGTATTATTGGGTGATAAATGGGGTTAAAAATCCTCGTAATTATACATCTTCGAACTAGTCGTTGATTGTTCTTAAAGGATACGAACTAGTTGGTTTGTTTAGTAGTTTAACGCATGCACGTGGAATCATAAGGTCTGTGATTAAGTCGACTGCCGTGGTTTCGACAAGGAGTATGGTCACTTGTCCAACCTCGTGGGTTTTCTCCGAGTCCTCCGGTTAACCTCCCACTGCTAAAAATACCAACGAGGAGGCAGCGTGATTGAAATTTAACTGAACCATATGTTAGTCCCAAAATGACCTACTTTGTGTGTGTCTGTGTCAAGTAGACGCTCTTTCTCCCTCTCTCGCTCTCTCTCTCTCTCTCTCTCTCTCTCGGCAATGAGTTAGAAACTATTTATTTCAATGAGTGAAATAACAGTTTAAGGGTTTCAACAAGTAAACAACTAACCAGATCCATTTGAAAAAATAAAAATTGTTTGAAAGGCAAAAGAATACAGTTTTTGCCAATAGGACATTGTGAAATTTGAATCCCTAATAAGGAGATGTAAATAAAATTTGAAAAATTTCAGTCCGAAGTATTTCAGAAAATATACGTCCAGATATCACAGCTGAACTTCGAAACCACGCCAGTTGACAGACCTTATGATACAGCGCGCACGTGCTAACCATTCGGCCATCCAACCCTCCTTATAATTTAAAATCTAAGTCTTCCAAATAGAGTAAGAAGCACCGTGATAAAGATCCCTACGCGCAAAGGAATTATTGAAATAAAATTAAACCATATGTTAGTTCCGAAATGACCTAGTTTGTGTCGAGTGGACATTAAACCAGATTTCTCTCTCTCGCTAAGAAACAACGTGGCAGTTTGAAATCTTGTATCAATCATTATTATAGCTGACGTCATTGTTTAACGTGAATTGTGTTTTAATCAGCTAGTTATCTCTGGAGGAAGATAATTCAGATAAAAAAAAACAGTTGATAATTTTATCATTCCCTGATCAGTACTGATACACTTAAACAATTTCAAGCAATAATTTTCAAAAAATAAGAAAAGATTCTTGGAATTTTTGCGCTGTGAAAAGAAAGCAACAACGTTTCCAAAATCAAAATGATGAAATTGTGAATTATATTGCTTAGACTCCTCTGGCTATAGAAAACTGTAAAACTCGGGTTTTAACAGTTAGACCCATTAAAAAAATCTTAACGTCCGGGTCTTACATGTACATTGTTCGATCCCTGCATTGGCCGAGAAAGTTCATCTAGATTTTCCAGCGTGATTCCCCCTTATCAGTGATGCAGGACGGAGGGCCTGACAAGGACAGCTGTCTAGTCTTTCGGATGGGGACGAAAACCGGAGGTCAGGTGTACAAATTGGCGTGCACGTAAAATATCCCTTGACAGTTGGAATTCGATATAAGAGTAGACCGTAGTGGCGCTGTTCGGGCAAAATTTTCCTTATAGCACACTGTATGGCGTATGCCCGTCTTCATTAGTCCAGTTCGGAGCAGAACAGTAGGACGTTAAAGGACAATATTGGTGCCATTCATTATCACATATGTGTTAGAGCTGGTTAAACACATTCCAAATATATTTTTAACACAGAGATCATTGCTACGACAGCTGAATAATACAGGTTTCCCATATCGGAAGTAACGAACGCCAAAGGAAAACATGAGTCGCCGCTCTCTATAACTGACTGAAGCGACGAGTGATAACAGATATACGGCCGAATTTCTACTCACTAATAATTCCTTTGAAGACCAACAGTTGTTGTATGGGACTGTAAGAGGATTCCTGACAATTCAATAAAGTAATTGAATGTCATTAGATAAGAGAACACGAGAAAAATAGAAATAGTCCGTACATTCCCGTGTTTATATTCCTTATATACCTTATAAAAACACGGTAATGCACGGACTTTTTCTGTTTTTCTTTCGTGTTCTCTTATCTAGTTGCAGTCAATTCTTTTTATGAATTGGCAGATATCCTTTCACAGTCTCACACAACAAGTGTTGGTCTTCAAAGGAATTATTAGTGAGCAGAAATTCAGCCGTATATCTGTTATCACTCGTCGCTTCAGTCAGTTATATTAAGCGGTGACTCGTGTTTTCTTTTGGCGTTCGTCACTTCCGATACGAGAAACCTGTATTACTCAGCTATCGTAGCAATGATCTCTGTGTTAAAAGTATATTTGGAATGTGTTTAACCAGCTCTAACACATATGTGATAATGACTGGCACCAATATTGTCCTTTAAACCCCATTTTATTTCATTTCATTTCATTACATGTACAGACTTATAATAACATCTTTAATCTTTAAGTCAACCTCACTTTCCAAACAAAATCGAAAATTTCACAGCGATGACACGAATATTTACTATGACAAATATAAAAAAAGTAATCCGAACAAAAACATACGATTTCACACAAGCTTTGCACTGTTCGCAGTGTGAAACCCTAAAGAGTCCAGACTTATAGAAGTCGTTCCGCAACCAATGATTTTTCATGATGAACACGTATGAGTTGACATTTAGGTGGCAACGCTTTAATATATATAGGGTAACGAAGGGTGGGGGATGCCTGAATGGTTAGCGGCGCGTGCGCGCTGTATCATAAGGTCTGTCATTGAGTCAGCTGGCGTGATTTTGGTTCCCCGGTTGTACGCCTGTCCAACTGCGTGTTGCTGTGTTGCAAAAATGGAAAATATGACATTCTTAGAACCAACCTTTTAGTTCTGGAATTTGTGTTTTGCTTGAAATTGTGTGTGTACGGTCATGTACTGTTCGGCCATAAACGGATATATGCAAGATTCTTCAAATTATGTAAATAGCTTTTTTGGTTACAAACAAGACTTTTTTTTATCTCTCTGAAACACTTTCTGGGTAGAAAACATGATTATATCACAGTTTAGATGCTATGTCTGTATAGCATTTGTAAGAGCACATAACCTGTTGGAAAAATGAATGAATATTTCATGTAAAGTCGAGGATCAACGATTTTGTCTAAAGGTTTCCGTAAAATTTTAAATATATATTTTTCAGAAATGACAATACAGGAAAAAATGTTTTGGTGAGAGAGAGAGAAATAAGGTTTAACGTCCACTCGACACAAACTAGGTCATTTCGGGACTAAAAAAATGTTTTGGTACACTATAAATTCATTTTTTAAAAAAAAATTAAAATTGGAAGTCATGTTACTGGTTCGCTTGTCTCTACACGGATTTGGCATTCTATTTACGCTTCGTCGTTTGGCAGAAAATCTGATCAAAGGCGCTGTTTGTTAGTGTTCCAAAGGGGTTATTTCTTATTGCATATTCGAAATCTATGGACACCTTGTTGAAAATCGTTGGTCTGCCCCCTTAATAGAGCTCCAACCAGTCCATTCATAGCCTAGAGTCGCAGTGTCTCGGTGAGTAACACGTTGACCCGCTAACCTGGATGTCCCGCGTTCGACCCCGGTGTTGGCCGAGAGAGTTCATCAGAATTTTATGGCGTGGGTCCCCCCTTGTCAGTGAAGCAGGACAGAGGGCCTGACAAGGGACAATGAAAATTTTGGTTCAGATGGGACAAAAAAGAAATCGAGATCCTGGGTACACATTGGCGTGCACGTAAAATATCCCTTGGCAGTTGGAATTTTATATAAGAGTATCCCGTAGCGTCGCTATCCAGACAAAATTTCCCTCAAAGCACACTATGGAAATTGCGCGTTTTCATTAGCCCTGTCGGTGCAGAACAGTAGGACGTTAAACACCATTTCATTTCAATACATTAATTTTTGCAACCTAATTCCTGTTACACACGGCAATATGTAGGCTATTTGCAACTGATATAAACCGGTCTGAGGTAAATACTGGTTGATACTGGTATAAAGTGGATTCTATTATGCTCGTGACTGCTAGTACGAGCTGTTGTATTATTAGATAAAGTGTTTTTTGCCTACTTGACTGAGATACTGAAAAGTCTCATTTTTTTATCTGCAGTAGGTTAAAGTAGGTAAGTCTCTAACTCAATATCATCCAAAATCTTCGACATTGAAAACACGATTTATTTGTCGGTTTAAATCAACATTGATGTTGTGATCTTACCAGAAAAAGATGGCCTTCTGATATCCAATATTTCAGACAAAATAAACATTTTACAATTGGTAAACGAATCGTGTACCATAATGCGTTTCAGCGCTATTTGTAATATGGGACTAGAAATACGAGGCTATGGTTATTCTACAATTCATGTCAAACGGTGACGCTATATTCTTATCTGGAGAGCAAGCCCAATAAATAATATCGGCGTAGACTGGAATAACCAGACGCTAGAAATTGAAATTCGATTGAGAATACTGGCGTATTTCGCCAAACCTAACTGATTAGAAATTACAGTAAAAACAGAAACGATTGAATGTAAATCAATTAAATACATTCATATTTCATTATTGTATGCGCTGCGACCCATCTGTGTCAATTTCTAGGTCCCAAATATTAGCGACTTAGCTCCTTTAAATACATATACAGATAAAACTTGACTAGCACTCTCTGTTCATTTTCAATATCGACATCTCACTTACCAAGCTAGTGCTAAATGGTAAGGCAAGCTCACTTTTTCGTCATAGGTCACAAGATGTAAACAGGACTAGCGCTAATCCCAACCCTAACCCTAACCCTGGACCAAGTCCCAATGCTTACCCTAACCCTAACCTACAATCTCGCCAACAATCACGTGGCCTAACATTATTTACATCTCAGCGACCTTGATAAAGAAATGAACTGGCCTTAACAAATAGATTTAGCCTCAATTACCAAGAGAATATTGAAGTACAGTTCTTTTATATTGTCAATTTAAGCTTACGTTCCTGAATTCAACATTGAATGTAATTCGTTTAGTTAAAGATGCATTATTCAAGAGCTAAATCTGCCTATTGCAGGTTTTTCTTTAGGCCTGAAATGTTATCTAAATTATCAGTTAGACTTTTATTAACTTGCCAATGCCATAATAAACCCTCGTTGTCATCTTGTGCTCCAGATTGTCAACGGATTTAAACACGATAGTCGGTTAATAAATTAATTACAAAATGGATAATCAAGACTTTGTTTATTATTGTAACAACAGTAGCAGCTCCAAACCGCTCTAACGTCGCTGAGAATGAAATAATTTGACAGATATTTTCAAGATACCCCATTTTCATTATCTAGTTTATAACTATTATAGCGAGTTTATAACTATTATAGTGAGTTTATAACTATTATAGAGAGTTTACAACTATTATAGCGAGTTTATAACTATTATAGCGAGTTTATAACTATTATAGCGAGTTTATAACTATTATAGCGAGTTTATGAGTTTATAACTATTATAGCGAGTTTATAACTATTATAGCGAGAGCTGTCAGCTCTTTATCTAATCTAACAACAATCTAGGAAACCTGTCCTCGGATTTATAATTTGTAATTTAAAATCCAATTCGAAACGTTCGCCTATCTTCCAGGTAACCAGGGAGTAAAGACCGATTTTATTTTGGTCTTCGTGGCGTTTGTTAAAATATTTACCATCAAAATGGAAAACCAGGGAGTAAAGACGGGGTTTTATTTTGGTCTTCGTGGCGTTTGTTAAAATATTTACCATCAAAATGGAAAATACGTGTACTACTAGATTTTACCAACAGTCCTGGTATTTCGGTTTAACCAGTGATGAATGGTTATGCCAAGTTCAGTTTCGATTTTACAATAGAAACGCCAAAATATCAGTAAATAACTGTTTGGTTTAGGTGTACGTTAAAGAGACATTATGGAAGATTAGATAAAGAGCTGACAGTTCTCACTATAATAGTTAAATAATAGATAACGTTACGTAACGGGAATATATTGAAAATTTCCGTCAAATTACTTCACTCTAAGCCGAGAAATAGACATTTTAATAACATTGTAGCCTCGATTATCATTGTTATCGTTGTTACAGTAATATTCAAAGTTTCAGTTGTTCATTTTTACGGTTAATCATTACGGCCGTTGAAAGGCAGGTCGAATTTAAATCTAATGAAAATCGGACCCTTCTCTTAAATAAGTGGAAAATTCCCACAGTATTTTAGCAGATTGTTCTGAGAACTTTGACTCTTTGTTGGTAAAAAGAATAAAAGCCAAAGAAGGAATTTCTACTGAAAAGGTTTATCGTATTCCCGAAACAATGGCCCGAGAAATAACTTTCTGGCCATTGCTGGATTGACTTCTGATACTTGAGCCTTTCGGGGAATGTGTCTATTCTTCCCGTTCAATAAAATCTATCCCAAGTACAGCAACATGACTGCCCTTCGTTTAATCTGGGTCTTCCCTCAAACTCTGGACAGTGATTTAAGGTATTAAAAATGGTGAAAGTCTTGTCCGTCTCTAAACAGCATTGTTTACGGCGTATCCGTTTTTCTGCAATATTCTGCTATGCACTGGTTAATTGGACATAAATTTCGTGAGTCATGACATAACGTTATGTAAACATAATTTTGTCCAATTCATATTGGAGCGCTGTTTAAAGCCTAATGAAATTGTTACGCAGTTACCTATTGGTTGTTAATCGAAGTATTGACCAGTCATAATTTGGAACAGAAATTTGCTTCCATTACAGCAGTGCTAAGTGGGATTAGGACTAATCAAACAAAACACTGCGAGGAGTATGAAGGTTTATTTACTGAGACTTGATACAAAGTGGTTGGTTGAAAATTAGTGGTCTGTACCCAATGACCTTCAACGCAGTTGTCTCCTCCCTTGACTTTCCTGGGAGTTGTCTTTTCCTGACAACATGGACGACTGCTGGACATAATATCGACTATTTGTTGATGATTTGTATATTAATGAATGATTGTAGATAATTTTTGAAGTCAGCAGTATCAGCTGTAAGTCAAAATATCAGTGTGTTGTAAATGTGCATTAAAAGAAACAAAATGATGTATGTGCATGATTATATTTTCATGACGCATGTCCATGTATTTTATTTGGACTATTTCAAATTCATTTTTGCTCTTGCGGATGCACGATATTAGATATTTGTACGATCTGAGAAATATCTTTCCGTGTTTATACCCACAATTCTAACCCTTCAGAATAGCTTTAGCGTGTGCGTGTCTGGTTAGTTCTATTTCATAAGGCCAACTTCAAGTTTGGTCAAAGGTCAGGAAATGTAAACAGGGCTAGCGCTAATCCCAGCCCTGGACAGAGCCCTAATGTTTATCCTAACATCTCACCAATATCCCTTTTTCATGTGTTTTCAGATTAACTCCTGTCACTCACAGTTTCCAGTACGGTACCAATAATCATGGCAACGATGCTGAAATCTGGTCAATTGTTAAAAGACGCAGCAAGAATCTTTACATCTTTGATGCCATCAATAACAGCAAAATCAGGTCAACATATCGGCGTGTATAACATTACCTGTCTACGAACATTTAGTGTAGCTTCAAATCCAGCCATTTACAGAAACAATGTGCCGCAAAATCAAACAAAATCAGCGCCCTTATTACAAAAAAATACAAATATTTTCAACCCATTTGTGCTTCATAGCCAAGTTCGACATTACAAATCTAAAAACATTTTACGTCTTCGGTGCTCGGGTTGTTATTTTGTGAAAAAAAATGAAAGACTTTTTGTGGAATGTAAATTAAAACCACGACACAAGCAGATGAAGAAGATGCCAAACTGGGCGTTATATAAAGAAGATTATTCGGAAGGAAATATAAAAAGGGCGCTGCATTGGAATTATTTTCACGAGAGAGATTATCAGATGGGAAATAATAAATTTGCGAAGTATAATTGGCTAGAAGGAAAATTAGGACATACATTATAGAGATGGATAGAGAGAATAGTAGTATAAATAGATATATTATAAATAGAAATATTAAATATGGTTTGATTTAAGATACAAATGTTATGTAAGAGGTCTTTTTTCTCGTGGGGAGGGGGAATGGTTAACGCATAATTGAGTCAAGTGACATGGTTTCGATTTTCCACTTGTTTGTGACAAGGAGTAGGCCCGTCTGTACAACCTCGTAGGTTCTCCGGGTCCCCCGCTTTCCCGCCACTGCTACTAACCCCAACCCGCAAGGGAATTATTGAAATAAAATTGAACCATATGTTAGTCCCGTCATGAACTATTTTGTGTCAAGTGAATGTTAAACCCGATTTCTCTCTCTCTCTTTTCTGGCTTCAGACGTTAATGTTATATTCACATGAGAAGCTCCGAATCAACTCTCAAGAACATCTGATGGCTGCGATATTACGTGGATTAGACCATCTGTACCATTTAATTAACTTTAAAAAAGAATATTAAGATTTTGTTTATTATTGTAGTAATGACAATCGAGACTGTTTATTATTGTAGCAATGACAATCGAAACTAGGCTATTTGAATGAAATTTTTAATATGTTTATTTGTCGTTATCTTTTTTAAACTATTACAGTATTTCAAGAACGACCATCTCTTTATCTATATCTAAAACATTTTGTTTTTTATTAAAGCAATAACAATTGAGACTATACACTATTTGAATGATGCGCTGTATCATAAAGTCTGTCATTGAGTCAACTGGCGTGGTTTCGAATCCCCAGTTGTACGTGACAAGGAGTAGGGTCACCTGTCCAACCTCGTGGGTTTTCTCCGGGTCCTCCGGTTTCCTCCCACTGCTAAAGACCCGTACGCGCAAGCGAATTATTGTTTTATGTTCTGTGGTCGTCTCTTGTTGTCATCTTTACCCATCTACAATTTCTTGTGAACACCCGACAGGTTTATTTCAAAGTTGTGAAGGCTGTGAGTAATGGTGACATTTAATATCTTGGGTGTTTTCAAGATACCGATTATGGTTAATCGATTTGTAAATTCCATTTAATCACGTTTACGGCAAAAATTATCCTAATCCGTTTCACATAAGTGTTGTATTTAACAGATCAATTATGCAAATTTTCCAACTTGCTCGCCTGTGCTGGATTGACGTTTCGAACCGATTCGAATACCATCTGGAGACCTACATGTATATCATGTACAAAACAAGATAGGTAATCGAAACATTATGTTTTAACTGGAAGGGGATCATTAACATGCTGTCAATGGTACAGGATGCGGGAATCCCGTCTGGACATTTCTGCTGAACTTTCTCGACTTTCCCCTGGATATCCCCATTGATAATGTCTTGTGAGCAGGTTAGAGGACAGATTTTTTGCTGGGATTGTTCAGTTATCTCCCTTTTTACATTCAAATTAATGAAATCTTATGAACATGAATCATGAGACACTGTCTACAATATGCACGTAACTAAACCTATACTAGGAGTCAGTTCCATTTCATTTTATTTTTGGGTTGTTTACGCAAATGGGAGAAATGTGATTGGATAGTAATAAAATTGATATCGATCTGACAACTGAGGTGGTGTTACTAGAATATGTTTCAGCTGTTGTGGTTGGTTAAGATATTTTCTTACTCATTCTACATGTACATGTAGTAATAAGCCCCCACTACCACTGAGCTCCATTTAGTATCACCCACGATTATCGAATTCAATCTTGTATCACCCACGACTACTGAGCTCAATCTAGTATGCCACACGAATATCAAACTCAATTTTGTATCGCCCATGCCTACCATCCCAGTCAAATGGGGTTAACATCCTACTGTTCTACTTCGACTGGCTAATGAAGACGGGCATACGCCCGGGAAGCGGCACAAAGCCTACTCCTATAACAAATTCCAACCGCCCAGGGATCTTATATGTGCATGCCAATGTGTACATGGGATCTAAGTTTTTCGTCTCCGTCGCACGACTAGACAGCTGCCCTCGTCAGGCCCCGTATCCTGTACTACAGATAAGGGGGAACCATGCTGTAAAATCCGGCCAAGTGATAGAACCCGCAACCTCCAAGCTAGCGAGCCAGCATCTTACTCACTCAGCCACCGTGGCTCCCCAATACCCGAAACAAAGAAATGATCTTTATACATGTACACTACGTACTCATTATGAAGATAACATTCATCTTGGTCTTTCACATCAAAATTGCTGCCCAACTTTTTTGTTTTCGGGGGGTTGGATAGCCAAATGGTTAGCACGTGTGCACTGTATCATAAGATCTGTCATTAAGTCAACTGGCATGGTTTCGATTCTCCTGTTGTACGTGTCAAGGAGTAGGGTCGCCTGTCTAACCTCATGGGTTTTCTCCGGGTTCTCTGGTTTCCGCCCACTGCTAAAGGTAATTATTGAAATAAAATTAACCATATGTTATTCCCAAAATGACCTAGTTTGTGTCAGAGGAGTTAAACCCCATTCTCTCTCCTCTCTCTGAGTTTTCAAATAAAACAAACTAATTGTTGATATTTTACAAGCTTTAGCTTTATTTTAACACAATAAAAGGCATGTTGTCATAGTAACATGTCGTCATAGTAAAATAAAGAGTATATTATAATATTGGAAGAATGGAAAAATAAATCAGAACAAAAAAAAAAAAAAACCTTGGCATAAATTCTCTAAAGTAAAATAAAATATAACCAACTAAACTAGACAAAAAATTCAAACATTGTGTAAAAATGAATTTTTTGGTAGGAAAAAATCTGATATTTACAACCTCCTTGCAAATGACTACAACCTGTTCCATGGTCAGCTAGGTACATGTAGCAAATGACTACAGTCTGTCCCATGGTCGGCTAGGTATCAAAAGTAGATGCATCATTTGAATTTTTTGTTAAAATATCAAATTTGTAACAGGTCAGGTTAATCCACACTATTGTACCCCGATTGATTATTGAACAGGAAAACATAATCAAAATACCAAAGCTAGATAACCTCCAGGCATGGATTCAATCAAACATGTCTATCAATAATTTTCCGAAGACAACAAAATGGCAGTGGGCTTATTATATATGGAACAGGATAGATCGATGAAATTTTAATTCCACATATATTTGTAAAAGCTGAACGGAACTGAATCATTGTTGGACCGATAGAGATTGTAGTTTGCCAGTGATTCCTATCACAATAAAATGATGCATCAAGACTTCAACGGATTTGACCGACGTGAAGGTTATGACAGACTTTAACATGATTAAACCAATGTTTATTACTAATAGTTATATTATTCCACGGTCAGAAATCATTAAAATCAATAATAACTCAGTTTTAAAAGAAAACTGCTCTATGATCAGTTAAAATACAGATGAGACGTCACCCTTTGATGTTGGAGTACCATTATTTCAAATAATCGTATGGGCAATGTGCCAAGCGTAACTTGGTAAAATATTGAAATCGAGTGACGTATTTCATTGCAAAGCACGTGCAAGTGTCTGTATTTTAAGTTGTTTAATGGTCTCGAGCTTAAGACATTGCATAATATATTGTAAAAACATTCGGGCCTCACGGCCCTCGTGTTGTTACAATATATTACTTAATGTGTCGCTTTCAACCATTAAACAATACATAGTTACCCATATATCATAGACTTTAGTTTTTAAATCTTGGGCTAGATGTTATACTTGTTTTAATAGGGATGACCTAAAACAATATCACCATAGTAACAGATATAGGTATTTATCAGTATGTTTATAATATTATGCTGATTAATCAGGTGTATCAATATATATAGAACACAATCAACAAATTTTACCGATTTTCTTTCATTTGGGTAAAAAAAAAAAAAACTTTTTCGATTTCAGTAAACTTAATGCCTCAATTTTTAAATTAAAAATGCCCAGATGGATTCAATACTAAAGTACATCAAAATTTTCTGGTTATGAGAAGTGATATTAGATGTTCTAGAACAGCCAGAATACCCTGCATCATTACTATTTATAGATAATCTATCGCAATGGTTGGGACCTGGATTTCACAATCTGTGGATTAAATATACGACTTTTTGTTGTCAATAGTTTTTCCTCCAAACTCATACTAAAATAAATTGCCACTAACTCTTTTAAGATTTGTCCAGGGTTTGTCCAAAGAGATTAACCAATTCAATTTCTATCTATATCAGAGAGATTGTGTTCCTTTGAACCTGTTTTCTAGAGAAAAAAAAACAAACGTAAATGGAAACCAAGATGTAAATGATAATACCATACTACATGTACCCCATTATGTAAAATAGATCTAATTAATAGGCCCTTAATAACTCCACTCATTATAGAATCTTTAGCACTATATACTGCACATGATGCCCTTAAAGTAACATTCTCTCTGTCGGAAACCCAAGTTTCTCTCTTTCAGAAACCCTCCTCACCCCCAATTGAAAACAAATCCATCTTACTTTTGACCTCTGTATGGAATAAAATCTAATTGTTTATATAAATGGATCAAAATCAGGTGACATTACTTACTAATAAATTTAATATTTATTAGAAACAAAAGATGAAAACGATAATCAACATATCAGCCAGGTAAAAAAAAACCTTTAAAGATTTTAAAATATGATGACTTTCGGTAAAACTGAATGGAATAAAAACAGACCTTGCCATTATAAGGAAATATGTGAATAGCGAAGTGAGACAGTCCCAATATTTTATTTGAATAGCAGAAGATAACAGCCTACTAATTGTATAGTTTGTTTATGGAGCGTTAATTTTTATCACCTTGGTTGGTTTATAGTTGTTCTCCAAAATTTCAAATTCAAATTTAAGTTAGGATGTGTCATCACTCTCCTTATAAGGCAAGGTGTGAGAAGAAATAATCGGTATATTTTTATCTTTTGGAACTGGAGAGATCTGATCAATATAATAACCTAAAAAAAAAAACAAACAAAAAGAATGTTTGCTGTTCAATCCAAAGCTTAGCTTATTGTACAAATATATTTACAGTCATTCTCATTAGCTCATCCTCTCTCAAAAAACATGACTCCACTCTTGATAAAATATCTTTTATCGTATTGCTCGGGTAGCTACTACCATGTTCACAGACTTTTTCGTAAAATCCAAACGTTTTTTGTCTTTTTTAAGTCAGTTGCCAAGTTCTGACGACTAGAAGAGTTGTTATGTTTGGCTATATCTGTGATTACGTGATGCTAATTTTCCAATCTGTGGCGTGTTGAAACCATGACGACCTGTTGAAACCATGACAACACGTAGAAACCATGACGACATGTTTAATGAGAAATGAGGAGTTTTGAGAATAATTTACAACATTACTCACAGAAAATACTTGGAACTATAAACTTATTAATAAATCACTCAAAAGTTCTACCGTACAGGAAATATCAAATTTCAGCTTTATACAAAAAATCTTGCCATAATGTCCACCTGTTTTTCAGGTTAAAAAGAGAATTGGTGCCTGGTTGATGTAAGATGCCGTCTGCCAGGAACCCCCACAGCCCAAGACTCGCGTAAATAAAACGTGTACTACATGTATACAACCATGGGCCTTCGGTCTTGTGACTTTCGGATGCAACAAAAAATGCATATAACAGATCTTATAACAGTTGAAATCTGACAAAGTGCATGTGAAATTTTTCCTTAAAGCACAATAAATGGTGTATGCTTAGCTTCATTAGAGGATTGGTGCACATGCAAGACCTACCCACACAAAAACCAAACATGTAGTAAATGTATACAGCTATCTAAAACTTCCGTGTAAGCACACATCCCGCCCCAAGCCCTTGGTCAGTAACAGACTTGAGGCTTCGCGATAGGCATGGAGTGTATCTTGAACGATCCAGGGCACATTGCAAGGAGTATAAATATATCTTGAATGAGTCAGACGGTATCACCACGAGGGGTATAAATATATCATGAATGAACCAGGGGGTATCACCACGAGGGGTATAAATATATCATGAATGAACCAGGGGGTATCACCACGAGGGGTATAAATATATCATGAATGAACCAGGGGGTATCACCACGAGGGGTATAAATATATCATGAATGAACCAGGGGGTATCACCACGAGGGGTATAAATATATCATGAATGAACCAGGGGGTATCACCACGAGGGGTATAAATATATCATGAATGAGTCAGACGGTATCACCACGAGGGGTATAAATATATCATGAATGAACCAGGGGGTATCACCACGAGGGGTATAAATATATCATGAATGAGTCAGACGGTATCACCACGAGGGGTATAAATATATCATGAATGAACCAGGGGGTATGGAGAATGATAAAGAGGGCATCTTACATCAACTGATCTGCTTCTGTTGATAAGAAAGACCACCGGAAGTAAGTTGATCATTTTAAAATATAAATATTATATTTACAATGTCAACAAACGTCCTTATTTAAAAAAATTCATCCACAAAAATCCTCTGAAAATAAAGTAATATAATAAACATGGCGTCCATGAAAAATAAGGCTCTAAAAATCAGGTGTCATTTTACTTCAAATGTAAGTTTTTAGTCTTAATTTCTCGTCTGTTTGGCTCAAATTTGGTTCAGTATATGTATTGCTTAACACCTTATTCCCCCTTTAAAAAATGAACAGGTCTATAGTGAATAACTTATTCATGTCCAAATTAAATCTTGGATCACATGATTTTAGAATATAGGGAGAGAACATGATCCCAACTTCAATTCAGAAATGATTGATTTTAAAGTAAAATGCATATATACGCTGTATTGCACTAAGATGATGCCCCATTTAACATACACAACACGATGCATAGATAGTTACTATAAATAGTAACATTTTACCCTTCCCATAACACCCTGGCAGATATTTTAAGAAAACTGTCCGTGATATATTTTTAAGGAATTATTCAATATATATTTTAATAACAATGAAAACATGGAGAAAAATACCAGGGAAACATAGAACAATATTACACCATTTTCGCGACCATAATCTAACGCTTTACAATTGAACGTTTTTTTTAATATAATTTAAACCCACTTATTGTTTATACTACATCAAACTTTTAACGAATGGCTTCATTTTACAATTCCATATCTAAATGAATGGTCAGATTACTAAATACAAAATTTATTTTTGCTTAACCCTAATAAAATAGCTTCATTTTATGTAAATGAATAGGTCATATTACCATTTTTATGTTAAAAGGCAGAATATCAGTGGTTGGTCTAAAGACTTGAACTTTGCCCTTTATGATCTGTCTCATTTTACAGTTTATAATAACCCTTTGTCCACCCCCCTTACCCTTGTCCCCACCCCACCCCCTTTACCCCTAGAGCCGCCTTGCCTAGCTATCCTGATAAATTTTTTAATATTGCATTTTTTCATTAAAAAAAAACATGAATCATATTTTAAATGCAGGATTGGATTTAGAAGCAAGACTGTATTCCATTCTAGGCCTCAGATCTACATGTATGCTAACAACAATTCAAATAGTCGTGTAATAGAACTGGAATACAGATTGCCAGAATTTACCGGGTCATAAACTTTTAAAAATTATTTTAGACAAATTTGGTTAAATGTTTAAACAAACAAAAACAGACAGAGGCTGATTTAAAATATCTTCCAGCTAGACCCAATATCTACATAGACTGGATCAACTAGACCCTATGTAGACTGGATCAACTGAAACTATGTACGTTACCACCAGATATTAAACTAAACTATTAGAGTTATCCAGCTGACCCTAAAATAAACATGTTAATATTCATTTAGTGGTCAGTCCCATTATTTAGACATTTATATCGCTGACTGTAAAACAAGAAACTATTGCTAGCATTTTAATATTGCTCCATTTCTATCATCCATCAGGGACTTTAATTTCACAAGGATGTAGATATTGCAGGAAAAAAAAATATGTTTCTACATAAATTGTGGATATTCTTGGATGAGAAAGATTAGAGTTTCTTATTCCATATTTTATAAAACATTTTTCCTCTAGGCCTACATCAAATTTTTCAATATTAATTTTATATGTTATTTTCGATAGATCTATACTTGTGGATCTTTCGATAGATCTGTATTAGTTTCAACAATATGTTTATGTTATTTTTGGTATTAGTTTGTTGTATATTGTGGAGAATGAGCATTAATTTTTTGCAGCATTAGATTCATGTTTTAACAGTAGGGTATAAAACTGTCCATCACTAATATTAATTAAATACTGGACTACTATTTACGTGTTATACTACTTGTAGGAATAGCGTGGCACGAAGCCCATAGCACCCGGGTAAGAAGGGTTCAGTCCCCTTGTTGATGCCAGTCCAGCCGCAGAATAGCCGAGATTAGGATACGAAGGATGAGCTTGTTGCATCTGTACCCCAGGATAACCAGCATACGGAGAAGATGTTTGATACATTGGACTGGAAAACTGTGGATTGTAGACTGGTTGTTCTAGACTTGTCATTATCGGGGTTGCTATGTATGTTGGCTGGGAATAAGTCGATGCTTGCTGAAATTATATAAAATCACAAAATATTATTTTATTATTTCCTGCTGTCAATAATCTGTAAACAAATGAAACACTGATTTTTGTTTATACATATATATACAAGGACAGCTGTCTAGTCCTTCAGATGAGACGAAAAACCGAGGTCCCGTGTATACATTGGAATGCACGTAAAAGATCCCTTGGCAGTTGGAATTCGATATAAGAGTAAGCTGTATTGCCGCTGCCCGGGCAAAATTTGCCCTCATAGCACACTGTATGGCGTATGCCCGTCTTCATTAGCCCAGTATAGGAGCAGAACAGTAGTACGTTAAACCCCATTTCATTTCATTTATATATATGTATAAATGTATAGCTTCTGACAAAATGAGAAGAGAGACATAGTTTAACTACATGCACGTCATTTCAGAGAGAGAGAGAGAAATGGGGTTTAACGTCCACTCGCACAAACTTGGCCACCTCGGGACCAACATATGTTTTTTAATTTTATTTCAATAAATCACTTGCGCGTAGGGGTCTTTAGCAGTGGGAGGAAACCGGAGGACCCAGAGAAAACCCAGGAGAGTGGACAGGCGACCCTACTCCTTGTCACGTACAACTGGGGATTCGAAACCACACTAGTTGACTCAATGACAGGCTTTACGATACAGCACGCATGTGCTAACCATTCGGCCATCCAACCTCCCCATTTCAGATCTAACATACAATGTATGGCTCAATTTTATTTCAATAATTCTATGATTCTATTTCAATAATTCATCTGCACATTGGGATCAACAAGCTTTTGGGTGTGAGCATAATTGGGGGACCACGAGACAAATCTCAAAGCTGGACAGGAGACCATTCACCTTGTCGTCACATGCAAGCAGGGAATCGAAACCACGCCACTTGACTCAATGACAGACCGTATCATCTAAATCGCACATGAATCGGTTGCTTTTTACCGAGCTGATAATTACGCACAGAAATGGAAAAGAAAAACATTTGAAAGGTATAAGACATACTGTTAAATAACTTTTTGAAAAAAAAATTTGTAAACTAAAAAAAAAAAAATATTATCTTAGGAATACGAATTTTGCTTTTTCCATATAAAATAAAAATCAACTGATTGACTTCAGTTATTGGTTTAATTAGAACTAACCTGATAGGGTAAAGAGTTAGCAACTGAAATATGGGCAGCCATTGTTGACGGAACACCAGCTGGATGTCCACCTGGATGACCTCCTGGATGACCAGCCGGATGACCACCAAGTCCTTGAAAGGCAGCTTGTGGTGTCCCTAAAGAGGGTGGCATTGATGAACCATAGGCTGCCGAGGACAGGGCTGAATAAACAGGACTCCCAGAGTAAGCCATGGCATATGCTTGAGACGGTTGCCCGTAGGAACTAGCTTGATGTTGACCAATAGATGGCATACCGGCACCTGGCTGCCCCACAGTACCAGGTGTTAACCCTCCTGGTGGAAAGGCCTGGGCTGGATAACCAGGACTAGCAGCATAATAGCCCTGTTTATCCTGACCTACAATGGTCTGTTGAACTCCTGGACTTGGGTAGTAGTTCATGATCTGAAAGAATGAAAGAAGGTTTACAAATTAATACTTTATAAACTTACACTGTTAAATTGAAATACTGTCTTCTCATCCGAATCTTAACATACAACAGTTTATAAAAAAGGTAAATCTGCCTATTACATGGTTTTATTTTGGCTTCAAATGATATATGTAAATTATAATTATTAGATATCTATTCACATGACATTTAATGATCTTGTATAAAAATGGAGAAGCGAGGACAAGTCTTGATTAACAAGTAACATTACTGAGATAGTACACAATGTAAGTCAAAACTTTAAACGATGATAACTCTGCTCAGAATAAAGTAATATGAATGAAATTTGCAATATATTCATTTTCTTTATCTATTTTGAAACTATTATAGTAAGAAAGATCAACTCTTTATCTAAATCTTACATAATGTATCTTTAACGAACTAACTAATATTTTTGTTATTAGATGACACAAGCGATCACAATCCTATTTCGTTTCGTTTTTTATAGTTCAAAATTTCGTTTTCCTCGTCTTTACTACACCAGAATCTCTAAGAGTTGTTCTATAACCTGTGTTCTGTGTGATGTGAGGGATTAGTCAATGAAACAGTTTGTTACTGCATGTTTTGGGCGTAAGGACTAAAGGAGCACAAAACTTTGGGTAAACCACTAGAAACGTCAACACTGACCGATTAATCAATGTTTGACGTCAAAAGTCGCTTGTATGACACCTGATGCGACCTTCCACTACAACCAGTCAGATCTTCATGTAGTACTATAGAGGCCATCAAAAGTATAAAAAACCGAAATGAAATTTTAATCAGATTGAGATGACAAGTGATTATGACGCTAAACTAATAGTAATATTTATTTTATGATCAGTAGTGGAATACCGCGTTTTATCAGTGAAATAAAAGTGTTATTCCACTGGCTAGCAGTGAAAAAAAACTTGTTATTTCACTGGCCGCCGGAACTACTTTTTTTCTGGAGTTACACTTTTTAGTGACAAAATTATGAAAACAATATGGCCGACACGCCGACTTGTCCATCGTTACATTCTCAAAGGTATTCATACACCAGAAGCAGATAAAGATGTAAAGCGGTCTAACACCCCCCCCCCCCCCCTGTTGTCAAAGCAGACAAAGTAGCCCATGTTGTTTTTACCTAAAATGATTGTAAAATCATAAAATAAATAGAATGTTTGTCGTTTTGTCGTGAATAACATATTTTATTTCATCTCGAAGCAGTTTTCTTGCTTCTCGATGAAATAAGATATGTTATTCACTCTAAAACGACAAATATCCTCTATTTAATACATGGGGTGTACTCTTGCTACACTTGCCCAAATTATTCTTGAATATCAGAAACTACAAATATATACATGTATTAGCGATTCAATTTTAGGCTAGCCTCGATCGTCATTACTACCATCGGTACGATAATAAACAAAGTCTCGATTATCCATTTTACGGTTATTTCATCCACCAAAAAACCTATTCAAATCCACTAAACATTGCAGGCATCCCATGACATCAAGAGTTGATTATGGTCTGGATAAGTTAATTAATGTCTAATTAATAATTTAGATAACATTTCAGGCCAAATGAAAGACCTGCAATAGGCAGATTTAGCTCTCGTATAATGCATGTTTAATGATGTTATAAAATCTCAGATTGCAATCTAAACCTAGCGGGGAATCGAAACCATGCAGCCGGACTCAATCGTGGACCTTATGATTTCACGCATTAAACTATTCACTGCCCTTTATTGAACAAACCTTGTTGCTTGAGTTACCAAAAGATAGAACTGTTCTTAATCTTAACAGTAAACATTAATGAAATATATTTTAAGATAAAAAAAAATTAAATCTTACGTAAAAAGATATTTAAAGAAATTCTCTTCCTGCTTACATGGGTCTCGAATTAACTGACAACTAAACCTGAAGATAGAAATAAAAATATAAATAATTCACACAGCATAATCTCTATTGTGCAGAATACTCCCACCATAGGTAGGAGAGCGAGAGAGAGAGAGATGGGGTTTAACCTCCAATCGACACAAACTAGGTCATTTCGGGACTAACATATGGTTCAACTTTCTTTCCATAATTCGCTTGCGCGTAGGGGTCTTTAGCAGTGGGAGGAAACCGGAGGACCCGGAGAAAACCCACAAGGTTGGACAGACGACCCTACTCCTTGTCACCTACAACCGGGGGATCAAAACCACTTCCCCCATAGGAAACAATAATTACAATACACCTTAATAACTAGAGATTTTGGATACGACACCCAAGTATATTTTTGTTTATGTTACTGTCAATCAAATGGAGCCGCTGTGGTTGAGTGAGTAAGATGCTGACCCACTAGTCTAGGTGTCAGGTTTGCTCCCGGTGTCGATTGAAAAGGTTCCATAAAATTTTCCAGCTCAGTGTCTCCTCAGTATGAAAACAAAGACCCCATATGTAAACATATTGGCGTGCACATAAAGAACATTTGTAAGATGGAATTTGATATACATATAAGACTAGGCTGTAGCCGTGCTGTCCGGGCAAAATTTCGATCATGTAACATACTGCATTAGCCCATTCAGTGCAAAAAAGTATAAGATAACGTTAAATCCTAGATCATTTCGGTCTTCAGACTTTAACAATTTGTACTAGAGACTTCAGACCAGGTTTCTCCTCTCATCATAACTCGCAAAATATTCCAAAACTCGGCAATCAACATATTTAAAAAAAACATCGCTCAACTTTGTGTGAGATTTATGCTGCCCGTATTCCATAACACAATAAAATATCCTTGTAAACATCTTGGATATCATGTCATAAAATCAATCTGATTTCCTGTACATGTTGGAGGTATCATTAATCTCCGCACAAAGTTCTCTTGATTTTTTTATATTGTAAGAAAACATGAATATACATGAATATACGGTAAACTTTGCATAAGTCGGATCTAAGTGGACTGATCAATTAAATCCGAGTTAAGCGAAGATCCGAGTTAGCCGAATACCGAAATTCAATCTTAGCTCGATCAGAAATGAACTGCAATAACCGGATAATTATTGATTCAAAGGCACATTTTAAGCTTTTGTTCGTATGTGCGAGTAGATAACTTCCGTTTTGGTGCGAGTAGATAACTTTCGTTTTGTCGCCATCTTTGAACAATGTCCTAAATTTTCCCGGAAAGTGTCTCGTACAGCAGACAGCCAGTTTCGAACTGGGAAAATTCTATTATTGAGTCGCATCAAATAATCTGATTTGAGTCAAAATGATACATGTAGAGGAAAGTATTTTGGGCCGCTGTGCATGGAATGCCTGAGCGCGTTTTAGACCATCGGGATGAAACTGACAGTGAAATTCTGAACATACTGTCAATCTGACTTAGGCAAAGAAAAAAAGCCTGATTTAAATCAAATGGACCAAACATATTGATCCGAGTTGAGCAAAGATCCGACTTACATGCAGAAACTTAAACATGCATTATGCAAGAGCTAAATCTGTCTATTGCAGGTCTTTCTTTAGGCCTAAAATGTTATCTAAATTATTAATTAGACATTAATTAACTTATCCAGACCATAATCAACTCTAGATGGCATCGCTAGCTTGGATCTTAAGTGGATTGTGATCCGATTTACTGCATAACTTTCCTTCTCGATTAAACGATTAAATGGATAATCGAGACTATGCTGTTTAACGTACTGACTTAAGTAATGATGACCGAGGCCAGGCAGAAATTTTATTCGCTTAGTTCTCGGTTGATAGTGGATCAATTTGAATGAAATTTTCAGCAAATTGCCTTTAAGTTATCTAGTTTTTAATTATTATAGTGAAAACTGCCAACTCGCTTTCGAATCTCCCATAATGTATCTTTAATAAGAAAAAAAAAAACGTGCAGGATCAAAGGGTTCAAACGATTTTATCCGAGTTGAGTGAAGATCCGACTTGTACGAATCCGACTTATGCCAGGTTTACTCTGTATTGAAAATTTCATTCCAATTACTTTATTCAGACTCTGAGCGAAGATGTGGGTGTTCGAAGATGTAGCTTAGATTTTTTTGTATGGTAGAAACAGTACTGAAAAAACAAGACTCCGCCTCAATTATCCATTTTGTAGTTAAATTTTTTAATCAAAAAAATGTTTGCTGGCGATATTCTTAAATGCTCGGAAAAGCAAATCAGATGGGTTAATTTGTCTATGACATAACTCAAGTGGATTTTTCATATACTAAGAAATATTTATGACAAAAATAAATGTTACAAAGAAATGTTGTTTTTTTTGTCTATGGAAATATTCAATATTAATAAGCTCAGACTCAGATCTTCAAAAAATTTAATTAGGAAATTGAAACGAAGCAATGGAATGGAAGCTAATAATACCGAGATGTATAATAACTTTTTAGAGATGTCTATTGCCGAGTCTTGAATTCTTTGAGTTGCTAAAAATGTGGCACGGACAGTAAAGTAAGTTATCTTATTTTCTTATTGAATTCAGGCCTTCAACATCATTCAAAATGGCCAATCATTTGACAGTCAATTTGGCTTGAGAAATTGTCACATTTTGCCTTGGACTACTTTTTCTCATATTTCCCCGAGACTGAAGATGAAATGGATAAAATAAAAATAAACCAATCTTGCTAAATAACAGTTTTTTTATGTTTTTCATCAGCATTGATTCATGAAATTCTTGATAGACTTTTGCAGAGTTCAGTTTCTTCCATACAGAATTTAGCTTACTAAACCCAAGACATTTCTGCTCTTCATTACCATCATACAAAATTTACACTTTCAATATTTGGTTAGGCTGTTAAACCTATTGAGTTACTAGAAGAAATCACAAGCAAATCGCCATTTATAATTACTTACCACTAATTAATTAGTAAGAAAAATAAAGTCAATGAATTTAAAGTCAACACAATAAAAGGTGACTTCCGGAATGACCCAGTACCGGGCTGAAGACCGTTCTAAAAGTTGATTGGTTTAAATTAATTTGGTCTTGATCAACTTGGTCTTATTGTTGTCTTGCACCATTGATATTTTTATACAAAGTATTCCTGAATCGACGACTGGTTAGATATTACTGCACCCAAGCTAAAACAGGGAAAAAAGAAGACGCAATAAAATAGGTTTTAGATTCCTACTTTCTGCTAGTCTCCATCATCCAGACAAATATTCTACGTTGAAGACTAGAAGGTTCTAGGTGACCGAGACTAACTTTCTGCACCAACCGGTACTAAATCTATTTATTAAGGCCAGCTCAATTTCGTCAAGGTAGGTAAGATAAGGTTAGGGACGTGATTATTGGCTAGATTGTAGGTTAGGGTAAGCATTAGCTAGGTCCAGGGTTAGTTGAGTTTGTGGGTCAGATCTATTTGATAAGGCCAACTTCAAGTTTGGTCAAAGGTCACTGGATGTAAATGGGGCTAGCGCTAATCCCAATCCTAACCCTCAAATTTATTCTTTTTCTTCTTCAGAAACAAAAATACCAGAAGTACCAGAAGTACCATCCAAGGAAGACCATCAGCCCCACCAACACCAAAAACAGTGAAATCGCTTATAATTCTAATATATTGTAGTCCCTAGTATTTTTAATAAAACTAGTGCTTATGTGGAGACTTAACCTCTCCCCCAAATTCTTAAACCTAACCCTGGACCTAGCCTTAATGCTTACCCTAACCCTAACCCTAACGTACAATTTCACCAACAGGCACGTGTCCTAACCTTATTTCCATCTCAGCGGGGGGGGGGGGGCGTGGATGGCTGAATGGTTAGCGTGCGCGCGCTGTATCATAAAGTCTGTCATTGAGTCGACTGGCGTGGTTTCAAATCCACGGTTGTACGTGGCAAGAAGTGGGGTCGACTGTCCAACCCCGTGGGGTTTCTCCGGGTCAACTCGACACAAACTAGGTCATTTCGGGACTAACATATGATTTAATTTTACTTCAATAATTCGCTTGCGCGTAGGGGTCTTTAGCAGTGGGAGGAAACCGGAGAACCCGGAGAAAACCGACGAGATTGGACAGGCGACCCAACTCCTTGTCACGTACAATCGGGGATTCGAAATCACGACAGTTGACTCAATGACAGACCGTATGACGCAGCACGCACGTGCTAACCAACAGGAATAATGTCAACATGTAGCTTTTTTATAGTGGGAAATTCTAATACTATGTAATGGTATTATTATATTTTTGTAGCTTTAATAATTGAAAATAACAAATACATTTCACGAACTATAATAAATGGTAAACGTTTGTCATTCTCAAACATAAAATATACCGTCATTAATAGTAAATTCGTCAACTTGAGTGAGCATATGAATGCACACGTCACCTCAAGATTTGATCTAGGCCTTGTTTATTGCTATATGTTACAATGAGGCGAGATGATATGCCCCAATCAATGATATAGCCCGATCGGTCTAACATATTACGTGTAATACGGAGTCAACCTACTATTTCTATTTATAGTTACAGGACATGTATATTTAGAAATACAACTTGAGCTCCTGGTTGGCATATTTAATGTAAATGTAAGATAGGTAATAATAACAAGTGTTTATGTAAAGTGAATTAATATTAGATCTCTATCAGTGGATTTTATTCGATCTAAAACAAGCCAAACCTATAACGGTAAGTTCATGTATATAATTGGGAAAATGTTAATAGACGATATTGTTAAGGTAATGTCGTCATGCCCTGTTGGACTCTTAAACTTCCTGGGTTCGAATACAACATCTATTCTATATATCTTGCTTAGATTACAATTACTAGAAATGTAATTTTAACTACTAGAGATTCTTTCACAAACACTTCCAGACATCTACGGTAAGGTTTATGTGCGTTTGTTTGACATAATACAGAACAGCTTCATGGGCGTTTCCCAGAATTAGCTCACTGAAGATATCAGTTTTATACTTAGAACGATTAAAAGCTGAGGGTGTGAGAGGATATCTGACAATTCATAGATTTTCACTAGATAAAAGAAAACGAAATAAATAGAAAAGGCCCAGCTTTCCCTTGTTTTTATTCATTCTCTACTTAATAAAAACATGGTAATGCTCGGACTTTTTCGTGTTTTCTTATCTAGTCACAGTCAATGTTTTGTTTACATTGTCAGATATCCTCTCACAATCTCATATAATAAATTTAACAGAATTATTAGTGAGTTGAAATTCAATCGGATTAAAATACAGATCTATATTTCGTTTCTTTTTTTATACTTTCGATGGCCTTCACTACATGGAGATCTGGCCAGTTGTACCGGGAGGTCGCGTCAGGGGTCATACGAACGACTTTTGACCCTATGACGCCAGACATTGATTAATCAATCAGCGTTGACGTTTCTAGGGGTTTACTCACAGTTCCGTGCAAAGCACGCCAAGCACTCGCCGTAACATACCATTTCATTGGCTAATTCCTCACATCAACTATAACGTATGTATGTTATGTAACAACTCTTCCAGATCCTATTATTGTGGAGACAAGTAAAACGAAATTTTGAAACGAAACGAAATAGGATATGTGTTTTAATCAGATTGGTTGAAATTCGTCCGTGTATCTGTTATCCCTCGTTACTTTAGTCAGTTACATAGAAGGAAAACTCGTGATTTCCATTTTTTGGGTCGCTTTTCGTTTCTTCAAATCTTCGTTACGCATCTATCGTAACAATGACCCCCGTGTTAAAATTATATTTGAAATACGTTTAACCATTTTTTTCAAATACATGTATGTGATAATGGCTCATACTTACATTGTCCTTTAACCTGAATTATGTTTTATTGACAACTCGCCATTGTCATGTTTATTAGCATGACATGTATGTTATCTACTTTCAGAAAATAACAAAAACACGGATCAGTCATTTGTCGTTTTTTACCAGAAGGTAAATCCGATGGTGTCTATCAAGGATCATCTTCATCCAGAAGAAATCAATCAAACAGTAGAGATACCACGATTATAGACAATGATCAGGATTCTGGGTTTGATGCAAACATCGAGGAAGGAAAGATAATAGCAGCCCAGGATAACAGACTTTGGCGTTACAATCTAAAAATAAATCATTTAAGGACAAACCAATTCGGCTAACATAACAACTATGAGTACTTAAATTATGCATACAACAGTCGAACTTGATGCTTATAAGGACAATAGAACATGTCATGACGAAGCCACTGAAGTCAATGACAAAAACAATCTAGATGACACAAACATGGAAGATGACGCTGGGGAATTGTTCCATATCAACAAGGACCAGGAAAACAATAACATAACATCAAATAGAGAATTAATTGGGAGTACTGCACCAACAGCCAGTGAAGATGATAGAACGATGCTCACCAAACAGGTACCAAGAGAGAGGGATAGCCATATAATTAGACAAACGAATATAGACACAGCTAATAACAACCAGCCAAGTGAAGAACCACCATCTGAACAACATTCAGATGATACCAAATTAAAAACAGGTTCGATAACATTTACTACATTCGGTAATGGAATTTTTGACTTGAGATGGGAATTCCATGTTATTATTTTGCTCACTTGACTACTTTATTGATTATGAATTAAGGGTGGTGGTGGCCGAATGGTTAATGCGTGCGTGTTTGATCATAAGGTCTGTCATTGAGTTTAGCGGCGTGGTTTTGAATCCCTGGTTTACGTAGCAAAGAAAAGGGTCGTCTATCCAACCTCGTGGGTTTTTTCCATATGTTAGTCCCGAAATGACGTAGTTTGTGTCGAGTTGACGTTAAACCCCATTTTCTCTATATATACTGTAGCCTACGGTTTATTGTCTTGTTTTAATAGACCGTAAAGCGGGAGAAGATTTTCAGTTGAATTTGCCATCTTCAACACGCCACTTAGTGACATGTCTATCCAAGCCAGTGAAAAGATAACACTTTTTGGTCAACGATTTGCAATAACAAATTGCCTTCTGTTGGTAATACACAAATCGACATTGTAATTTCGATAAATCGGAATGTTAATTTCCAAAACAATGCAATTAAAGGTGCAGTCCTTACAATGGTATGACCAAGTGAGAATGAAACGAGTGATAGGCCTGGCTAAAGAAATCTATAGACTCGAACACCCTATTGCCTGTTTACTTCCTGCTCCTTCCGCCTCAAACCCTTGAATAATCACATAAACTTGGCAGCAAATGGAAATTTAAATACTCGTCTTCGATCCAATCCTAGACTAAAACGTCAACAACCGTTCCTAAAACGGGAAAAGGAGAGAATTGCTACGCATAGAGGAACTAGTCTAATGCCTTTTTAATGGGAAAATAAGACACTATACCCCCCCCCCCCAACCTTTTTCCCAGCCATCTGGTGATTGGTGTTGATTTAGTGGTCTATAATGGAAGAAGAGGGTTTGAATTAACATTTTCTGCCAGGTTTTTGTAAATATTCATGATTTAGAGTTAGTTACGGTGATTCATATGGCGGAAAGGAGCATGTTTTTAGTATCCAACTTCATGTTTGTTTATCTCAAAATTCCATTGGTCAACCTCTCACAGAATCTGGAGCAAAGCCATGGCCACTTGTGACTCTGTCAATAGTGAAGAGCGTCCAGTTCAACCAACAATTTATAGAAATTTTGAAGCCAGGCAAAGAGACCATAATTAACATTAAGTCAATGGGGAAATTAATGGGGGTTTATCTCCGTAATAGCGAAAAAAGAAATAATATTTATCCCCCCCCCCCCCCTGTTTACAGTTATGGTTTGTACAAACGATGAAGAGGAAGAAGAAACTATAGAAGAGATTATACCCGTTAAACATCAAAGAGGATTGATGTCTAAAGCTGATAGATGGAAAATACAAAGACATACAGATTATCTTGTAAATCAACTAGATGCTATAGAACTTATAAATAAACTGTATTCCCAGTTTGTTTTCGGCGACGATGATTATGATTTGTTATTGAATAGCTTAGAGACAAAGGGCCGATACAGATGTATTACACATATGTTGAGGATTTTACGTAGAGAATGTGGACCAAATTCCTACATTCAGTTCCTGGTGGCACTAGAACGATGTGGCTATACCTGGGTTATAAAGACTTTAGAACCTGGATGTGGTATGTATTATAATAAACGAGCTCAGTACCCACTTCGCCCAATTTCTGCTTACTCGCCATCTTCTTTCTTGCACGCTTTTTCGCCACATTGAGTTAATTGGCGTGGTTTCGATTTCCCGGTTGTACGTGATAAGGAGTGGACGGACGTTTCGGCCAGTGGACTTTTTGGCCTAAGATGTTTAGGCCATTGAACATTTCGGCGTAGGACGTTTTGGCCAATTTTACAATTTTTTTATTATTATTATTTTTATGGAAAAATGTTTTGAGATATCACGCCTGGCACGGGCTTGGATCAATCTCACCCCATGCGTTCGGTTTCTTGGTTAGGCGCTCATGATCGTGCCGAGGCAGCCCACTAATTTCGGCATTATTGGCGCCCCTCTGGGATGAGGCGCCCAACCAATCGCACACGGCATTATTCATTATGTGCGATCCGACAATGATATAGCTACAAGTCTGTGTGGGTCTATTGTCAAGGTTTACATGGCTATCTTTTGGTATCTCAAGCGTTCTCCATATTTCAGGTATCTATAAAGGAAAGATGAAATACAGTGGACAGAAGTTTTATGAATTAATAGACAACACCAGTCCTAAATATAAAGAATTTGTAAAAAGATGCGAAAATAATATTGAACAGGTCTACCAGGACAAACCAGGACAACAATTTGTGGTTGTAAAGAAATTAGAGTAAGTTACAATCCAAGTACTACGTACATGAAATCAGTAACGTTTAAGTTGCTATACCTTGTACTTGAATAAACATTTAGTCCGTCTTCATTAGCCCAGTCGGTGCAGTACAACGGGACGTTAAACCCCATTTCATTCTATTTTACATCCGTCATGAATATATATTCTAAATTATGTCTTCTTCCATCTTTTCGTCCTTTCTCTTCTGGCACATTGTTCGTTGACACGAATCCTTGCGCATGCGTAATGTGTTGATTAAACAGATTTCACTGCATTTTATGGAAACATATTCGTTATTTTAAGGGATATACACGTTCATTGAATGAAATTCTATCAACCACAAATAATTATCACAAATAACACGTGCACAGAATGACAATTGGGTAGATCAACACCATTGATTCCAAATATAACTTGGTTTATCGCGTTTTCTTTGAGCTAAATACTGTACAAGTCTCAAACAGAAAGGGATATTTTTAAAAGTGCAAACTACACAGACTTCACAAATGAGAAGTAGTGACCGTGGTTCTAGAAATAAAGAAGCATTGGATTAGATCTGCGAAAACGTATGTGCAATCGTGAGAGAGAGAGAGAGAGAGAGAGGGGGGTAATATTCATCCCTAATATAATATGTCTATTGTAACCTATTTACAGGAAAGGATGTGTTGAAGTAACTTTTCATCTCATATCACTCGGTTCAAATGATGAGGAGGGATTGCGAAGCTGTCTTCAAGATGTCGTACAAAGTGGTTTCATTGATTCTGATCCAGTTGAATCGGATTCGTTTACATTTCATCGTATCACAGGTATTTTTGAATATATGTTTATGATTTATTGTAACACAAATGTCAAATTGTCTTGATGCTGATTGATCTGTTTGGTCAGGCAAATATGTGGCACTACGGGGACTTTAATCAGTAACTCCCAGAAAACGGCCCTTCACACTATATAGGTTTATCACCCTAAGATCTCGGTTCCTTTCGATGTTGGCAGGTATCGGAGTGTAACTTCATGGATTATGGTCCCCGATTTTACGAAAAATCACGTTTTTAGCTTATGAACACTGTAGAGGTCACAATTATTATCCGATTTGGTTTAAACTTGAAATGTATGCTTATAACCCAAAGATCTTGGTTCCTTTCGATATTCGCGCATATCAGAACGTAACTTCCTGAATTATGATTGTACTAAAAATCGCGTTTTTAGTTTGTGAACCCTATAGAGGTCATAATTTTTATCCGATTTAAAAAACCGTATTATTATATCACCGTTACACCACAAGGCCGACTGAGTTCGAATTTCGTGAAAATCGGCCGAAAACTGACAGACAAAATGGCCGCCTTTCGTTCTTAAATAGCGTAAAAATATGGTACATCAAGGTTGTGGACCCTATAGAGGTCACAATATTTATTCGATTTTGTTGAAACTTGAAATGTAAGTTTATAACCCAACGATCTTCGTTCCTTGTGGACCCTATAGAGGTCACAATTTTTATTCGATTTTGTTGAAACTTGAAATGTAAGTTTATAACCCAACGATCTTCGTTCCTTTCGAATTTCGTGAAAATCGGCACAAAACTGACAGACAAAATGGCCGCCCCTCGTACTCAAGTAGCGTAAAAATATGGTATATCAAGGTTGTGGACACTATAGAGGTCACAATTTTTATCCGATTTTGTTGAAATTTGCAATGTAAGTTTATAACTCAAAGATCTCGGTTCCGTTCGATATTCGCGCATATCGGACAGTAACTTCCTGAATTATAGCCCCTGATTGTACGAAAATCGCGTTTTTAGCTTGTGGACCCTATAAAGGTCATAATGTTTATCCGATTTAAAAAAAACGTGTTATAATATCACCGTTACACCCCAAGGACGGCTGAGTTCGAATTTTGTGAAAATCGGCCTAAAACTGACAGACAAAATGGCCGCCCTCGTTCTCAAATAGCGTAAAAATATGGTATATCAAGGTTGTAGGCCCTATAGAGGTTACAATTTTTATCCGATTTTTTTTAAACTTGAAATGTAAGTTTATAACCCACAGATCTCGGTTCCTTTCGATATTTGCGCATATCGAATTGTAATTTCCTAAATTATGGCCCTTGATTGTAGGAAAAATCACTTTCTTTTTAGCTTGTTCTCTATCCATCTCTCAAAAATGTGGGTGTATCCTGCATGGCCGCCGCTGGTACGACGGTTATATACAGAAAACTACACACACAGCTATGACATTATATATAAGATAAATATAAGTTCTATATACCCAAGCTTGTGTTTTTCGCTGGAACGCCCTTCTGAGAATAGGAAATGATGCCCAAAGAAACTTAAACCCCGCAAGTCTATATAAAGAGGATACGTGCACGAGTCATGTATTGACCCTCGGGAAAGTGGCCAGGTACACTTTTGTCTGGTTGGTCAGCTGCACAGAAGCTACCCTGAATTTTAGTGTACTAATATGGACACGCAGGAGGACGGGTGTCCACGTTTCTAACGTATGGGATTGCCATATTTGGATTACCAGACTATGATGTCTTTGCCCGATTTTAATCTACCAGACATAATATACTTGTTATCCTAGTTCTCGTTGCCTTTAGGTTCTAGCTAACGAATTCAATACATAAGAGCATCGTTTGCAGAACCTAAATAACCTCTACAGTATTAGAACTATACGTACAAATATTGCAGTATACATTTTTGTCTTTACTGACAAAAATCAAGAATTTTTACACAAATAACCACCACACTATTTTCAAAGTTAATCTTCTACCCCAACACAATCCTGAAATACATCAAACAACAGTATAGTAATTGAATCATTCAAAACAATAGACGATAAATTACTTGCAATTTCGTTCCAATATGACAGAAGTGATTTCTCATACGGTTTTCGCCAGTATCGCCACTGTGACAATCACATCTGTTATTCCATTCTACTGGTATTAGTCAGTTTTAAATATATGGCATTCTGAACCATATTCTATTATAAACTGGCTCAGTGGGTAAGACGTTAGCTCGCTAACCTGAAGGTCCCAAGTTCGATCCGAGGTCCCGTGTACACATTGGCGTGCACGTTAAAGGTCCTTTTGCAGTTGGAATTCGATATAAGAGTAGGCCCTAGCGCCGTTGTCGGGGCAAAACTGCTCTCATAGCACACTGTATGGCGTATATCCATCTTCATTATCCCAGTCGGAACAGAACAGTAGGACGTTAAACCTCATTTCTTTTCTTTTAAACGTTTACTAACTGGATGTTCACTAATTGTTATGTATTTTGTATTTTCAAGAGGAAGAAATCGCCACTGAAAGGCAATCGATGAAAGGAAAACAAGTAAAAGATCTTGAGAATGAAATACAAACCTTGAAATTGGAAATTATTGATCTGAAGGTAGAAAATGATGCATTGAAATCTGAGTCGGTTCATTCTACGGAAATTCAGAAATTCAAAGAACTCGAAGCTAATAAATATAAAGAAAAACTTCAAGAATTGGTATCGGAGAAGGACCTGGTTATTTGGAACATACGAGAACAACTGGACCAAGAGAAACAAGATAATTACAAATTCCATCAAGACCTGGACAAATTACATCAGGATCTGGACAGATTACAACCAGACCTAGACAGATTACAATCTGACAATAAAACACTTCGACAAGAGAAAGACAAATTGGAAGTAAAACTTGTGGAAGTTGAGCAAATGCTTGAAGAAGAGAATCGGGGGGAGGGAGAGAGAATATCGGTGAAACGGGCTGGAACTGTACTGAGGAGGAGGGGATTGGCAGAGGAGCCAAAGAAGAAAATGATACAGATTCACCATTTTGATGTCATTTTGACATGCTTAACACTATGCGCGCTATTTTATTTTGGCAATATTATTTTTTTTTAATTATTATATTTTGTAGCTGGGGATGACTTTTTTATTATCTTTGATCTAATGGGTGGTCTGCATTGTTTTAACAGTTTTGTATAAGTTGATATTGCCGTCACCGCTGTCCACCCGTCCATTGTTTTGTAAAATCATTCATCCGATATTTTAGTGAATTGTTTACGTAAGTACAACGATGAATTATTGATCGATCTTTTATTAAGTTTCAAATGAAATAAAAATGATTAATTTCATTTCCAGCATATTGATAAAGGTAAATTGTTGTTTGATTCCAATGGGCTATTGACACCAAATGTGACAACCATCAAAGCTTTTCCAATGAGTTGATCGTCAATTCTTATAGCTAACGGTTATAATATCCTTATCTTGTCTGTCGAAAACAAAAGGAAAGATAAAACGAGTTGTCTCCCCTGTTCGAATCATTCAATCCTACTAAGAGTTTAAAGGGACAATAACACTCTTGCTGGCTTGACAGCCCCAGTAAATAAATATTAGCCATATTCTAAGTATTAGATGCTTAAGTGTCCTACCTGTTGTGTAAATTCTCCACTACATCCTATTTTACTTGTCCAGAGGGTTCGAAAATATTTTTAAATCCTTGTCACATTTGAAAATGTTTACGTTAGGCTTTTCAAATCATTTAGTTGAATTTTTCCAATTTTTTAAATTAGGTGTGTTAAGATGAAATTTGTATCATAAATTAATTGGAATACTGTAAAATAGTACAATTTGTTGACCAGAATAAAGATTGGGAGATATTATTCAGTTACAACAAGAGTGGTATTGAACCTTTAGAAAGTGACGTTAAATGGGGTTTAAAGTCCAGTTTGTTCCTACTGGACTAACGAAGTCGGGGATTTTAACTTGACACAAACTACATGTATGTCCATATGGTTCAATTTTATTTCAATAACTCGTCCACGCGTAGCGGTCTTTAGCTTTCGGAGGAAACCGAGGGAACCAGAGAAAACCTATGAGGTTGTACAAGCTTGTGCCAAATAAATCTATATATCTGCGATACTGACATACATATCTCAATTGTGTGAGTGTGGCGGGCAATGGCCTGTATATCCCCCCTTTAACATCCTGCTTTTCCATTTGTTCGAACTAGACGAACGAGGTACCAATGTCTGACCATATAGTCATCTTCATACTAACCTGGGGTGCACAGAAGTGTGCGTCTGTCGGGTTCCAGCCCCTGGGTGTGGCCCTGATGATCCCTAGAATGACCCCCAAAATGGGTTAAGCTCATACATTCGAGGTACCGGTGGAAACCAATTTTAAATTAAAGAGTGCGTCTCACTGACTACGAAACTGCCCATAACAGACCATTTTGACCCTGGGTGGCCCAAACTGACATCCTAAATACGGACTACAGAGGGCCTGAAAAAGGCTATATTCATACATTAGATGAAAAAGTATGTCCAGCTGAGTACTAAATTTAGGACCCTGGAATGACCCAAACTGACACCCCAATTTTAAATGAAGGGTACATCTCACTCGTGATTATTGGTTAGATCTATATCATAAATCCAACTTCAAGTTTACTCTAAGGTCACGAGATGTAAACAGGGCTAGCCCTAATCCCATTCTTAAACCTAACCCTGGACCTAGCCCTAACGCCTACCCTAAACCCTGGACCTAGCCCTAACGCCCACCCTAACCCTGAACCTAGCCCTAACAGCTACCCTAAACCTAATCTATAATCTCGCCAACAATGACGTGTCTTAACTTTATTTACGTCTCAGCGACCATGACGAAACATTTAGTTGGCCTTAACAAATAGATCTAGTCGTGATTATGCTCAAATTTGTACAGATGGTTCTAAATATGGTGATCGGGAAGCCTCGGCTACTGTAACGTCTTCTGAAACCTGCAACTTCTATTTTTACATCTGAGCTTCAAAAACTGGAGTTCATTCAATCGCCATCTACTATAAAGCATGTCATCTTTACTGATTAGTTGCCTCAATTCAAACAATACGAATAAACAGCTCGATCACCCATTATAGTGGGAAATTCCAACACTATGTAATGACAACGGGACCAATGTCAACATATAGCCTTTTTTATAGTGGGAAATTCCAACACTATGTAATGGTATTATTATATTTTTGTAGCTTTGATAATTGAAAATAACATAATATGCTTTTTACGAACTATAATAAATGGGAAACGCTTGTCATTCTCAAAGATAAAACACCGTCATTAGTACTACATTCAACTTGAATTGGCACATGAATGCACACGTCACCCCAAGATTTGATCTAGGCCTTGTTTATTGCTATATATTACAATTCGTCAACTTGAGTGAGCATATGAATGCATACATGACAATGTGAACTCTAGATTTGATATAGGTCTTGTTCTTTGCTATATACGTATTACAATAAACAGTAATTTTAACGTGCCTCTAGATAAAACAGTTCATGCTTTGAAAATCTAAAATCCGTGCTTTAAAAAATATTATGTAGCCTTGTGAATCCGAGAAGCACCTGACAGTGCCATGTTCTGCCATGTAACTTTCGAGCTTTAGGTGGTTGTGGGAATACGTCAACAATACAAAACTTTTGAAATGAAATGAAATGAAATGGGGTTTAACATCCTACTGTTTTGCTAATGAAGACGGGCATACGCCATACAGTCTGCTATGAGGGAAATTTTACCAGGGCAGCGGCGCTACGGCCTACTCTTATATCGAATTCCAACTGCCAAGGGATCTTTTACATGCACGCCAATGTGTACACGGGACCTCGATTTTTCGTCCCATCTGAACGACTAGACAGCTGTCCTTGTCAGGCCCTCCGTCCTGCATCACTGACAAGGGGAAACCACGCCGGAAAATCTGGATGAACTTTCTCGGCCAATGCAGGGATCGAACACCCGAACTCCAAGCTAGCGAGCCAGCTTCTTACCCACTTAGCCACGTGACCCCCGAAAACTTTTGAAACAGAAATCGAAAGTTGCCGATGATCATAATGATAGGTAAGTGTCCCCATACAATCTGTAAAGGTTCGTTTGCCTTTGTATTGACTTTGGATATTTATTTGGGCCGCTAATGATACTGACACACGGTTATAAATATAAATATGTTAATTCTCTTATATTTTGGTTTTATATAAGCCAATAAAACCTTAAAATAGCCCCTGACAATGAGGCGAGATGATATGCCCCATTGAAGTATATAGTCCTGTCGGTCTAGGCATATTACCTGTAATACGGAGGCAACCAACTTCTATTTACAGGAAATGTATATTTAGAAATACCGATGGTTGACATGCAATGGGGTTTAACGTCCGACTGGGATAATGAAAACGGGCATACGTCATACAGTATGCTATGAGCGAAATTGTGCACTATGGCCTACTCTTATATCGAATTCCAACTGCCGAGGGATCTTTTACGTGCATGCCAATTTGTACACGGGATTAATTTCTAAAACATGTTTTTTATGTATTAGAAAAATAAAGACGTTTGACGTATTTGTAGGTAAAAATGATTTCCAATTTTAGTGTAAGTGGGTATTAAATGAGTAAAAGGCACCATTTCGCCCGAATGAAAAGTCACGTGTTGAAGGTAGTCATCTTTTTCAGAGATATTAGAATAATTTCGTAATCCTATGTGAAACAGATTGGTTGTTTTGTAGTGGTGTCTTATAGGACACCGTTGTTTTGTGACTTTTCGAAACCGAAAACGAAAATCGTATAAGACAAGTATAAACAATGTTGAATTGTTGATTTCCTAGCCCTGTACGGAATTAAATTAATCACATTATGTAACTTACAGAATTTAAAAAAATAATAATAATGCTTTATTCTGTAATAGAATCATACTATGTACATGCTATTTATCACCTACACTGTCTCAATCTGTTTTACAGAGAATTACGAGTCTTCTCTAATATCTCTGTAAATGACGACTGTCGTTAACACGTGCCGTCACAGCACGCGGTGTCAATCATTGGCTGAATGGCGCGTGCAATGTTTACATAAGCCGTTACTGCTTCGGGCAGAATGCTGCCTTTTAGTCATTTAATACCCATTTACACTAAATAGGAAATAATTTTTACCTACAAATACGTCAAACGTCTTTATTTATTTTTCTAATACATCAAAAAGTGTTAGAATTTAATTTGTCGGTGGACAAAAGTTAATATTTGAAACTCATTAAGTCGCATTGATGTCATCCTTATCAGTGATTGTAGGGGCCGAGCGAAAATTCACTGCTCATCAGTGTGATAATACAGAACAGCTTCATGGGCGTTTCTTACAATTAGCTTATTGAAGATATATGTTTTATACTTAGGACGATTAGGGACTGAGAGTGTGAGAGGATATCTGTCAATTCATAAATTGTCACTAGAAAAGAGAAAACGAAATAAATAGAAAAAGTCCGGGCATTACCATGTTAAAATGAAAATACAGGTTACATACTATATATACAATCCGAATTTATAATAAAAGTTTGTCTCATTTAAAACGTTTAACAATTTTCCATATAGGCCCAGTTGATTAGTCCATTGGTTATATGGACTGAACTAATTCTCAACTTAAAATTTTTCCATATAGCTTCGGTTGATGAGATCTTTGGTTGTATTGAATGAACTATAATCTACCTTAGAAGTGGTATCAGGTTTTCTAGAAATAAAAAGCATACACTGTCTCCTGGTCGTCAATTATTATAGGTAAAGGTTATAAAATCCTTATCTTGTCTGTCGAAAGCAATAGGAAAAAGAAAAAAAACAGTTGTCTCTCCTGTTCCAATCGTTCTATTCTGTTAAGAACAGTGTACACTACTTTTGGTGCCCACAAATTTTACATGTGATAGAACTGGTTAAACACGTCTCAAAAATAAAGCCCGAGTACGTATGAAATTTAAATGCCAAAATACAGATGAATGGTGTATTTACCCGGTCTCAAAAATTCAGCTCAAAATATTGAGTCGTTTGGACGTGAACGTCAAAACCGCTTATCCGGACACGTAACCCTTTCAAGATTTCGGGTCAATTGTTTCGTTGGATGACCCGATAATCGATTGCCGTTACTATTGGATATATATACAGTCCATGACCCAAGTGCTGTACTTGATAACAAAAGGTGAATTTCACCTACACATTCTTTTTATAAACAGACACCGTATAATAAAACTTCAGACACGGGTCTCCATTTTCAGATGAAGACTGGCGGATTTACGTCGTTTGAAAACATATCACGTATAATGAGTTGGTTCCTCGCTCTAAGATAGAGTATTTTAAGGAGAAATGAAATGAAATGAAATGGTTCAATTTTAATTTATTATTCACTCACGCGTAGGAGTCTTTACCTTTCGGGGGACACCAGAGACGGTACAGGCTTGTGCCAATTAATCTAGTTATCTACATATAAATGCCAAGGGTTATTTTACAAGTACGCCAATGTGTACGTCCCATCCGAACGACTATACATTGTCCTGTGTCGCCAGATGAACTTCCTCACCTACCAATCAAAACCAATGATGTAGAAAATTCGCGAAATCGTTTTAAATATCTTTGATTGTCGAGACATTTCATTGGCTATCTAATCAATGTGATATTATACCTTTTTATATATAATTGTCCAAAATTTATTGTTTGAACAAATGCACTTTTAATTGGGATTTGAAACTTTTGTTGTCCCGAATAATTTGAGGTAAATTGTTCCACAGTTTTGGTCCAGCAGTACTAAAGCTCCGAACTGTTTTTAATATTGATTTTGATGATGGAATACACAAAATGTTTTGATGCTAGGATTTCAAAGTACGAGTCATATTTTAATTAGACTGTATTTCGATGAAAGTCAAATAAATTATAAATTTACGCATGTTTATTTTCTGGGTTTTATTTTTAAATACGTGTATTTTGTTTCATCTGAAATTGGATTCGGCATTAGACTGGATCTATTTGACCGTTACTTTATATATAGTTGGGTACGAGACCAAAAATCCGTGTATTGATTACAATATTTCGATTCAGACACCCTTGGAACATACGAATAGACACCTCGGAAGCCTATATTAAATAATTTTATATTTTCCCGCCAAATCTGGCAGCCATTTAGAATTTGGCCCTCTAGTGGATTCCGCCAACATTTTAGAGAGAGGCACCCAAGCTTAATCATCTTCAGCAGGTTTTTGTCATATAGAAACCACCTTCAAAACAACTTCCCCGAAAATTGGTCACGGATTTTAGGTCTCGTACCTAATATAATATATATATATAGTAAATATACAATATAATGCATATACGTAGTAAAGATACAGCATAATTTATAGTATGATTTATATACATAGTAAAGATACAATATAATTGATATACATAGTAAAGATATACAATATAAATTATATACATAGTAAATATACAGTATAATTCATATAGAAAATAAAGATACAATATAATTTATATACATAATAAATATACAGTATACATGTAATTCAATACAAAATAAAGATACAGTAATTCATATACATAATAAATATACATTATAATTCATAGTATGATTTATAGAAATCGCAGGAAAGATAAAATTGGTAACATGAATAATAAATTTATACATTTTATTTCAAGATTGGATTCGAGATTGAACTGGATCAATATAGATCCTTAATTTATATACATGTATATACATAAATATATGTACCCTACTCGGTGGTAATCGACAGTGTACTGTGAGGGAAGACCCTCGCAGTTGTAATCGACAGTGTACTATGCGGGCAGACTCAGGCGGGTTGTAATAGACGGTGCGCTCTGAGGGAAGACCCATGTGGTTGTTAGCGACGGTGGGGGAATGGACGCTGATAGTGTTCGAAAAATAGACAATGAAGGACTCATGAACTGATAGACATTTTGGTGAGCGACAAACTAGAAAGCTGTTTCGCATTTGTGTTTGAATTGCCTTAACTTCACTATTTAGATATATCCATGAACGTAATGAACACAATGAATATAGTTGTACAGAATAACATAAAAATGAATAGTGGCACCATGTTTCGAAGTGCTTCCGAGTCAGACTGTAATCATTTCAGGTACTGTTGTAATTTGTAATTATCTTGTAGAAGTGTTTCACCACGAGACTGTAATTTACTCAAGTCCTGTTGTAAATCGACATTCTTTTCTAGATGTGTTTCACTCTCAGAACTTAATCTCTGCAGGTCCGTTTTTAATTCGGATGCATGATGTCGAAGATCTCGAAGCAGGTCACGGGTCCGTTTTGATTTGTAATACTTATAAGGTAGAGGTACTTCATCGTCAGACTGTAATCTGCCCAGTGGCTTGTGTAATATGTATTGATACTGTCGAGGTACTTCATCGTCAGACTGTAATCTGCCCAGTGGCTTGTGTAATATGTATTGATACTGTCGAGGTACTTCATCGTCAGACTGTAATCCGACCAGTGGCTTGTGTAATTTGTATTGATACTGTCGAGGTACTTCATCGTCAGACTGTAATATGTCCAGTGGCTTGTGTAATAGGTATTGATACTGTCGAGCTACTTTATCGTCAGACTGTAATCTGTCCAGTGCCTTGTGTAATTTGTATTTATTATAATGCCGATGGTATTCTTCATCGTCAAATTGTAATCTGTCCAGGTCTGCTTGTAATCTGTCCAGGTCTGCTTGTAATTTGTCTTTATCTTGTTTCTCGTGGTCCAGTTCTTCATCGTCAAATTGTAATCTGCGCAGTTTTGTTTGTAATATGTTTTTTTTACGTTGTCGAAGTGTTTCATTGTCAGACTGTAATCTGTCTAGGCATTGTTGTGATCTGCCCAGAACCTGTTGTAATCTGTCCAGGTTTGCTTGTAATTTGTCTTTATCTTGTTTCTCGTGGTCCAGTTGTTCTCGTAAGTTCCAAATAACCAGGTCCTTCTCTGATTCCAGTTCTTGAAGTTTTTCTGTATATTTGTTAGCTTCGAGTTCTTTGAATGTCTGAATTTCCGTAGAATGAACCGACTCAGATTTCAATGCATCATTTTCTACCTTTAGGTCAATGATTTCTGATTTCAAGGTTTGTATTTCATTCTCAAGCTCTTTTATTTGTTTTTCCTTCATCGATTGTCTTTCAGTGGTGATTTCCTCATCTTAAAAATACAATTTAATATCAAACTTTAGACTATAATATAGTTTTCGATTTATTTGAGCCTATTTGAGCCTGTTTATTGGGTCCAACAACATGTTGATTTGGGAGTATAGCGTTTTGATTGGGCTATATTATCCATTGATTGGGACCAATATTGTTCATTGGGGTCTAAAACATGTTGATGACACTTTGTAAAACAGAGTGAAATAAATCATGTCGGTTATATTGAAACTAACATATATGTACTGTATTGTGTTGAATGTGTATGTAGAATTAACAGATATTCAGATCTGGAAATATGCGTTGGTCAGGATATGGGATTTCAGACTTTCCCCAAAAGAGAGCATATATATCCAATTGATTAATATATTCAAAAATACCTGTGATACGATGAAATTTAAATGAATCAGATTCAACTGGATCAGAATCAATGAAACCACTTTGTACGACATCTTGAAGACAGCTTCGCAATTCATCTTCGTCATTTGAACCGAGAGATATGAGATGAAAAGTTACTTCAACACATCCTTTTCTGTAAATAGGTTACAATAGATATATTTTATTAATGATCAACTACCATTAATTGTTACTTAACCAAATAAGAAGTGACATCAGGCGTTCCGAGAAGTGTAAACATATCCTGTCTCGGACATTGATTTAAAGGTGACGGGAAAAAGCTTCTTGTGGAAAGGATATGTTGACATAATTACTTGCATTATTTTAAAAAAAATTGAAACTTTCCCGGTAACCTTTAATGTTTCTGATGAGAAGGATAAGATTCGACAATAACTGGTATAAATTAATACAAAACAACATAGGTTAGCTAAGACAACCCCACACAGTAGCAACGGAGTAGATGAGCAAACGTTGCTGCCAAAAGGGAGAGAGGGTGTGGTTTGTTTGACGTGGTGGAGGGGTGGAGCACAACCACGCCCACCACATCGTCAACTCGATCATCTGACACTTTGCACAAGTTTTTAACTTACTCTAATTTCTTTACAACCACAAATTGTTGTCCTGGTTTGTCCTGGTAAACCTGTTCAATATTATTTTCACATCTTTTTACAAATTCTTTATATTTAGGACTGGTGTTGTCTATTAATTCATAAAACTTTTGTCCACTGTATTTGATCTTTCCTTCATAGATACCTGAAATATAGACAAAGCGTTAAACTGTGTTCTGTATACATCCACACAAGATTGTAAGGCCTTGACACAACGGGGGAATTGACAAATAAAATAGCTACTTCGGAGAAAATTATTGATATTTTAACAGTCGAAGACAGGCCCAGAATCCGGACACATGACAATCTTTTCATCAAGCTTTAAGTGTTTAATTTGTTCGGCCACCGTACAAACATAACAGAGCGTTTTCTCACGCAGGGATAATATTTAAAAATTTTGCAAGTCACACATTTTTAGTAGCGGTTAACTGAGTCCAGAATTAGGTCCATAAAAGCCGTTGTCCGCTTCAGGAAATAAGGTCAATAATTTTCCATTCCATTTAATAGACTTTGATATTTTTATGTAGCATATCGTCATCTGAGTAATGTTTATGATTAGTACTGGTTTAAACCTTACGCGTGTAATATTCCTCAATAATTACCTGCCTTTAAATGTACAATTGAAAGAGAAATCGAAACATTCGTGAAAAGGATAGTTCATGATATCTAAAGAACGTTTTCTTTTTTATAAAATGGTATTTCAAAATTACACTGGTAGTTTAATGACTCGTAAAATGACGTAGCCCACTTCCGCATATTATCATTATTGGCCTACGTGACTCTTTACATATCATTCGCACCAAAATCAACTATTCTACTAGTTTCATAGTAAGCAATATATTTTGCATATAATGGAACATATGCCTACTTTAAATATTGTGTAATGGCAAATGGGTTCGTAAAAAAATTGTTACGCTTGGTAGAGGACTGGGCAGGCTCAGAACCAAAGTCTCATTTCGTTACTGAAGGGGTGAGTTCAACAGGTGACCCAGGCTAGCGACGAATATACCAGACATGTTTCCTCTGGTCAATTCAGAAAGATTGAATACATCACGAACGTAGGCTAAATAGCTTACAATTCTAATCAATCTCTACAACTATATTTAAATGCTTGGCGATACCCTGTTCCTTGTGTAGGCAACATGATAATACTATACATACCACAATCAGGTTCCAACTTCTGTATAATCCAGGTATAGCCACATCGTTCTAGGGCCAGCAGGAACAGAATGTAGGAATTTGGCCCTTTTCTACTTAAAATCATCAACATATTCATAACACATTTGCATCTGCCTTCTCTTTTTAATATGCGTAAAAGTGATTCATAATCATCGATGTCGTAAACAAACAGGGAATAAAGGATATTTATAAGTTCTATAGCATCTAGTTCATTTACAAGATAATACGTGTGTCTTTGTATTTTCCATCCATCAGCTTCAGTCATCAGTCCTCTTTGATGGTCAAGGGGTATAATCTCTTCTATAGTTTCTTCTCCCACCTTATCTTTTGAATATACTGTAATTGAGATTAAGAGAGATAATTATAGTTTGTTGTAATAGTAAGGAGAGAGAGAGAGAGAGAGAGAGAGAGAGCAGGCCATTTCCGGACTAGCATATAGTTCTATTATATTTCAACAATGGACCTTTAGTATTTTTTGTTTTTTTTTTTGAGGGGGGTAGAGGCCCCGGAGTAAACCCACGAGGTTCGAGGTTGAACAGGGGACTATACTCCTTGTCACGTGTAAGCGAGGCATCGAAACCACGTCATTCGACTTAACAAACAGCCCTTACGGTATACCCCAGACGTGTTAAACCGAAACCTATAGGGTAAACCCTCCGTCAAGACAAACAATATAAATAGATGTTGCAAACCATGAAATCAAGTTAACAAAACAGGGAGGCTATCTGTAAGTGCTCCATTGCTCTGTATAGTCCCAGTCCAGTAGTCATAGGGCTTCACGCAGATTGAAAACCAACTAACAATATAAGTGAAACAATTCACCAACACAAACGGTTACCTGTTTTGAAATTGGTATCATGTGAAGATTGGTTAGACGGCGCTGCTTCTTCAATTGGATTGTTATCCACAGCTGTTTTGCTATCCACTTCGTTAATTATATGACTATCCGCATCTGTTGGTATTGGGCACATCTTCGTGTTCTTATCACTTGAGATTAATTCTCTATTTAATGTGACATTATTGTTGCTATGGTCCCTGTTTACTTGGAACGATTGTTCAGCCTTACCGTCCATGCTGGAGACATTTTGACTGCTTTGATCATTGGCGTCACCATGACATCTGATATTAACCGATTCAGAATCATCATGATGAAGAGCACCAAGTTCTTCTGTTATCCGTTTAAGCTTCTCCTCCAGTATCTCCTTTTCAGACTGTAATTCCTGTTTTCTTATATTCTGTCCTTCCTCATCGTCTACTTCAAAACCAGAATCCTGATCTTTCATCGTTCTGTTGTTCTCCATCTTGGAATCTGTAAAGATTTCCTTGTTTTTGTTACCTTCTTGTTGAAGATGTTCATTGATGGAAATCATTTGATTTGGCCAAATCTGTTGATCCATTTTGTTGCCTATGCTGTAAGTATATAGATAACACACATGATAAATATGGCCACGCCCACACAGCAGCTTTGTCACAACGGCAGCTTATCGGAGACGACAACTTGGATGATAAGCAAATTTGAGGGTCGATGAAGAAATCTCATCTTGAGGAATCATCCTCATATTACCCCATTCATTCGAACAAAATTAAAAAATCTCTTTAAAAAAACCTTTAGAATGGAAGAGGCCTATGCAAGGAAATTGAGCAAATAGCAGCCACTCTTAGAGCAGTGCCAGCAAAATGGTTGGAAGGCCTGGGATTTTCCTGTGGAGGATTCGTGTCTCAAACATTTTGGAGAGCACCCCGGAACCTAGGCATGGCAGGACCAACACGCAGGACCTTAGTTACCAAAGTAGGCAAACAAGCTGAGGAAGCCTCCAACTGGTTGTTGATAATGAGAGGAGAACTGTGGAAGTGCTAACTGGTTATGGGCTGAGTCTGATCAATTCAGTTGGCTCACCCCTCGAGAGCGTTGTGGAAAGCGCCGAAACGCATGAAGACGGAGGACCCCCACCTGATGACAGAACCAGTTCCGCAGTGGAAACACTGTATTCAAGATATGCGAGCGTATTACTTTATATATATGCTCACATTTCAGCGTGGGCGTATTACAACTGAAATGTAGACATACATAAAATAATACTCAAAATAACTGCCTTCAAAAGGCAAAACCTAGTAACTCACTTTTTTTTTTATCAAAATTGAGTTAGGACCAAATTTGTAGTTACTAGGGTATGTACTTCCTGTTGTTGTACTAGATATTCCAACCTTTTGATTTTGTAAGCAGTTACACCCATGACACAACCTAGCAACTTCCTTGATTTGCCTAGTATACCACAGCAAAACCTAGTAACTCAATAGTAAAATCAATGAATGAGCTGGGGTTTAATATTCATTCATTACGTTTTCATTTTCTCAAAATAAGAAAAAAGTGAGTTACTAGGTTTTGCCTTTTGACGGGAGATAAGTACAACATATATATATTCTATACTATTGGGTCGAATCATGCTTGGGAAATTCATATTGAGCGGGTATAACACATGTTGTCGGTGATTTATATGGTCCATTACAATTCCCGTGAATATATTACATTACGATGCATTGACGAATGGGTTAGCCATCCACATTAAAGATGCATTATGCAAGAGCTACATCTGTATATTACAGGTCTTTCTTTAATCCTTGAACGTTAATTAGACTTTTATTAACCTGCCAAGATTATAATCAACTCTGGACATTTTCAATGGATTTAAACACAATTGGCAGATAATGAAAACATGGATAAATGAGACTTTATTTACTATCGTAACAACGCGTGTAGCAATGGCTTTGTTTACTATCGTAAAGGTATATAGCAATGACTATCGAAACTCCAGTATTCCCCAAACTTCTCCTAGATTGAAATAATTTGACTGCCATTTTCAAGATATACCCCTTTCATTACCTCGTTTTCAACTATTATACCAAGAACTGGCGGTTCTTTATCAAAAGCTAACATAATGTATCTTTAACTAGAATCAGACAAATGACCGTCTAAAAGTTGACGTCAGACACCAACAAATTATAACGCCCCCCCCCCCCAACTACTACTGTAAATGTATTGTAAACAAAGTGCTATAGACGTATTTCACACAATTCTAAATATAACACTGACGTCATCAATCGGGTGAGCTATTTCTAAGAAACACAAAACTGGGTCAATTCGGGGACCTGTTATGTATTATATTATACAATAAAATATATTTCATCCGTAGCATAAAATATGTTCGAATTCAGATGCCTCAAATTTAGTAGTCAAATGAGTTGGTATCAGGTACGAAGCAGTATATGCTTTAGTTCTGATAAACATTAATTTAAATTGCGAGTTGATAAGGCTGGCAGATTTTTGTTGTAATTTAACTGTGAGCAAGTGGTTGGTGGTGGGGCAATAATTGTACCATAGGTTAGGTGAAGGGATTCAATCAGGCGCGTGTCCAGAGCGTTTCCGAGGGGTCCGGATCCCCCGTTGCGGACGCAGAGCATTGTTTATTTCTCCTACTATCTTTGAAATAACACCTCCCTGGCAATTAATAGCTTTTCGTCGTAGTTTTACTACAAATGCTCTCTAATGCTAGTTCCCACTATCACGATTCGTGCTACAACTAAAATTGTGGTATTAATCGTGGAGTAATCGTGGTGATCCTATCAGGTCTTATCATTTTGTATATCATGGATACATAGATACAATCATAGTACAATAAAGTTGATATCAAGAATGCTAATCTATTAATAATGTTCCGTATTTTACAAGAAATATTAACTTACCGCTATATAGATGTATATATAATCCAGCTCGTGTCAGTCACTAATAAAATCCCATTTACACGCAAGCCTACAGTATGTCGTCATTTAAGGGCTCAAATGGGATTTTCATTACGTGCTTTTTGTTACTATAAATAGGAGTAGGTTGACGCCCTTTATTCTTTCTTTTTCGTTTTTAAACAATATTTTTATTCAAGATGTCTGCATTGGAATGTAGAACAGGCTTAATCCATGTGAAACCCCTCTCTATAACTATTATTAAATTAATACAAAAGAACAAACGGGTGTATTTACATGGTGAATATATCAAACACACACATGTATATTTAGAAAAGAAAATATGTAGAGTATATATGTTTTGTGAAAGCGAACAACAACATTGGAGAGCAGGTCATTGAAAATAAAATACTCATTTGATAGATATTAAAATCTGTGTAACAAATCAATAAACTTATGTAGACTGTGGGTTGTGGGGCATTACGGTTAATGTCTAGATGATATGACTATGTACACTAGATTCATTTTAAATCAAATACGGATTAATGGTTTCATCTTACGTCTATATAATACGCACTATAAACCATTTTTGCAATAAAATGTCAATAATTAAAAACTATCGTCACTTCCATGTTACCGATCATAAGATTTATAATATGATCAATACATCAATAATGATTATGTCAATCATCAGGGTGAAAAGCATCATGGTGATGATGAGAATGGCAACAAAAGAATTGTTTGTTATTGCAGAATGGTTCCTTCAACGTTCTACTTTTGCAATATCAACCATTTTTGCAATAAGTTAATTTTCTTGCTAAAATAGTTGGTATTGTAAAATAGTCGCTACAAAGCGTGTTGTGTTAACATATGTGGCTCAACTGTAGAGGGAGAGGGACGGTTAACGCCTGCACGTTACATCAGTAGGTCTGTAATTGAGTCGACTTGGGTGGTTTCAAATCCCCATTTGTAGGTGACAAGGTAAAGAGTCACATGTCCAACCTTGTGGGTTTCTTCCGGACCCATTTATCTAATTGCAAGCCGAGTTTGAGCCACCAGTTAATAAATACTGGATAAATGAGCCTTTGGTGATACATTTGTATTATGGCTTAATATATATATAAAATGTGGATTTGGCTCATGTAGGTTGAAATCTCAGAGAACGCCATAAGTATAGCAGAATCGAAGACGGAATGTTTTATCCGACATTCGACACTTGTAAGAAGAATAGGGTGTGATGGAGTACCTTTTCACATAGACGAACTTGAAAAATACATGTATATTATTTATTGTAAATATATATCATAATATAATGTACAGTAAATATCTATTACTATTGGATGACCCGGCGCTGCATGGGTTGAAAGTAGTATAACTCAGAAACCGATGGGCCAACCCCACCTAGCCAATGTTACTCCCAGTTCGGAGCTACCCCCCCCCACCCCTACCCCTCCCCCTCCCCCTCCTATACACCAAATGTCAGCCTCAGGTCAGACCAACCTTGAACAAACAAACAAACGACATTCACAAATATTAGTATAGATAATATAATGTATATCAAATAACATATACATCGTCTCGTGCAGTGACCCCAATTGTCATACATATCTAAGACACACCTCTTACAATCCAGTGTATGATTGTGTTTATAGCTTTGTAGACACCGAACATTATTTATTACACTGAACCCGTACATCCAGATGCACGTAAAGGATCCGTAGCTCTCTTTTCTCCAATTTTTATTTCATCACACATTTTTCGATATCGCCAAAAGACTATAAAGATGCATTATGTAAGAGCTAAATCTGCCTATTGCAGACCATTCTTTTATTCTCTAGACAATCGAATGTTTGTGAATTAGAAGAAATTGAAACAGGATTAATTTTACAATTATCAAGGGTTCATTCACGCGTACACGTGTACTTTGCGACCCACCATACGCCCGTCAAAAGTCAAAACCTAGTAACTCATTTTTATCCCGCGCCGAACGAAGTTAGGGAGGGATGTTGAAATGGGGTCCGTCCGTCCGTCCGATTTCATTTCCGGAGCATATCTCATAAACCGTTCAAGATATCCTTCTAAAACTTTGCACACACATCAACCTATTACAGTAGTTGTGCCTTTTGCTATTTAGGAATTTCTGGGATTTATATTTTTTGTGTTTCCATGGAAACAAATTCGACTTAGTTTTTGGTGTATAATTTTGTTTCCGGAGCATACTCAATACAGTAGTTGTGCCTTTTGCTATTTAGGAATTTCTGGGATTGATATTTTGTGTGTTTCCATGGAAACAAATTTGACTTAGTTTTTGGTGTACAATTTTGTTTCCGGAACATATCTCATAAACCATTCAAGATATATTTCTGAAACTTTGTACACACATCAACCTATTACAGTATTTGGGAATTTCTGGGATTTATATTTTTTGTGTTTCCATGGAAACAAATTTGACTTAGTTTTTAGTGTATAATTTTGTTTCTGGAGCATATCTCATAAACCATTCAAGATTTGTTTTTTGAAACTTTGTACACACATCAACCTATTACAGTAGTCGTGTCTTTTGCTATTTAGGAATTTCTGGAATTGATATTTTGTGTGTTTCCATGGAAACAAATTTGACTTAGTTTTTGGTGTAGAATTTTGTTTCCGTAGCATATTTCATAAATCGTTCAAGTTATCTTCTTGGCACTTATTTTGAATTTCTCAGATTTGATAATTTTATATGTTTCCATGGAAACACATCTGACCTTCAAGATACCTTTAAAATAATTTTACCCATTATTATATTTTCTGAAATCCAGCCTTCCATCCTGATTTTGTTTCTGGAGCATATTTTATTATCTGTTCAAGAAATCTTTTTGAAACTTTGTACAAACATTAACCTATTATATTTTATTTTCTGATGTATACGTTTATTGTTTAACATGCAGCAGCTGATTGAGGTAGGCAAAGGTTGTTGTGTAAACCTTACAGGGAGTAGCGACCCTGCCTTGCCGAGCTACTGTGATCACAGTATGAAATTCTGTGAATTGATATTCCATGTGTCGGAATATGAGATTTGTCTAAAGATTTAGACTCTGGGCGCAACTGATGGTACAACCCCGACATGCTGAACTACTGTGCTCAGAATATTTATATTCTTACTAGTTGAAACTTTGAACACACATCATCCTAATTACAGTAGTTGTGCCTTTTGCTAATTAGAAATTTTTGCGTTGCCATGGAAAAAATTCTCTGTTGAATGATTTTTACTACACATTTGAATTATTTTTTGGTATATAATTATTATTCTAGAGCATATCTCAGAAACTGTTCAAGATACCTTTAAAACACTTTCATATTCATCAACCTATTATGTTATTTTTTGATGACCTTCCTTCTGTCCCGATTTCATCTGTCGAGCATATTTCATTATCTGTTCAGGGAAATCTTTTTAAAACTTTATACAAACATCAAACTATTAAAGTATTTTATTTTCTGATGTATAAGCTTAATGTTTAACACACAGCAGCTGATTGAGGAGGCAAAGTTTGTTGTGCAATCCTTACATGGAGTAGCGACTGTGCCTTGCCGAGCTACTATGATCAGAGTATGAATCTTCTGACTAGTCCCATTGATATTCCTTATGCCTTCCAAACAAGTTCAAGGGCGCGGGATGGTGATGACTAGTCATCTTGTTTTTATTAAAATTGAGTTGGGACCAAATTTGTAGTTACTGGGGTATGTGATTCCTGTAATTGTACCAGATATTGCAATCTTTTGATTTGTTAAGCAGTTACACCCACGACACAACCTAGCAACTTCCTTCATTTGCCTAGTATACCACAGAAAAGCCTAGTAACTCCATAGTCAAATGAATGGATAAGCCGGGGTTTAATATTCATTCATTACGTTTTCCTTTGTTTTCTCAAAATAAGAAAAACGTGAGTTACTAGGTGTTGCCTTTTGACGGGAGCATAATGAATACACGTTGTTCCTTTCCCTATGTCAAGTACCAACCCGCAAATTCCGGAGGTACTTTCTTGGTCAACACTCTCGAGATCAGAGTGTAATACTATAGAGTTTATTTCAGTTACATGATGTGAGACGAACACTAGGGTAATGAAGTAGCTTGCATTATTCTACTACTTTCTTAGACTAACCCACCGACAGTTATGTCAGTATCCTTTGCTGGAAGTAGGGTACTATAGTCCAGTCATCTCGTGCACGGATTAGTACAATTAACTAGAATAATGTTGACGCTAAACGGTGCCCATATGAAATACTTACCCAAAAATTGTAATTGTCCCGCAATGATAGCTGACGCATTTCCTTTCTATATAAGAAAGAGCGAGTTTTATTTCACTTCAGACATTATGATGAGACCGTAGAGAAGACATCATTCGGAGTTTAGGGGAACGTCATACCCACAGCTAGGGATAAAAACAAAATGTGATGTTTAGGCCGTTCGATTTTAGTTATTAAATATATTAACCTCAGACCGTGATGTTTAAGCCGTTCGGTTTTAGTTGGGGATCACGTGGCTAAGTGGGTAAGACGCTGGCTCGCTAGCCTGGAGGTCGGGTGTTCGATCCCTGCATTGCCCGAGAAAGTTCATCGAGATTTTCCGGCGTGGTTCCCCCTTGTCAGTGATGCAGGACGGAGGGCCTGCCTAGGACAGCTGTCTAGTCCTTCGGATGAGACGAAAAACCGAGGTCCCGTGAATACATTGGAATGCACGTAAAAGATCCCTTTTCAGTTGGAATTCGATATAAGAGTAGGCGATAGTGCCGCTGCCCGGGCAAAATTTCCCTCATAGAACACTGTATGGCGTATGCCCGTCTTCATTAGCCCAACATAGGAGCAGAACAGTAGGACGTTAAACCCCATATCGAATTCCAACTGCCAAGGGATCTTTTACGTGCATGCCAATGTGTACACGGGACCTCGGTTTTTCGTCCCATCCGAACGACTAGACAGCTATCCTTGGCCTGTCAAAGAAACACTTCGACAAGTTAAAGATAAATTGTAAGTAAAACTTGTGGAGTAGGAGCAAAGGGTTGAAGAAAGAAATCGGGGGGAGGGGAGAGAGGACATTGATAAAACGGTCTGAAACTGTAATGCTGAAAGTAGTTCAGATTCACGAAGTTGAGCAATTTGATGTCATTTTAAACTGCTTCGCACTTGGCTTATTATATAGATATTTTTATCTTAGATGACTGCAATATATTTTCTTAATTATTATATTTTGCAGCTGAGAAGGACTTTGTCATTATCTTTGATCTAATGGGTGGTCTGTATTTTTCTTAACAGTTTTGTATACTGTAAGCTGATATTGCCGTCGCCGCTGTCTATCGGTCAATATTTTTGTAAAATTATTCATCCGATATTTTAATTAATTGTTTGCGTTAGTGTGTGATAGAATACATAACTCTTATTTATTAAAAAGATATTTTAATACTGGATAACATAATTACATGTACAACGTCATTGTGGTTAGATCTCGTGACATCTATGTAGCCTGTTCCCTCAGGTCTGCCAAGACCTCCTTCTCCCGGGGTCCAAGGGCAGACCGTCTTGCCCCGGGTCCGAGCCGAGTTCTCTCTAGGTCTCTCTTTTTTCTTTTTTTTTTTTTTTTAAACAAGTTTATTTAGAAAAATATAAATACATTCATTTATGCATGAAACTATAAACAATGCAATATACAATTTTATATCATAGGATTTAAATATTTACATTTCCTTGAGGGTCAATATCTAATTACATGTATTTACATTTTCAAAGTTAACGGTTGTATATAAGAAACAATAGTATGGCATAATATACAAAGCAATATACACTCACTTTTGAACAATATATACAATCGGATATATACAACAATAAGTATTAATTAGTAACTATAACATTTGACTAGTACATGCCCTTTAAAATATACCGGATGACAGTAATTATACTGTAAGAGATTAAACTCCTGGGAGATGTTCAGGTCGAGGCCCATGTTTCTAAAATTACAGGTGACGTAATCAGATAATTGTGGGATAGCGATATTTCTAGACCACGTGGTGTTAGATTGCGTGAAAACATAGCGGTAAGTATACGTTGACAGTGTCGGTATAACCGTTTAAGGGGAGGAGTTATACGTTCATTCAACACAAACTGAGGTACTTTGCGACTAAATAATGCTTAAAATTTATTGTACAGGGCTTGAAATTGTAGCGGGGGAGCGCTATAACGTCCGTTGACTGAGCGCAGTGGGGTCGAACTCGTGCCACTTGTTTGTCATTTGGTTACATTCCAAATCACCTATCTGTTATAATAAGTTAGGGTCGGGTTCATTTCAAAATCGTATTATTAAACATCATTCAACTTGTAAGCAAAACAGATAAATATATGAACTCTTAACTCTTAATTAACTAATTATATAATTGAACTAGAAGAGAATTTTAAGGTATGGGGATTAGCTGTATTTGAATATAGGTAGGGTTATGTGTAAGCTTTATTAAGTGAGCAGACACAACATAGTTTATATATATGGGTAGTATCCTATTAGGTGAGTTTTAGTAACATTATAGCGCCATACCAAATAAGAACTTAAGAATGGTAGGCCTATATGCATTAGCTGTGTCTGTAAAAGGGTTTTAGGTAGGCCTGTTTTGGACAGATAAACATCGCAGTTAATGTGGGATATATAATTTGTATATGAAACATTAGTTGCAGTGCTAATATACGAAAGCGAAAGAGTATAAGAAGATGCCTATGGTTGCAGCAACTTATAGAGATAGTAGCAACAGTAAATGTTTTCATATTAGGGGTGTAAACGCAGAATAAAACTTCAAACATGACGAAACCTTAGCCTTATGGAAGGTAATAAGGCAAGAGAAGACTGAAGCTTTAGAGAGTAATCATTATTTTTGTTTTCTTTTTGTATAGAATTGGTATATAAGATCTTTTGAAATATTGGTGGATTTAGGGTGTGTCCGGTTAGACCATATAATTGACAGGTATAGGTATATATCATAAATGTATTTAGATTCAACATTGTGTAGATGGATGGTGTCGTTGTTGATTTTGAACTCTTTTGTGAAATGAATGTTGTTTATGTGTGTGGTAATGAAACATTTATAGAATTGTAATTTGGGGCAATTTAGAAACAGATGATGGTAAGATTCAGTTACTCGGTTGCAATAGTGGCATTTATAGCTGTTAATATATATATTTCTGTATAGCATAATATCTTATGTTAGCACGGCATTATTAATGGTTGTATACATGAAATCCTTTTCTTTTTCAGACAAGGAGGGACATTGATAGAGAGTTGTCCAGACTTGAGAGAAGTCAATATGGGGTAATTGTTTATTTATTTTTGGTTGTGTGTGTAATATGTCAATTAGAGACCGGTATATGTCTTTAAGTTTTGTATTGCAAGTATATTTGATGGATGATTTGAGTCTATTGTAAGTTTCTTTTATATCTATATATGGTTGGGGGATTTAATCTGAGTGGGTGTAATAATTGGATGCATATCTTGGCAGAATATCCCTTGTAGTAAATCCTAGCCAGTATATGTATAGGCCTACCCAGGGACTTATGTTGTCCTTGGTAGAATTTACTTTGAGTTGTTGTTGCATTGCCTGGATTTTTAGTCGAATGTTTGGTACTTTAAGGCCACCATTTTTATGGTCTAGGTTCAAGGTGTTTCGATTAATTGTTTCACTTTTATTATCCCAGATGAAATTGTAGATTATTTTATTTATGTTTTTGGTAATTGAATTTGATGGAGGAACTATCCTAGCAACAAACCATAGTTTACTGAGTATGTAGGTGTTTAAGATACATATTTTTTCTTTATATGATAGCGACTGATTTTCCCATGTCTGAATGGTTGATTTCATTATTTGTACTAGGGGTAACCAGTTTTTTTTCCATTTTATTTGTGCCAAACCAAATGCCTAGTTATTTAATAACATCCGTTTTAATATTTATACTTATATTTACAGGATAAGAGTATTGGGGTGGGTTACCAATAGAAAGAATTTCAGTTTTATCATGGTTTAGCTGGGAGCCAGATATTGAGCCAAAGGTTTTGAATTGTTCGAGAAGAGTGTTGTATGAAGATAGTCTCGATACTATTGCCGAACAGTCATCTGCGTGTTGAAAAAGCTTTATCTCTGATGGGTAGTTGGGATTCTGATGCCTTTTATAAGGATGTTTCTGTTTATGTGTGAGGCAAGGGGGTTGATACATATGGAGTAGAGAATCATGGATAATGGACATCCTTGGCGAATCGATCGGTTAATTTTAATATTTTGGGAAAAGGATCCATTTACTTGGACTTTACTAATCAAGTTTTTAAACAATATTGTGACCCAGTTTAGGATGTAATTTGGGAAATTTATATGTTTTAGTAGATTTTTAATATAGTTGTGTTAAATGCGATCAAAGGCTTTTTCTTGGTCAAATGGTAGTATATAGGCACTGGACTCATTTGTATTTATATAGTTTAGAATTGTATCTATTGAATATAGATTGTCAAAAACGCTTTTATTTGGTCCGGCTCCAGTTTGTGTATTAGAGATTAATTTGTTTATAACTGTATTGATTCTTGTGCCTAAAATTTTTGTGATGATTTTATAGTCGACACATAACAAGCTTATCGGTCTATAGTTCTTAAGTAATGGGTGGTCGCCTTTATTCTTATAATTAATTGTTATTATACCAGTTCTCATTGTGTTTGATAATTCACCCTGTAAATAGATGTTGTTAATTACCTCTGTTAAATCGGTTCATATGGTGTCAAAGAATTTAATGTAGAAATCGCCTGGAATACCGTCGATGCCAGGGCTACGGTTTGTTCGGAAACTTTGTAACGCTTTGAGAACTTCATTATTAGATGTGAAATGAGACAGAGAATCTCTTTCCGTGTTAGTTAGAGTATTTATGTTACTGTTTTCAATATAGGAGTTTATTAGGTTTTCGTCAATGTTTTGAGATGTATATAGTTGTTGGTAATATTGGTGAATTGTGTCTAAAATATCTTGTTCATTATCTTATCACATACTGTATTATTTTGATTGATTAATTGTTTAATTTGCTTTTTAGCACCGTTTTTGACCTCTGCTAATTTATATATTTTAGAATTATTAGATTGAATAATTTGAGGTATTTCTAGTTTTGATCTATAACGTAACCTTGTATTATATTTTGTTCTATTATTTCGATTTTTGTTTGAATTTCATGCATTGAGGTAGTAATCTCTTGAATTTGACCAGGAGAAAGTAATAGAGTCAGGGGAAGTAACTCTATAATTATCAATGCTATTTAAGGTGGATTTAATTTCAATTACATCCCACTTCTACTCGTTGCCACTGGCAACCTTTGATAAAACTGTCCTGTTTAATTGCAGTACATGCAGAAAAGTATCCGTGTATCAGAAATGTTCAGAAAGAGAAATGTTCATTTCTGATACACGGATACTTTTATACCGTTTTAGATACCTATCAAACAATAAGTAGCGGACGTTTAGTCCGACCCAGATCGCAATTGATAACGACGGCTCTGTACAATGTCCACGAAACGACTAGTCAAAATCATAGTAACAAAACAAAATGGGGGGAACTACATGGCAGTTCAAAAACATATACAATGACATTAAATTAACATAACAACATATTACAAAAATCAATTATTATACATATCAATTGGCATCTATTTCATAATTTGGTTTGATTTATATTAATATGCAAAATATATAAATTAGAATTTTGAATAATTATTTTAATTAATTGTGATGATAGAAGGCGCAGTTCTCTTGCTTGACACTTCACAGGCATTGAAAATAAGCAGGATGAAAAAAAAACGCCTAGAAAGTCATAAACTTTATTACAAATAAATTTCAACGGAAGAACCATCCGCCGATGCATACTTTCACCAGGAATGACCCACGTTTCGCATTTCCTTTACACTACATTTAATAATATCGCAGTCCTCTACGCCATAGACAAGTTTGTTTTGACGATGTGGTCTAAACAAACACGTGAATGTTTTACGCTCAGAGTATCATAGCAAGACGCACGTGTAAATACTACTCAGGTCGTCTCTCCACTGCGAAATCATTCTACCATGAAATGTAACGTGAGGCTCATAAAGGGATAAATAATGAAAGAGCAGAAAGTATTTGTCACTTTTCGGTTGAAACGACTCGATAATAAATACTATTTTTCACATTTTGCTTCACAATACTCGATAGAAATGTGATGTAATTAACTTATTAGCACCTTTCCTCGGTGTATCGGTGAATATGAGGACAGTTTTGGTCGGGAGCCGCCTCGGCTCCGCCTCGGCTGGGCCCCTCGACCAAAACTGTCCTGATATTCACCGATACACCTCGGAAAGGGTGCTAATAACTACTACTTAGCTTTTGAATGGCTTCTTTTGGGTGGTTGTTCATGTTTTCCGATTTATTGTCTTTTTTATCTTCTATAAGGTTGAAATTTCCTGTCATAATATATGTGTGTTGTGGATTATAAAGTGTTTTGACATATTCTAATAATGTGGTGTAAAAGCTAGTTTTTTGTTCTCTGGCGCTGGGCCTATATATATTTAGTAGCTGAATAGTTTTCATATTGGCAGATATTTCTATATGCTGAACTCTACCAGCAAGTTTTTGAGGGGTAATCTGGATATTATGTACAATGTTTGGATTTATTAGTAAAGCAACACCAATTTTAGTTTCATTAAATGATGTGTACATTTTATAGTTAGTAATATTTTCAACACTTTGTCTCAGGTTATCATCCAATGTTAGTATTTCCTGAATACAGGCAATATCTAACTTCTTAAACATATTATTTAATTTAATAATCTTCAAGGTATTACCTTGTTGAATATTCATGGAATATATATACATAATTAAATAGATATAAGAGAGTAGGAGCTTCATAGTTTTGTTTCTTAGAATTGTTTCAATCTAAGTTAGAGAATTTCAAATATGTATCTAAACATTAGTTTCGATTAGGGGCGAGATCGCCCTTTGTTTTTTCTCGTTATTATCACTATCGGAAAGACTATCTGAACTTCTATCTCTTTTATATCTATCACACTCAGTGACTGTAGAAATATTTATAGATTCATCAGCATCATAATTTGTAGTAATATTGGTTGCTAGAGTACCGTTAAAACTATCATCAGCATATAAGTCATTGTGGTCCACTAAGGGCCTTGTACTTATTGGGGTGGAAAACCCAGAACTACTTGGGAGGGAGTCAAGTGGGGTGCTCTGGGAATTCGTGCTGATATGGGCAATATCTGTGGGGCTTGAGATATTGATGTCAGACTGTTGATTAATTGAGTAGGGATTAGGTGCATTTTTGGCATCGGTTATAGTATTTACTTTGGTGCATTCCTTAGACATATCGGTATTACTTAAAATATTAGGATCAGCTATGTGTTTTGGGCTTGTTGTGACTTTGTAACTGATATTGATAACGACTTCTTCTTTTTCAGGAGTAGAATTTGAATTATCAATGGATGGATTAATCATAGGGGATGTTACTGTGGATTGTATACCACTTTTTGGGATTGTTTGGGGATGTAAATCAGGGAAGTCATTTTGACTGTCAGGTTTTGGAGGATTGGGGGTGACACCTTGGCTATATCTTTTGTCCGGTTTAGGGCAATCCCGACCTAGATGGCCATGCAGACCACAGTTATAGCATATTTTGCCACGAATTTGGCCCTCATACTTAATGGAAACATGGATTCCCTTCACGTATATGTGGGATGGGATGGGTTTATAAATTTATTTAGCATAAACAATTCCTACACCACTTTCCACTGTCGGAAATGGTTTGAATGTTGATCTGTCACATTTTACTAGATCGCAGTAGTTCAGCAGTTTGTTGACGATATGTTTGTTTTCCATTTCGAAGGGTAGACCGAACACCGCAACTGGGATTGAATCAACTGGGTACTCCCAAGCAATGTTACCTGCAGCTTCAACAGTATAATTGCAGTTCTTTATTGTAAAAGTCTTAAAGGTTTCCAGGAAGATCTCCTTAGCCAGGATATCCTGGAGGGTAAGACAGAATTTACCCTTACCTATATTCTGAAGGCACTTTATGTTCTGTATGTTATACTCCTTTGCCTGTAGGAAATAAAGAATATCAATCGAAGCAATCCCCGAGGATGAGTGGTCATCATCGGGTATTAACACCACAGTATTGTCTCTGTTGAGGTGGTTTGTTACACTAATATCCCCATCGGGATTTATTGTCATCTTTGTTGATTTAGCGTAGCTCATTGTCAATAAACCATTTATTATAACATTTCACGCTTTTCTTTTTATTATTTTTTTATTATTATTATTATTATTAATGTTAATGGGTAGACTATGTGACGGACATCGACACATTTACACAATAGTGAAATATGATGATCATGATGACAGTAAGTCTGTCAACAGATAAAGTTTTTTTTTTATGTTTTGTCACTCTTGTATAGTTTACGTAAAACAGCTGCTAATGTGATATTAATCCAGTTTCAGGAATATCTTATTTGTACCTATTTAGCACACTCGATGCGCACTATTGCATACTGAACCGCTTTCTATAAACACTAGCTAGAGGGAGAGCTTCCGAGACACGTCTTGTCAGCTCCAAATCTTACGCCACCACCCATCTTACGCCACGTCTCTCTCTGTGCCTCGTCTGTACTTTCCCCTCTCTGCTTCTAAACTAGGCTTTTTATATCGGTTAGGGCACGCCTTAGTTAATACCATTAGTAATCAGAACAATGAAAACTAATCATTAAGATTCACACATCTTATCTCTAGACAATATGTGTTAATGCTTGTTACCTAAACCTTATATCATAATATACTTGTCTAAGACAAGCCGGCTATACATTGTTTGAATAACCCATTATATCTTACATAATACTATGAAATAACCCTCACACCTGATGCAGATTACATTTTGCAATTAATCTGTCACATGTTCAAAATGAGTTACAAATGAAAAATATAAATATGAATTCAAAATACAATAATAAAATTTAGATCCCAAATAGTGGAATATATAAAATAATATATGAAACGATTTTAAAACAATAAAGATTAAAGCATAATACAATAATTGAAGCTTCCAAAAGCAGATGGAAATATTGTCTATGGTAAAAAAAATGTTCAGTAGTCCACGGAGTAATGCCGGGGTAAATATGGCGTCGTGGCGGACATATTTGGTAAAAAATTATATACAATAAGTAACACAACATCGAAACTAAAAATATTCACAAAAGTATAAGTGTCACTGGTCCTAGATCCTAGATTAGTATATCCTACGAATAAAGACACACCTACGTGGGAACAAAGTACGCGGAAAAATAGTCACACAATGAATGTCATATAAATGATAAATTAAACACACGGACATAATCACATTCACACGCGATCCAAATTAGGGAATCCACCATTTAAACACATATTTTCCACCATGTATGCATCACCATGTATGCACCTGTTCTCCTTTATGTCAGCATAATTATATTTTCCACCATGTATGCATATTCTTCTTCATGTCGGTATAATTATATTTTCCACCATGTATGCATCACCATGTATGCATATTCTCCTTCACGTCAGCATATATTTTCCACCAATGTTAGTGACCATATATATGCCCTGTTTTTCGAGGTGTGGTAAATGGATAATTTCTCCATTTTCCAAGCTTACTGCCGCTTGTGGCTTTAGCCGTCACCATCTTCTTCAATACTTTATACTCAGTATCGTCACCTTCTGTATATTTATTGGCCGCTATTATTCTTGTCGGTTAGTCTTTTTCCTTTCCATACCGCCTGGCCAACGGTGCTTAATGACATGTAGTGTCATGAGAAATATTTTTAACTGCCATGCGTGCCCAAGTTTTATCATCTACTTATTATATTACGGAGTGAACTCAATTAACTGTTAATCAAATTAGTAAGTGGAACAGACTATTTTAAAATATTTACATGAGAATTGACATAAACCAAATTGAAAGTAGGAGGTCACATTGCTCTACTTCAAGCTAAATTATAATGAATAAGATATTTTGGAAAGAACCTATCAAAATTAACAGTGGTTTTATCTCTATATTTTTTGAAACAATACATCATATTCGCTCTTAATTCCGAGCAAGACCCGCCTGGGGTGAAACCAATTCCGCCTTACAGGAATTTCACATAAGACTCTCCCGTAACATCTCGGGCTTCCCAATCGCATATTATTGGGGTTAATACAAATAAAATCTCTCCCGTAAAACCCGGGGCAAAACCAATCCCAACTTATAGGAATTTCACATAAAACTTTTCCCGTAACATATCGGGCATTATTGGGGTTAACACAAATAAAATCTCTCCCGTAAAACCCGGGGCCAAATATATATATAGACAAAACAAAAAAAATATAAGAGATAAAACCGAATATACCGTGTGAATATTTATGAGTTATATCTCTCAATTAGGATACTCTTAACTCGATTCCAGTAAAATATAATTTAAAATATGAATTCAAAATACAATAATAAAATTTAGATCCCAAATGATATTGCATTACAAGTGCGACGATGAATCAAAATGAATTTCAAGAATTATTGATCAATCTTTTATCCAGTTTCAAATGAAAATAAAATTGTGTTTAGATATGCTTTTTTCAAAAGGATTCATTTCATTTCCACCACATTAATTAAAGTCAAATGTTATTTGATTCCAACGGGTTATTGATAAAAAATGTGTCGATCATCAAAGCCTTTTAAACCCATTCGGAAATCATGACATTGCATTGGCATTGGTAGACTGATATCGGATAGTCTCTATCATCCAGAAAAATATTCTACGAATATTAGTCTGGACCGGTTGTCAACCTTTGAGAATAATTGACTAGATAATCCGGTCTTTCACATTTTCATAAACAATGTCTAAGGGGGGTAACTCCTCTTAAAACAAGATGTTTACGTCCATGAAATTAATTTAAGAATGTCATTTCAAAAAATCCATTTGATTGCATGCGAGTTCAATATCTAACACTCTTAATTTTTTATTGTAAAATTTCTTTCTTCATGGGCCATATCTATGCTTTTAAAATTAATCCTAATTCGTCGTCACCATTCATGTTTGTTTATATTAATGCAAGAATTATGGGATTTATTGTGGGAAGGGGCGCAACTCTTACTTGACTTGGCTAAAGAGACTGGATAATCAACTACATTAAAAACCAAACTCCCGGTTACCCATGGGCAATGGACTTTACGTCAAATATTGACAACCTTCCCAGACCCTCCGTATGTTGAAGACTAGGAGGTTCTGGGTGACCGAGACTAGATATCGGATAGATACATAACAAACAGTGGTTTTACTGATCGTGGATAATAAGACAACATGGACTAAAAAAAAAACAGAACGAAAACTCGGTATGATTTTAATTAACAAAATAATAATTATATATATCAACTCTGACCGGACAATATGGCGCCAAAAGATGATCTTAATCAGACTGCATAAACGATATCACAGAAATCAATTTGATTTAAATACAGATCTACATTTCGTTTTTGTTTTATACTTTCGAGGGCCTACACTACATGAAGATCTGACCAGTTGTTTTGGGGGGTCGCGTCATAGGTCATACGAACCGCTTTTGACCCTATGACGTCAGACATTTACTAAACAAATCAGCATTGATCTTTCTAGTGGATTACCCATAGTTCCGTGCCCACCACGCCAAAAGCTCGCTGTAACAGACCATTTCATTGGCTAATCCCACACATCATCCAGAACACGTCAATGACAACAACTCTTCCAGATCCTAGTGTAGTAAAGACAAGTAAAGCGAAATTGTGAACTATAAAAAACGAAACGTAGCGATCTTTAGCTTTCGGAGGAAACTTATGAGGATGTACGTGCCAAATAAATCTATATATCTGCCATACTGACATACACACATTTCATTTGTGTGAGTGTGGCGGACAATGACCTGTTAATCCCCCTGTCAACGTCCTGCTTTTCCATTTGGTCGAACTAGACGAACGAGGTGCCAATGTCTGGCCATATAGGCATCTACATACTAACCTAGGATGCACAGAGGTGTGCGTCTGCCGGGTTCGAGTCCCCGGTGACCCCTAGAATGACCCCCAAAATGGGTTTACATTCGAGGTACCGGTCAAAACCAATTTTAAATTAAAGAGTGCATCTCACTGACTACGAAACTGCCCATAACAGACCATTTTGACCCTGGGTGGCCCAAACTGACATCCTAAATATGGACCACAGAGGGCCTGAAAAAGGGCTATATTCATACATTCGGGGTACCAGTTGAAACTAATTTTAGATGAAAAAGTATGTCCAGCTGAGTACTAAATTTAGGCCCCTGGAATGACCCAAACTGACACCCAATTCTAAATGAAGGGTACATCTCACTCGTGATTATTGGTTAGATCTATATCATAGAGCCAACTTCAAGTTTACTCTAAGGTCACGAGATGTGAACAGGGCTAGCCCTAATCCCAACCTTAATCCTAACCCTGGACCTAGCCCTAACGCCCACCCTAATCCTGTACCTAGCCCTAACGCCCACCCTAACCCTGAACCTAGCCCTAACAGCTGCCCTAAACCTAATCTACAATCTCACCAACAATGACGTGTCTTAACCTTATTTACGTCTCAGCGACCTTGACGAAACATTTAGTTGGCCTTAACAAATAGATCTAGTCTTGATTATGCTCATATTTATACAGATGGTTCTAAAGATGGTGATCGGGAAGCCTCGGCTACTGTAACGTCTTCTGAAACAAGAATGTGGACACTGTCATGTTTCTTTGGCAGTTAACACATTTTGATTGAGTGCAAGCATACTAAAGACATTAGATTAAATCATTACCGTTGCTACTCTTTACACCAATTATTTGCGAAGTCGGGTATGTATAAATTACTAGACTTTTTAAAACGGCAATTTCTACAGGAAATTTTAATGGTATATTTGTGATTTTTATTCTTATTATTTAGTTATATATACATAAACTGTTGTGATAATTGTTATAAATTGATATTCACTGTGATATTTGTTTTTAATTATATACTAAACAGCAAAAGAAACGCCAGGTTGGTATGTTACTCAGAATAGACGCATTGCATAAAACTTGCCGAATGTTTTTATTGTATACCTGAGCAATAAGGCTCCTTCACAAACACAGAATTGAACCCAGGAAATGTTCTCAAAAACGCAACCTGACTTCTAAGATAGTAATGTGTTCTCCATGATTTTAATGTAACTCATGTTGCACGTGCTGTTCACCGGGACCAGCCCTAAAATGCACCCCATGCCTTGTTGAATCAACATGCCACGACCCACGACAGCTCAGAGGAACCGGGCCATCTACAGGCTTCGGCAACGCTTTCGGGCCACCAACACCACGGATGATCGCCCGCCGAACTGGTAGACCAAGGGTTACCACAAGGCGACAAGACCGCCAAGGTGTGCAACAGCACGTGCAGAATCCCTTTACACAGGCACCTCAGACAGCACGCCAGACAGTGGGAATACACGGAAGACCCATCAGTACCGATACAGTGCGCCGACGCCTCACCAGAGAGAACATCAATGGCCGTAGACCTTACCGTGGACCGATCCTCACCCCTCGCCATCGACGTGAACGTCTACAGTTTGCCCAACAAAACCAGAACTGGCAACACGGGCAATGGAGAACTGTTCTGTTCTCAGATGAGAGTCGGTATTGCGTATCAACTGCAGATGGCAGGACCAGAATATGGCGTCGACGTGGCCAGCGTTATTTTGACCAATGTGTCATGGAACGAGACTCATGGGGAGGTCCAAGCATAATGATTTGGGGTCCTGTGGTGTTCCAAAATCTTAGTCCAGGGAGAGAAGGCGGCATCACAGCAGTGCGCTACATCGATCAAGCTCTCAGACCCCACGTCATTTCGCACGTCATCGAAAAAACGTTTTCCAGCATATCAACGCCCGTGCCCACACCGCCAGAGGTACTCGGATCTTTCTACAACAGGGGGGGGGGGGCGCTGAAAAAATTTTCGACCATAAAAAAAAATAGATATACATTGTCTGTCAATATTACAGCACCTCTGAGAATACTCCCCCGCCCCCCTGTTGTTGCTCTGAGCTAGTTACGGTCCTGGACTTAATAACGTCGTACCGAGACCAAAGTCAGCTGATTGATTGTGCTGCTGTTATTGACACTTGCGGTGGACGCACTGTTCACAAACAATGTTTTGATCCATTTAGTAAGTCGTTCTCTAGAATGATTTGGGTGTTCGACCCCTGCATTGGCCGAGAAAGTTCATCCAGATTTTTCGACGTGGTTTCCCCTTGTCAGTGATGCAGGACGGAGGGCCTGCCGAGGACAGCTGTCTAGTCCTTCGGATGAGACGAAAAACCGAGATCCCGTGTAAACATTGGAATGCACGTAAAAGATCCCTTGGCAGTTGGAATTCGATATAAGAGTAGGCGATAGTGCCGCTGCCCGGGCAAAATTTCCCTCATAGCACACTGTATGGCGTATTCCCGTCTTCATTAGCCCAGTATAAGAGCAGAACAGTAGGACGTTAAACCCCATTTCATTTCATTTAGAATGATTTGATTAAAGTGCCTCTCTGATTTTGAAATCGTACTGACGTTTTTTTGGGGTTTTTTTTTTTGCTTTTTATTTATATATAGAATAAATAAAAGTTAAAAATGCCTAAAGAAAGTACTATAGTTTAATTGTCTATATGTTTCGCCTGAGTTTGTCAAGACATACAATCTCAGCGTAGATACACGATAGATAAATAAAAATAAAAAATAAAACCACTTTACTTCATTCTGACATACATTAAATCATATAAACTAGCTGTCTGCCCTCTATAGGCGTCCTCAGGTATCAATAATGTACACTACAGGTGTAATGAGATGAAATAAATGTCCATAGATCAATTATGTAATTTGGTTATTCAATTTGAAAAAGTCTTTCAATATTCACACAAACAGACCAATTCTTTAGAAATAAGCCAAGGAATTATCGAAGCAGGATAAGCGGAAGCCATGATTGAATTTGTTTCAGGTAACACTAGTGTTGTCTCGAGACTCTTCATTGAATAAAAATAAAGCTGTAATTATCTCCCCTTTGAGCGTAATACTTTATTCGAGGTCAAAAGTTAGTAAATTAGTTACACTAGTGTTACATTACGTCATAACTATTAATTACACGACATTGGGTGTCACCCATCGTCCAAATGTGTCAATGTAAGCCTTTTTAATCTCTTCAACTAATTATACAGGATCGACCATGTTGACGTTTGTCATAGTAAAGCTGTGATTTGGTTAATTTTCTTGTATATGTATCATTGTCAGACTGTAATTTGTCGAGGCCCTGTACACGTAGAAGTGTTTCACGATCAGGCAGTAAAAGGCCCAGACTCTGTTGTAATTTGACTTTATCTTGTAAACGTGTTGTACAGTCAGAATGTGATCTACCCAGGCCTTGTTGTAATTTGACTGTATCTGGTAAACGTGTTACACAGTCAGAATGTGGTCTGCCCCGACTCCGCTGTAATTTGACTTTAACTTTTAATCTGGTAAGGTTTTGTTGTAATCTGTCCAGGTCTGCTTGTAATTTGTCGTTATCTTGTTTCTGGTGGTCCAGTTGTTCTCGTAAGTTCCAAATAACCAGTTCTTTCTCTGATTCCAGTTCTTGAAGTTTTTCTTTATATTTGTTAGCTTCGTGTTCTTTGAATGTCTGAATTTCCGTAGAATGAACCGACTCAGATTTCAATGCACCATTTTCTACCTTTAGGTCAATGATTTCTAATTTCAAGGTTCGTATTTCATTCTCAAGGTCTTTTACCCGTTTTTCTTTCATCGATTGTCTTTCATTGCTGAATTCCCCATCTTAAAAATACAAATTAATAATTAAAAATAGTTTTAAAGGTCAATTTTGGCGGATTTTGTATGAATTATTTCACCACAAGATATTCGGGTTTTTTTTAAAATGACAGAAGTTTCTGATTTAGAATCTGTAAATGCAATTTTGATCTGATTTTGTAGTCTGTTTTTTTTTTATTTTTACCACAATAGTTCCACAAAATATTGGACATAGAAAAAAAATCAATTTTTCCAAATACAAAATTTTTGGCTTGTAATGATTTTGACCTGTGGTGCTTTTTCACCACACGAGCTCCACACGATATTTATAAGTCGGATTAATATTATCCAATGAAATGAAATGAAATGAAATGGGGTTTAACGTCCTACTGTTCTGCTCCAAACTGGGCTAATGAAGACGGGCATACTCCATACAGTGTACTATGAGGGACATTTTGCCCGAACAGTGTCACAGCGGCACTACGGCCTACGCTTATATCGATTTCCAACTGTCAAGGGATCTTTAACGTGCACGCCAGTATGTACACAGGACCTCGTTTTTTCGTCCCATCCGAACGAATAGAGAGCTGTCCTTGTCAGGCCCTAGGTCCTCATCACTGACAAGGGGGAATCACGCCGGAAAATCTGGATGAACTTTCTCGGCCAATGCAGGGATCGAACACCCGATCTCCAGGCTAGCAAGCCAGCGTCTTACCCACTTAGCCGTCGTGATCCCCCTTGAAATTAACCGAAATATACTTGATCGTATTTGATTAATGTGGATTCATTCGGTTGAAATAAAACATCTTATTAAATATCACGTAATATACTTTATCATATTTGATTAATGTGTGGATGTGGATTCAGAGCACTGAAAAAAGAGTATAATATTGTCAATTGATTAATATATTGAAACATTACCTGTGATACGATGAAATGTAAATGCGTCAGATTTAACTGGATCAGAATCAATGAAACCACTTTGTACGACATCTTGAAGACAGCTTCGCAATCCCTCCTCATCATTTGAACCGAGTGATATGAGATGAAAAGTTACTTCAACACATCCTTTCCTGTAAATAGGTTACAATAAACATATTATATTAGGGGTGAATTTAGTTCATGAGTGGCATAATTATTATAATACAAAGATATACAACAACCATTAAAGATATATTCCTTAAAGTTGCAATTTCATATTTTTAAGTTATGTTTTTAAAATTTATTAAAATAAAGCCTTAAAATAGATGATATCTATAAACAGTCTTACCTTGTTAAAAATAATCCTATTAATCCTATAATTCACTATTGCCAGTTGAGAAATTGGCAAAAATATCATTTTCATCTTCACGTTTGAGGGAGAGAGAGAAATGGGGTTTAACGTCCACTCGACACAAACTAGGTCATTTCGGGACTAACACATGGTTCAATTTTATTTCTATAATTCGCTTGCGCGTAGGGGTCTTTCGCAGTGGGAGGAAACCGGAGGACCCGGAGAAAACCCACGAGGTTGGACAGGCGACCCTACTCCTTGCCACGTACAACCGGGGAATTGAAACCCCGCCAGATGACTCAATGGCAGACCGTATGATACAGCGCGCGCGTGCTAACCATTCGGCCATCCACCCACCCCATCTTCATGTTTGAAGATAACTACTCCAAGGTGGAGAATAGAAAACAAGGGGGTAATTGGGAAGTAATTGTGTTACTATTTCCGGTGTAACTGAGTTTTAAGTGTGAGAATGACAGCTATGATTGTATAATAGTGAGTTGACAACCTATTGAGCAAAAGACATAGAAATAATTATGTTTTGACTTTCTTAGAAAATATGAAATTGTAACTTTAAGAGCTAAATCTTCTTAATGCAGATCTTTCGTTTGGCCTCAAATGTTAAATAAATAATTAATTATACATATATTTACATGTCAGAAACATAATCAACTCTCTAAAACTTCAGGTGGTCTTAATTTTCAACAGATTTCAATACGATTGGCAGTTATTGATTTAATTAAAAAATAGAAAATCGAGAATATAATTTCAATCGAGACTACACTGATTTGCAAATGACGAGAATTCGGTTCAGAATGGATAAATTTGAACATATTCCCTTTTCATTATCTTTTTTTGTAATTATTATAGCATGAACTCTCAGCTCTTTATCTAAATCTTACATAATGCATCTTTAATTGTTACCTAACCAAATAAGACGTGGTATTAGCTATTCCAGGAACAGTAACCCTATCTTGTCTCACACTAATTTCATGTTTCATGTGTGTACGTTTAAAGTTGCAATTTCATATTTTTAACTTATATTTTTAAAATTTATTAAAATAAAGCCTCAAAATAGATGGTATCTATAAACAGTCCTACCTATTAATCCTATAATTCACTATTGATAGTTGAGAAATTGGCAAAAATATCATTTTCATCTTCAAATTCAAACGTTTGAAGATAACTACTCCATGGTGGAGAATAGAAAACAAGGGAGGTAATTGGGAGGTATTTGTGTTATTATTTCCGGTGTAAATTAGTTTTTTAAGTGTGAGAATGACACCTATGATCGTATAACAGTGAGTTGACAACCTATTGAGCAAAAGACATAGATATAATTATGTTTTGACTTTCTTAGAAAATATGAAATTGCAACTTTAAGTTTCGTTAATAACTGGGCACCTTCAGACAAACGATACAACAAAATAATCTATGCTAACAAAATAGTGCAAAAGAGTGCAAACTTCACACAGTGGACTCAATCTGCCGAAGGGTGAGAGGGAGTGTGGTGGGTGTGACATGGGTAAGCGAAGCGGAGGGGGAGGGGTAACATCCACTCAAAACCAGCAAGATCAATTTTGAAGTAATATATCGTATAATTCTAAATCGCGTAAGATCGCAACTACACCCACCACATAGACAACTCGGTTGCAAGGTTTTAACTTACTCTAATTTCTTTACAACCACAAATTGTTGTCCTGGTTTGTCCTGGTAAACCTGTTCAATATTATTTTCACATCTTTTTACAAATTCTTTATATTTAGGACTGGTGTTGTCTATTAATTCATAAAACTTCTGTCCACTGTACTTGATCTTTCCTTTATAGATACCTGAAATATAGAAAATTACTTCAATAAACATTCAGACAAAGTGTTAAAATGCTTTGTTTTGTAGGCATCCACAAGATTGTAAGGCTTTACGTAAGCTGGGATTTGACAACGAAAGACAGGCACATCGGGAATTATTGAGCCTTTAACGGTGGAAAATAAGATATTTAAATCCCGTTGTTCTATGGGCATTCAAAAAGATTGTAAGACTTTGACATAAGCGGGAATTTTACAACAAAAGGTAGCCAACATCAGAAATTACTGCGATTTTATCGGTGGAACAAAGACATATAAATTCGGATCATTAGCACGCCCTGGTAACAGTGAAAAGTTATCCTCGGTATCCCCAGTGGTCGTATTTCGTTCTACCCCTCTATACCATTGGTTCATCCATACGGTATTCATGTATTCAGATTATCAACCCGTGATCGTAGCCTGATTCTAAAAATTAATCAACGAACAGTTTACAAACCAGTCTTAGCCCCATCGTTTAAGTTCATAACAATATGTCGACTTGTTCGTTCGATTATGAGAAAGTTTGCAAAACAAATAATACACACACAAAGAGATGCCCTTAAAATCTTTTTGATGGGAAAGGTGTCTTTGTGTCAGTTTTTATGTATTTCACTTATTTTTTCATTTGTCGATAAAAATAACTAAATTTCCATGGGCAGATAATCTGAATAGGTATCTCCCCCATGTATGAACCCATGGGTTAGTTGAGTAGAACGGAATGAGGCCACTGGGATGTGCCAGGTTTATAATTGAATCACTTTGATAATCAATCTCTTTACACAAAGTCAATCGTTATAGACGGCAACGCTTGACCATACCGTACACGTTACGTTACGTTGTAGATTATCTGCGTTGCCGTTGATGCGCTGCGTTGGCCATCCAAATGCCCTGGCCTGAATCCGGGGGCAATCTTGGGCGTAAAATCCATCAAACGGATTCATCAGTGCAGAATCTTAACGATTTGGAAGAGACAGGAATGGGTCAGACTAAAACAGGCCCAACGTCTTATGCAGTTGATCCAGGCTGGCAGAGAATGCAGCAGATATTGAGTTTTTGGGTCTATGTTTCCTACCAAGTCAAACATTACCACTAAATGTTACGATACGTTGTTCTCTGTATACCTGATAATACTATACATACCACATTCAGGTTATAAAGTCTTTATAATCCAGGTATAGCCACATCGTTCTAGAGCCACCAGGAATTGAATGTATGCATGTGGTCCTTTTCTGCGTAAAATAATCAACATATTCATAACACATTTGTATCTTCCTTTGGTCTCTAATCTATTCAATAATGATTCATATTCATCGTCGTCGAAAACAAACTGGGAATACAGTTTATTTATAAGTTCTATGGCATCAAGTTCATTTACAAGATAATCCGTGTGTCTTTGCAGTTTCCATCTATCATCTTTAGGTATCAACCCTCTTTGGTGATCAACAGGTATAATCGCTTCTATAGTTTCTTCTTCTTCCACTTTATCTTTTGAATATACTGTAATTGACATCAAGGGGGATACTTATAGTCTGTTTAATAATAAAAGGAGAGAGGGAGAGAGAGAGAGAGAGAGAGAGACCGTGTAATTTCGGAACTAGCATATGTTTCTATTTTATTTCAATAATCCGCTTGCGCGTAGGGACTTCAGCTGTACAGGGAAACCGGGGGACAGGCGATCCTACTCCTTGTGGCGGGGAATCAAAACCACACCACTTGACTCAATGGCAGATCTTCCGACCTTCGGTTCAACCAGACACACGAACAAAACCCGTACGGCAAACCCGCGGTCAAGATACACAAAGTAAATAGACGTTGCAAACGCAAGTGAATAGATCAGAGAGGCTACTGTAAGCGTCCATTTCGCTGTACAATCCCAGGCCGGTAGTAATACAGGCTTCAGTGAATAAGTGAAACAATTCATCAAAGACAAAGGGAAGAAGGGTGTGCAGATGATAACGTACCTGTTTTTAAATTGTTATCATGTGAAGATTGGTTAGACGCCACTTCCTCTTCAATTGGCTTGTTATCCACAGCTGTTTTGCTATCCACATCTTTAATTATATTGCTATCCGTCTCTGTTGGTATTGGGCATATCTTCGTGTCCTTGTCACTTGAGATTAATTCTCTATTTAATGTGATGTTATTGTTGACCTGGTCTCTGTTTACTTGGAATGATTGGTCAACCTTACCGTCCATGATGGATTCATTTTGACTGTTGTGATCATTGGTTTTAAATGAGTCAGAATCAACATATTGAAGAGCACTTAATTTTTCCGTTATCTGTTTTAGCTTCTGCTCCGGTATTTCCTTTTCAGACTGTAATTCCTGCCCTTCCTCATCGCCTACTTCAAAACCACAATCCTGATCTTTCATCGTTCTGTTGTTCTCCATCTTGGTATCTGTTACGATTTCCTTGATTGTTTTACCTTGATTGATGGATACTATCTGATTTACTAAAATCTGTTGATCCATTTTGTTGCATGTGCTGTGAATATATAGAGAACACAAATAATAATGATAGCCACGCAAAGCGTTGGATATGCCCACACAAAAGTTTATCTCAACTGCAACTTATCCGAAAGGACAACTTGGACGATAAGCACATTTGAAGATCAATGAATAAATCTCATCTCGAGGAATCATCTTCATATGACCCTATTCCTTCTAATCGATATCAAAATTCTGTCACAATTCTCTGTCGCTATAGAGGGGGGGGGGTGAATAACTCAGGTACAGCAGGCTGCGGATTATAAATATCAATAATGATCATGATCCCAATTCTTCAAGACAAGGTTATTACGTCAAAGGGGCGTAACTCGAGAACAGGGGGTCATGGAATGTAAAATGAAATGAAATGAAATGGGGTTTAACGTCCTACTGTTCTGTTCAGAAACTAGGCTAATGAAGACGGGCAAAAATTTGTTAAAAACTATAGCCTCTATCGCGTTCACAAGGGGGTGGCCCTGGAAAGGAAAGTCGCAGAATGCTTAATGTCGATAGGGTTCATTCTTGCAATGCAATTGGGGCAGGGGGTAACTCGGGTACGGACAGTGACACTACGCCGAATACCGATTGGGTCCCTCGTCTGATGACCACAATGCTTTACACTTAATCTGAAAATCATTTGTCCGAATCTAAAGCCACTATCCCGGTCGACAAAGTGGGTATAACTCCGGATCGAAACGTAGCAGTATACGGAAAGTCGATAGGGTTCCTCCTCTGATGGTCCCAATGCTCACTGGACAGTCATAGAATGCTGAATATCGATAGGATTCGTTCTCCCATGATGACAATGCTTCACACAAATTTCGAAAAGAATCCGTCGAAAACGAAAGTCTCTATCCCGTTCACAAGGTAATCTGTAAAACAGGGATTACTCCAGAACGAAACGTAACAGAATGCTGAAATCGACAGGGTTCCTCTTCTTATGACCACGATGTTGGAAAGAATCTGCCAAAACTCTAGCCTCTATCGCGTTCACAGGTCAAGTCAACACTATAGCTTACAAGAGCTGGTTGAAAACTTCTAAGCCTATCTGTGAAGGACCTGTACAGAGTCTATGGTTTCTATTTATTTTTCTACATAGTCCCCTTCGAGATGCTGCAAGACCTAGATGCTGGTCAGGAAGCAATTTTCCACAGCCATTCTAAACAAGTCGTTCGTAGCGGACACGACGTCATGTTTCTTCTACAAATTGAAAACAAGTATGGCAGTCGTTTAGGGCGTTACCTTTTTTTTCTTTAATTATTTCTGTAGTTTTGTAATCGGAGTTCAGCTTTAAGATGCAGTATATTCAATCACAACGTGAAGCTGTCATTAATGTAGAATGTCAGAATGGCATTTAAAGATACGTCCTAATCAGTTAAAGAATTACAAATGCAACCAGAGACAATACTAGACGATCAAAGGCTGTTCCAAAATATGTAGTAAGAAACTATGCATGGTTATACGCCGGATGTGGCAACCGGCGTTGCTATATGACCGATCTCCACGTCTGACAGACGACCCATGGTGCTACAGAGATAAAACACTCGTTTGGGCAAAGAAATAGGTCACTACCAGACAAAACCTAATTTCTGAAAATAGACTATGTTCAATCTATTTCCTTTCTCGAAAACCCGGTCCGAATAGCCATACTACGCACGCATACTTTCACTAAAGTCGCGGTCATCAAGCGATATTTCTTATTGTATATATGCTTGGCCGATTCACCATTATTGTATGGTGAGACATTGTTTGTCGGGTTGATTTCCGCTCATGTCGTCATAATGTTCGGGTTCGAAGAATTTCGAGAAATGTTTTTGGAGAAATGTTTTTAGAGATTTGCAAGATTTATATTTGGAGATTTGTATTAGGAAATTTGTTGTTCGAGATTTGTTTTTCGTTGTATTTCTCTGGGGAAATGTAAATGGAGGCTAATTTTTTGATTTTCTAAAAATAATATTATCTTTACATTAAAATACAAACATTCATTTTACAAATGTTAATTTTAGTGTACAAAAGTCGAAATACGACAAAAAATGAAGAAATAAGAATTAAGGACTGTGAATTAAGAACTAAGAACACTGAATAAAGAGCTGTTTGGTCTTCCATAACAAATGCCCTCTAGCCTGCTCCAACCAGCCCAGCATTTCGTGGTCCCAGCGGGAGTTATACTATATAAATATTCAGTTTTTATGCCCCCGCGGAACTTTTCTTCATCATGCAAAATGAGCGGTCACTAAAGCCGAACGCACACAATGGAACATTTTAGCCGAACATTCGTGAAAACATTGTTCCGATCAATTTGTTCACCGGCTGCTGGTTCAAAAAGCATGAACAAATCACATGACATTCAACTATCATGTGATTTGTAAGCCCTTTAGAAACCATGTGTTGGTAGCAAAGAGAGAGAGAGAGATTGGGTTTAGCAACCACTCGACACAAACTAGGTCATATCGGGACTAACATATGGTTCAATGTTATTTAATTAATTCGCTTGAGCGTAGGAGTCTTTAGCAGTGGGAGGAAACCGGAGGACCCGGAGAAATCTCAAGAGGTTGAACAGGGCGACCCCTACTCCTTGTCACGTACAGGTGGGAAATCGAAATCACACCATTTGACTTAATGACAGACTTTATGATACAACGCGTACTCGTTAACCATTCGGCCACCTAACCCCCATGACGGTAGCAATGACGTATGCTAATATATATACGTCATTGGCCGGTAGTGTAGTGTTAGAGCTAAAACATTCGTTCGTCTGAGGAAAAGAATAACAAAAACATTAGTTTCGTGCTTTTGTTCGTCGACATAAATGTTCCATCGCCCGCATTCGGGTTAAGCCTCCGATTTGTAGCATTGATATTATAACATGTTACTTCGGTCTAGTCTGAATCCAACAGGGCGTGGCGATGTTGTCATGACTACGTCTTCAAGTCTATTAAATACAGAAATCCGATATAAAATACATAAACATACCGTTATATAGATGTATAGCTCAGCTCTTGGGACTTAAACGCTAATAAAGTTCCTTTATACTGATCTAATATTGTCCTATATACTAATAAGCCTACACTATATCGTCATTGGTTTCAAGGAGGATTTCCATTACTTAATATAACTTTCCGGTTACAATTCACAGTAATAGATCGACTCAACATTTGTTTTAAAATTATATAATATATTTGGTCGGGATGTCTGAATTGGTTTGAGAGGTAATGAAATGAAATGGGGTTTAACGTCCTACTGTTCTGCTCCTATACTGAGCTAATGAAGACGGGCATACGCCATACAGTGTGCTATGAGGGAAATTTTGCCCAAGAAGCGGCGCTACAGCCTACTCTTATATCGAATTCCAACTGCCAAGGGATCTTTTACGTGCACGCCAATGTGTACACGGGACCGCGGTTTTTCGTCCCATCCGAACGACTAGACAGCTGTCCTTGTCAGGCCCTCCGTCCTGCATCACTGACTAGGGAGAACCACGCCGGAAAATCTGAATGAACTTTCTCGGCCAATGCTGGGATCGAACACCCGACCTCCAGGCTAGCGAGCCAACGTCTTACCTACTTAGCCACGTGATCCCCCTTCTATATTCTATAATTAATATTTAAATAACAGTGTCATCATCTGAAATTGATAAAACTGTATCGTATATGGAGGTGATCGATTGTCATTCGGAACGTTCCGATTTAACGGAATTGCAATCGGGTGACGCTGTTAATTCAATCCTGTCACAGTTCTGTCAGTCCTGACTGTCATGGTTGGTTGAGATATTTTCTCATGCAGTCAGTGCATGCGTTCTAGCCCCAAATCCCATTTTCACTCTATTGTCAGTTAGTGCAAAATGATAAGGCCAGCTCAATTTTCGTCATAGGTCACGAGATGTAAACAGGGCTAGCGCTAATCCCTACCCTAACCCTAAACCCTAGATCTATCCCCAATGTTTACCCTAACCCTAACATATAATCTCGTGCTTTACCCTTATTTACATCTCAGCGACCTTGCCAAAAATTGAGCTGACCTTAACAAATAGATTTAGCCCTCGATTGTCACTATTTTTGACAGAATTCAATTCCGGAACGTTCAATCGAGTATCGCCTATAAGTAACTAAGTAAGTTGATTGCATAGAAACGCCCACGGGGAGCAGCATTCAAATACTAAATGAAAGAAAAATCACATAAGAACAAATATACATGAACATAGATATAAACGTTGCCTTGTTCACTACTGATTCAAGGCCGATGTGTGAAGAAACCTAAATCGAATATAATACCTAATTCAATCTTATAAATCAGAAAGTACGCTCTCAACAATAACGAAGAAAATATACATGACTAGAATCTATACGAACACATGTAGAATATATTAGAACATTCACATTTATTTAGTGATATATAGATACATATATACATAAGGACAGATCCTGTCAGGTAACATCTCTTGAAGTAAGAACAAAACACACAAAACGGCAGATTTCGCGAGATATACACCTTCGGGGGTTAAATAGATTTTTGGAGAGAATTGGATAGACAATTTCCTTCCGAAGATTTTCGTACTTTGTGCATTCAAGTAGGAAATGTTTTTCATCTTCGACGACAGAAAGGGTACACTGGTTACATAGCCTTTGTGGAACAGGTATATTTTTGTACCTCCGTCTTTCTATCTCCAGCTGATGTGATCTCAGTCGAAGAGATGACATGGCACTCCTGTGGTGTTTGTTAGTAACCGAGAAGAGATAGTCTGGAGGGTTGGCGATTGAGGTTTTAACTAGCGCATAAGTTCATAATTTGTGATGATTATCATTAGGTGGAGAACATGCATTTGTTAGCAGTGAGTTAAATATAGTTTCCAGTGACATTTGTAGTTTAGGTTTTGTTAACTGATTTTTATCTATGTCAAAATAGTTCAGTATCTCGGTAATGAAAGCTAGCCAAGACATTTTTTAGTTAGATTTAGCAATTTCGGCATCCGCCTTAAGTGCTGCAACGAGGAGGGGGTTGGTGGTGTCTATAGTGCTTTGAATTGTGAGAAGTCGTTTATAGTAGAGTAGCATGCTTTTATAGATGTCGAGCTGGAGTGGAAACAAGCCTACTTCAGCTAGACACTTTATATTAGTGGTTCTTGGTGGTTGTGGTAATATAGATTTACATGCATTTGTGGTGAGTTTATTGTGCTCAACTTTGCTCCATTGAGACACATTAAATGTTTTGCTATGTACAAGTTCACTCCCCATATCTCGCTCCCATAGATACTATTCGGTTTCACAACCGCATCATAGAGTTTTATTAATACATCAGTAGGGACATGGTGAGAAGAATATAGACCAACTTTGCTCCTTAAACTAAACCAAGCCCGTTTAGCTTTTTTTACAAGGTCCAAGACTGCTAGTTTGAAGGATGAATTATTGCATATCTTGATTCCCAGGTAGATGTAAGACTGTACAACTTCAAGTTTGAAATCACGGAAAAAGTATTTATTAGGAATGGTTTGCTTTAGCGTAGGGTTATTGATAAACAACATAATTTTAGATTTATCTGTATTAAGGTTCAATTTCCAGTCATCGCAAAACTTCTCAAGATATTGGAGACTATTTTGAATTCCATTGGGGGAAGTGGATAAAAGTACCAGATTATCAGCAAAAAGTAAATGGGGTACAGTAATATTATGGAGTGTAGGGGCATAGACATCAGTTACTTTCAGATATGATTAGAGGTCATTGACATAGACGTTAAACAGGGTTGGGCTAAGAACACAACCCTGTTTAACTCTCATGCAAGAATTGATAGGTTCTGAAAGACCTTCGCGAGTTTTAACAATATATTTAGTTTTGTCATATATTGAGGTTACCCTAGTTTGCCAATGTGGCTATCCCAGTTCAGGTTGGATTTAATTATTATTCCCAGGAATAACATACCATTTGAGAGACTGAGTTCTCAAAAGTTAGCTGTATTTGAATCCAAAATCAAAACTCATTTGTTTGTTACTTATTATCAGGATTAACTATCATCTTCTATTAGGTTAGATCTTCCTAAATTTGCCACGAAATTTTCAAAGGCATACTAAACTAAGCAAATACGAAAAACCACGTGATCCCAATTGAGTATTCACTGGTGTCTACTGAAAGTTCATAGCTGTGTTTTTCTTTATTTAGTTTGAGTCATTCGATGTGGCTATGACTAGTCTCTGTCTGCGGTTGTATGCCGTCTGACTTACCACGTATTTATTTTGCAAAATTCAAATATTATTCATTTATATTTAGCCAGGTGGGCCGCTATTTTTTCATGTGTTCCAAGGTGTGCCGATGGCAAAAAAGGGTATATAAACCCTTGACTTAGAACATACAATATGGATGGAGTGAGCGCAATCATAAGTGCATATTATTATTAATATGCCAAGAAGCCCCCCCCCCCCCCTGTAAAAAGTTTCGCCCCCCCCCCCCTTTGAAAAAATTGTCGACCATAAAAACAATAGATATACATTGTCCGTCAATTTTACAACACCCCCTGATAACACTTTCCGCCCCCTCGTTGCTCTGAGCTAGTTACGTCCCTGCAAGATAGTATGTTTGTATGTTTACCATTTGACATACAATGAATGTGACTAAAAGTGGAACGATTTACCCAATATTACCAGCAGCCTACCACATTATTGAGAAATAGTGACAAAATACTTAAAGCACATTTTAAAAATTAAGTTAATTCACAGAAAAATTGCTAAAAATGTCTGGCAAATGTGATGGCCAATGTCTGGAATTAGACCAGTAATTATTTCCACTAGGAATGTAGTGCGAGTTATAAATAGACAATTTTTCACTTAATTTTTTTCTCCCCTCTTTCTGCATTTTTTGGTTGACTTTTTGGTCTAGAATTGGAGAAAAGGGATCAAATTTGCAATTCCATAGCAGTTTTGGGTAATACTGATGATATTAGGGCGGAGGGATAGGGGGTGTAAAGTGTCTTTCTGCAGAGCAATCATTGCGTCGGAAGTGAGATTTTCACCCCAGTCAACTTTAAATCCCCGTAGCAAAAAATTCAAACGGTCAACCCACTACAAAATTATGATTAGGATATTGCCAAATGTGGTCTCCATTATGCCTATAAATATTGGAACCAACGGAATGTTGAGCAAAAAGCTACAGCCTGTGATATTACAGTCATTTAACATTGAATTTTTCTACCCTTTTGAAATAAAGTGTTTATTATTATTGATGTTATTATTATTATTAGTATAAATCAATGAACAAATAATTGCTAGTCAGAGACGTCTCGATTTTTCCAGTTATCTCCCTTGATCACTCAATGCTTACTGAATATTAGCCCACATAAAGTTTGATCCATTATGAAATAGAGGGTGATATAGAGGGTGAGGCAACATCCCATGTTAGATATTGTCAAACAATAGAAATTGAATAATGGCGGAACCTAATTTGTATATTCAGTACGTTAAATTATCATGATTGCTTCTCGTGGAACGATGATAATAATAATAATAATAATTCTGATTGTGAGTTACTCGTGCATGTCGGATCCAGATCAATTTTTCATACTAACCATGCCGTGGAATGGATTCAAGGTGGCGTCGGATTTCATGTCGGCGGATTTGATAATCTAACACTTTGCATTTTTGACTGTTCGTTAATCTTATAAAAGTAGAAATTGTACAGAATAATTAATTGCCTAGCTTTGAAGAATGGACGGTGTAAGTCGAACTTAACCTCACTATTCTAATTCTAACACTGTGCATTATTTTAATATTTACATTGTGGCACTATTATACTGTCTTCGACGAAGTTAAACGGGGTATGTCCTTTCACCCAACCCTAACCCTTGCCGACGAGTTTTACCAAATGCAAGTCCTGTCCACATGGCATTGTTCTTTGTGTTTTGATTGATTTCCATGTGACGTTCAAGTGTTGTATATTTGAGATTTCTCGTCCTAGAGCCTTGTTTTGTTTTGAATGTATTATAATGTCTCGTTACTCTTGACTCGATTTATTGCATTATTTACCCAAATCCACCAGTATTTCACTCATATAATATAATGATTTATGTCTATATTTAGAAATATACTGTTCTTTATGCAAAATTGTTTCAAAAATATTCCTTAAAATGCAATTTCCAAGCAAGCGATTTCGGGTAATTTGTGGGGGAATTTTCACAAAAATGTTACTATTTTATATTACATAGTGTATATTTTGCCGTCCGACGGTTCCTTACTTTATTTACTATTTAGCCGTACTTCCGTTCGATATGCGCAGTTGTCCGATTCTCGAGAGATCTCAGGCCCTTATCACGTGATTAAATATGGCGACTGAAGAAGATGTTGACGGCTAGTGCGTTTACTAAAATAATGTTTCTGGCGTAATTGGAAGCGAATTTGACTCTTTTCGAGCAGGGTTAGGATTAGTGTAAAATAAAATTCATCGTGAGACGGTAAAATAAAATTCGTCGTGAGACGGTAAAATAGTTGAACTGGCGGTAAAATAGGCCACGAGTTGAAATAGCCGGCATCATTGCCAAAGCAAAAACCGCTAACTCCAGGAATCAGACAACTGCGCATATCAAACGGAAGTGACGGCTAAATAGTAAATAAAGTAAAGAAACGTCGGACAGCTGAATATCCACTGCGTTTATATTAATAATGACAATTTAGCATAAAGAATACCAGTAGTACATGTATATTATAAAAAATATTGATATAGATTATTGTGATAGGAGTTTAAATAATGGGGGATTTGGTTACAATTGCTAATAAACTCTCTTGGACATCACATTTTGAGGGGCATTTTGACACAAAATTATTATGATTGTAAATTAAAAATAACAGTTTGGCATAAAGAACTGTATGTTATCAAATATCGCTATGAATTATTATCTTATACTGGTATGAAAAAGCTTTCAGCCTCACCTTGGTTTTGAGCTTGGGCGTTCACACAGGTGAATATGCTGGTTGTCTATTTGTTCCACCTGACTTCCCAGTAAGAGTTGTAGCTCAATACCTTTCAAATCCACATAGTAGGGATAAGTGTTTTTGCCTCAAGTCTTCGATGTCAGAATTAAACTTGGTCAATCAGCTTATTTGTCTACCCATTTGTATGTGTTGGCCTATTTTAATATTCATAAAAACTAAACATGCATTATGTAAGATTTAGCAAAAGAGCTGGATGTTCTTGCTATTATAGATCAAAAGTAGATTATATTGAAAATTTCATTCAAATTAGGTGGGGGTGGGTGGTCAAATGATTAATTTGTGCATGTTGGATCCAAAGGTCTGTGATTGAGTCAAGTGGTCTGGATATGATTACCTGCTTGTACGTGACAAGGAGTAGGGTTATCTGTCCAACCTTGTGGGTTTTCTCCAGGTCCTCCGTTTTCCTCCCAATGCTGAAGAGCCCTGCCCACAAGCGAATTATTGAAATAAAATTGAACCATATGCTAGTCCCGAAATGACCTAGTTTGTGTCGAGTGGATGTTAAACACCATTTCTCTCTCTCTCTCTCTCTCTCTCTTTCATTGAAATTACTTTAGATGTATTCTGAATCTGAGTGAAATTATAACTGTTTGAAGCTATCGTGTAGATTGTTCATTATCCTAGCAACGGTGCCGAACAACCGAGACTTAGCCTCGATTGTTCATTTTATAGTTTTAATTTTCACATTTGTTTAAATCGTGACCATCTGCAATCTGATTAAAATACAGATCTATATTTCTTTTCGTTTCATTTTTTTATACTTTCGATGGCCTACACTACATGAAGATCTGACAAGTTATAGTGATAGGTCACATCAGGGGTCAAAAGACCGACATATTACCCTATGATGTCAGACATTTGATTAACCAATCAGCATTGATGTTATTAGTGGATTACCCACAGTTCCGTGAAAAACACGCCTAAAGCTCGCCGTAACAGACCTTTTCATTGGCTTATCCCCGACACCATTCAGAACACGAGTTAAATAACAACTCTTCCAGATCCAAGTGTAGTAAAGAAAAGTAAAATGAAATTTTGAACTATAAAAACGAAACGAAATAGGATCTGTGTTTTAACCAGATTGGGCCATCGGATGTTCTAGAGTGTTGATTATAGGCTTGTCATATGAATACATGTCTAAATTAAGTTTATTAAAGCCAAAATATAAACCTACAATAGGAAGATTTAGCACATACATGTTATATCTTTTCATGAATTTCAGATTACTGATGAATGTAAAAACTTCCATGAGTGTGCAATATGCTGTCAGATCTTCCATCAATGGAGCGAGCTACAAGACCACCAAATAATTCATGTTGAAAATAAGGATATGAGGGGAATAGATTTTAATGTCAATGTCAGCAAAGACAAATATCCAGACTTCCGTTTACATGATCAAGGTGAGAAGTCTGATGCACGTTTACACATTGAAGATGGCGGTAACGGATGGAAAGCGGATGTTATTTTAAACATGAAAGATGGAGAGACATCTGATAATGATGGGAGGTCTGATGATAGTTTACACATGGAGAACGAGGATGATAAACGAGATAACGAAAGGAGGTCTGATGTAACATGTAGTTTACAAATGAAAAACGCGGATGAGGATAAAGGAACTAAGTTTGATATTCGTTTACACGTGGGGAAGAAGGGCAATGGAGATATCAAAGAGACGTCGGATGATACTTTACACATGGAGAACACGGATGAGGATAATCAAGATAAGAAAGGGAATTCCAATGTTCATTTACGCACGGAATACAAGGTTGATAATCAAGATCAGGAAGGGAATTCGGATGTTTATTTACACATGGAGAACAAGGTTGATAATGGAGATAACAGAGGAACATCTGAGGATGCTGATGTATGTTTAAAAGAAAAAGAAACTGGTGACATTGATAAATATAGTGAGGTGATTTCCATACCAGACCTCCCTATCACTAATAACAGAAGTTGGAACCTTAAATGTGATTTCTGCAATAAAATATTTAATGATCAGGCTAATTTACAAGAACATGCCCGAGTTCATCAGGGAAACAGACCCTTTAATTGCGATTACTGTTGGAAAACGTTTCCAAGACAAACGGATCGACTTAGACATTTGGTGACCCATACGGGTGAAAAACCTCATCACTGTGATGTTTGCAATAAATCATTTAACTTACACAGTAATTTACAGAAACACAAAAAGATTCACACTGGCGAAAAACCGTTTGAGTGTGGGATGTGTGATAAATCGTTTTCTCAGTGTAGTAATCTTCTTACGCACATGAAAACGCATACGGGGGAAAAACCCTTTAGTTGCGATATATGCGGAAAGTCGTTCTGTAGACAGAGTGATGTGAACCGACATTATAAAACTCACACCGGTGATAAGCCATTTAAATGCGATATCTGTGGTAAATCATTTAGTGATGGCAGTAATCTTCAGAAGCATGCAACAACTCACACCGGTGAAAAACCTTTTTCCTGTGAAGTATGTGGACGGTCGTTTTCTAGGCGTAGCACCGTTAAACGGCATCTGTCGACCCACGCACATGATTCAACATTAAGGGCGAATTACAGCCCTAGTCAATCGGACCATAACAATGTTGGAGATAATCAATTGAATATTTCAGAATTGGATTCTCTCAATTCCAAGATTGAGTAAAAAGAAGGATTTCTGGCTACAAGGCATGTGTGTCAAATAAATAAGAAAATATCTCAACCAACCATGACAGCTGAAACATATTGATTGTGTTTAATTATCACGATTCTATGAATCTTTTTCCATTGGTAGAACTGTGACAGGACTAAATTCAGCGTCACTCAATTTCCCCAATATTTAAAAAAAAATTAATTTTGATCAATGAAACATAATTAATATTCTAGTGCATGTTTTGTAATATTATGACGTCAGTCGCAAATTGTCAAATTCATTTTTTTCTCACCATTATTTTATTCGTTCTATACAATAAATGTTGTTCATGATACAATAAAATAAGTGGGGTTAAATGTCCTATTGTTCTGCTTCAACTGGGCTAATGAAGACGGGAACAATTTTGCTATGGCTTACTCTTACATGTATATCGAATTCCAACCACCAAAGGATCTTTTACTTGCACGCCAATGTGTACACAGGACCTCTGGTTTTCCGTCCGATCTAAACGACTAGACAGCTGCCCTTGTCAGGCCCTCTGTCTTGCATCACTGACAAGGGGAAATCATGCTGAAAAATCCCGATGAACTGTCTTGACCTACATCGGGAGTGAACCCTCGACCTCCAGACTAGCAAGCCAGCGTCCAACCCATTTAGCCAACGTGATTCACACAAACTTATACCTTATAATACACTATATAATTTACTTCCCAGTAACTCGTGAGTCCATATTTTGTTTTTTGGAACCTGTCCTTGCTCTTTGTAGGCTTCAGAATGAATTAAATGGGGGTTAAATCCCTACTTTTTGGTCCAACCGGGCAAATGAAAACGAGTTTCGCTTTGTGACATAAAAAACAATCTGAAGAAATATGAAAAATTGTACTATTTGTATTCAGTCATTAAATCGTTTTACAGACTTTTAAACAGAGAAATGAAATGGGGTTTAGCATCTTACTGTTCTGTCCTGGGCCAATTGAGACGGACATACGTCCAATCGTGTGCTTCGAGGAAAATTTTGCCCAGACAGCAGCGGTATAACAAGCTACTCTAATATCAAATTTGAACTGCCAAGGGTTGTATTACGTGCATGCCTATATGTACACGGGACCTTGATTTTTCGAACCATCCAACTGACTATGCATTGTCCCTTGCTAGGCCCTCTGTCCTGCAACACTGACAAGGGTAAACCTAATGAACTCTCTCGGCCAACACCTGAATCAAACACAGAACCTGCAAGTTAACGAGCCAATAACAGGACCTTAGACATTTCATTAACCATTCAGCGTTGGTATTTCGAGTTGGATACCCACAGTTCAGTGCATCACACGCCAAGAACTTGCTGCAACAGATCGTTTCATTGACTAATCCCTTACATCAACCAGAACATGGGTTATAACAACACTTTCAGATTCTAATGTAGTAAAGACAAGTAAAACAAAATTTTGCACCATAAAAAAGGAAACCAAATAGGATCTGTGTTTTAATCAGATTGTTTTTTTAAGTAATTCTAACATTCTCGTCGTTTGAGATAAATCAAGCAAAATTGTATCTAACTTCGTAACATTGATATCAGCAGTTTTTATTTTACCATAAAGCACGAGGTCTGCAATCAATATCTTTAACCCATGATCTTAATTGATTACGGTGGGTTTTGTGAGTTAATAGGGTTGTGGGATCCTGGTCGAAACCCTAGATACAGCTAATTATTATTGTAGGATGGTGGTTGTATTCACAGCCAAACGCGAACTGGTGCTCGATGGATGTTTGGCAAGATCAGTGCTTGCAATTGTTGCCCTGTTCGTCAGTCACGCTCTGTTTATCAAGCAATACACTGAACATCAGGTAAAGTATAGTCTACGAAAATAAAACAACTTATTTCTATTTCTTTCTTGTGTCTGATCAGAAGTGAATATTCGCTTGGCCGCTACAATCACTGATAAGGAGCCCAAAATGTTAACTTTTTTCTTCCGACAAATTAAATTCTAAAACATTTTTTTTATGTATTAGAAAAATAAACAATGACGTTTGAACTTTGAAGTATTTGTAGGTAAAAATTATTTTCTATTTAGTGTAAAAAATGAGTAAAAGGCAGCATGCTGCCCGATTCAGTAACGTCTTATGTAAACAATGGACGTGCCATTGAGCCAATGACTGACGTCACATCACGTGGCGTCAAGTGTTGAAAGCAGTCAGAGATATTAGAAGACTCTCGAAATCTTCTGTGAAACAGATTGTTTGATTCCAATGAATAAGATATGACTGGATAACCATCTATTAATAAATACAAACATCCAAACAATTACAAAGACGAAAAATTGTATTGAACAAATGAGATTCTATCTGGGGTAGGCAAAGTAATGACTGAAGATTCTAATTTTTTCAAAGATTCCAAATTTTCCCCCAGGTTACATGTACCTAAATTTTGTTTCGTCTTTGTAATACCGAGGTTCTTAACTTTGTGTATTACCCTATATTTAGATTGCAATGGCCGCTGCCAAAGTATTAGCAGGAGAAGATGTATTTTTAACAGTAGACGTATGTTGTGTCGCACATACACTGTACTGACTACAGCAAGGTAAGCAAGGTGACGTGACTTTACTATGTGAGCGGATGATGAGTGGTGTTTGGCTAATGAATTCTACAATCGGGCGAATGCTTCGGTGATGCGGACACACTACATGTAGGTCTATATATCAAACTTGTTTGATTCAGGCGAATCATTCGGCCGAATGACAGTGGACAACTAGGCGAATTTCGCCGGCTAGTGTTCCCACCTTTTAAATTGTTCCTTACATTGTACAGGGACTAATGCACAACCGTTTAGCAGTAAAAAAAGTTGTCCAGTAAAATTTACTGGGAACAGAAAAACTTTTGACAAGGAGTCAATAGTTAGGATTTGCAGTATAAGTAGGCTGTAGAACACTGCTTGGCGTATGTCTGTTTTCATCAACCTAGTTTCAATAACAGACATGCTTAGACATACTATTGCTAGTATTTTATAATCCATATTTATTCCAATATTTCTGTCCAACCTTGTGGGTTTTCTTCGGGTCCTCCGATTTCCTTCCACTGCTAAAGACCCCTAAGCACAAGCAAATTATTGAAATAAAAATGAACCATATGTTAGTACCGCAAAAACCTGGTTTGTCTCTCTCTCTCTCCATTGCAATATTTGTCCTCTTTAATTTGACCACAGGCTGTTCACACTGATAGCATTTCTTTTGCTTGCACATAAGGGGGTTGGGTGGTCGAATGGTTTAAAGGGGGGTTGGGTGGTCGAATGGTTTAAAGGGGGTTGTATGGCCGAATGGTTTAAAGGGGGTTGTATGGCCGAATGGTTTAAAGGGGGTTGTATGGCCGAATGGTTTAAAGGGGGTTGTATGGCCGAATGGTTTAAAGGGGGTTGTATGGCCGAATGGTTTAAAGGGGGTTGTATGGCCGAATGGTTTAAAGGGGGTTGTATGGCCGAATGGGGTTAAAGGGGTTATGTCGCCGAATGGTTTAAACTATGAGCTATAAATTATAAGGTCTGTCATTGTTTAGTCAAGGGGCCAACACATGCTTTCAATTCCCAGCTTGTATATGACAAGTACTAGTGACGTGCATCCAAGATTGTGGGTTTTCTCTGGGTCTTGTGAAGTAGAATTGAAGCATGTTAATCCCGAATTGTCCTAGTTTTTGTTAAGTTGGCGTTAAACCATATTTCTCTCTCTAACAGGTAATAAAACAAGACCATCAGCTGTTGTGTGAAAGGATATAAGAATAGAAGAATCGGCCAATCAGAAGACGTTATAAGTTTGCAATATACCGTCTGGACACACATTGGTAGTAAAACGTAGACTTAAGAATGGAGTAAATTTTTAAACAGAACAGATTGGTAACACTGAACAGACTGGTAACAACGAACAGACTGGGAACACTGAATAAACAAGTAATTCTCCTCACAAAAAGTTTATTCTCTGCATTTTATATCTGGTAAAATGATGGGGGAACAATATTTTCAGATATGTCTAGATATGTTAACCTATTCAGGGTGAGTGTATTGTATATTTTAATGCATGTATTTTAGATAATAGGTTCTGTCATTGAGCCAACCAGGGCTGACAGTACGCTATAATAGTTTAAATGTAGAACATGAAAAGAGAATATGCTGAAAATTTCAGTCAAATTACTCTACTCTGACTCTCAATATCAACTACACAATTATAGGCTAGCCTCGTTTGTCATTACTACTGTTTATATAATAATAAGTAAAGTCTTGATTATCCATTTTTACAATAACCACATTGACAGCAAAACATGTTTAAATTTACTTATATCACAGCCATCTTATGGCATCAATAGTTAAATATGGTCTGGGTAAGTTAATAAATGTCTAATTAATAATTTAGATAACATTTCAGGCCTACAGAAAAACCTCCAATAGACAGATTTAGCTCTTGTATAATGTATCTTTAAATCTGTCTATTGGAGGTCTTTCTTTAGGCCTGAAATGTTATCTAAATTATTAATTAGACATTAATTAACCTATCCAGACCATAATCAACTCTAGATGGCATCGCCATCCTGCGATCTTTAGTGGATTATGAGCCGATTTACTGCATAACTTTCCTTCACGATTTAACGATTAAATGGATAATCGAGACTATGCTGTTTATCATACTGACTTTAGTAATGATGATCAAGGCTAGGCAGAAATTTCAACCGCTTAGTTCTCGGTTCATAGTGGATCAATTTGAATGAAATTTTCAGCAAATTGCCTTTACATTATTTAGTTTTGAACTATTATAGTGAGAACTGCCAACTCGTTGTTGAATCTCCCACAATGTATGTTTAACTTAAAAACATAGTATCACATGCTCTGGTTATTCCCCCTTTGATCACAAACTAGCTTTACAGCAACTTTCAACTTTTCCCAACTTTTTACCATAATTGTTTTATAGGAATTTCTACATATGGTATATCTATCTGGATTTCTCATTAACTGTTGAGAAAGTGAAGCGAGCTCCCCACAGTCACACCTTCTGGTTTTTAAATAATTTGTGATGACTGAATATCCCTCAAAATAGCATAAGAAAGTCCTTGGTATGTACAGAAACATCATTTTGAATTATTAAGCAACACATAATTTTAGTGCATTTAAAGATCGGTTCCCGCGTACAAACTGGGTTTTTTAATGGTATATATGGACCAAAAACATATTCAAACTAATTAATTTGTCATAATTATGCTTCAAATCCTTCTCAAACATTGTAATTGCGAAGGAATGCCTTGCTATTAAAATTTGATCAAACCAGGTCATGTTTACGTCAAGTCTTGGGAGTCAGAGGAGAATTCATTGCATACATAAGACGACGCTGTCTTTAATCACTTACTATTTATTATAAATATCGAATCCTAATTAAGTTCTCGGATTATCCACTACCCGCGTCTTTTTCCGTCATTTTTATGTCAGAAAGTATTGTACGTCTAACTCTTCATAAAGTTTATCAACTTGTACATCAAGCGCTCAATGTTCGCTCGTGACCTTTGACATCACGCGTGCAGAAGTTCCTAATCGTCGGACTGTTGATTAGGGGAACCCTTACATTTTTGTCCTGTATACGCTTCATGAGTATTTTTCGGGGAATCCAGTATTTTTCTAGTAAGATTTGATATCTCTACTTTCCATATATACCAAAATTGCCATACTTTTATTGGAAATAACCACCCAATAAATACTTTTCTGGGAACCCATCTTTAACAATATCTATTTTGTGGTGTAATTATATTATTATCTTTATGTTAGGTCTGTACCTGAATAAATCGTTATTCCAGAAGAAATGGCTATTCCAGAAGACAACCATGAACAAGGAAAAGAAGAGGGCGAGGAGAGTGAAGAAGAGAGAGAGATGGGGTTTAACTTCAACTTGTTCTAAAAGCACGACGTTTCGACAAGTATCCTCTTATCGTTATCAAGCACGTGCTTGATAACGATAAGAGGATACTTGTCGAAACGTCGTGCTTTTAGAATAAACCAGTGATTGTTTCCCATAAAAATTGTGTTCTATTAAAGTAGGTGTTATTTGACTCTACAGAAAGTGTAGTTAAAGATACAATATGATCGCAAGGACCATAGTATTACAATAACTTGAGTAAGAAAAAAAAAAAATGAGATTGGATTTACGTCTTACTTTTCTTCACAATCCGGGCAAACGAAGAAGGGCATACTTTGACGGGCATGCCAATGTGTACACGGGACATCTGTTTTCCGTCTCATCCGAATGCCTAGACACTGTTCCTTGCCAGGCCATCTGTCCCGCACCACTGACAAGGCTGAACCACACGGAAAATAATGAACAATAAATTACATAGCTATATGGATGTCAGTTGGTTGTATTAGCTCTGAAGTGGGTAAGACGCTGACTCGCTAGCCTCGAGGTCGGGTGATCGATCCCTGCATTGGCCGAGAAAGTTCATCCAGATTCCCCCTTGTCAGTGATGCAGGACGGAGGGCCTGACAAGGACAGCTGTCTAGTCGTTCGGATGGGACGAAAAACCGAGGTCCCGTGTACATATTGGTGTGTACGTAAAAGATCCCTTGACAGTTGGAATTCGATATAAGAGCAGGCCGTAGTGCCGCTGTCCGGGCAAAATTTCCCTCATAGCACACTGTTTGGTGTATGCCCGTCTTCATTAGCCCAGTTCGGAGCAAAACAGTAGGACGTTAAACCCCATTTCATTTCATTTTGTTTCCATGATAATTTTCTCCATCATTATGAAACAATACATTTTGCATTAAAATTAAAGTATAAATAACATTTTTCCTAATGTTAACAATAATGTGCTTGATAACGAAAAGAAGGTCAAAACCTTGTAACAACATATTTTATTTAATATGACGATAACTAAACACGATTTAAAAAAACGGGAAATAAATCAAAATGGAATGAAATGGGGTTTAAGATCCTATTTTTCTGCACCAACTGGGCTAATGAAGACGGACATACGCCATATAGCGTGCTATGAGCTAAATTTTGCCCAGACAGCGGCGCTATTCTTATTTCGAATTCCATCTGCCGAGCGTTCTTTTATGTGCATGCCAAGTTTTTTGTTCCACCCGAACAACTAGATGCTGATCGAATCCAAGACCTGGGCCCGGTTCCTAGAAAATTCTTAAAGTAAGCACAACGTCATGTGCTTCACTTTTTCTTACGTAAGAAACTTAATACCGTCCCTAGACCATTCTTACGTAAGCACAAGTCAAGTATAAGTCCAAGCACATTGTGACTGGTAAAGTTTACCATAAACTGAGATTACGATGCTCTTTAACGTCATAAAAACAACTTTGGTATGCGAATTACGTCATAAATTTATCGTCTGCTTCATTGACGTCATATATAATATACGGTTGATTTAGATGCATTTGACATGTCCCCTATACACATATAAAATGTGCCACAAAATAAAAAACACAGACACATACAAACTAAATGAATAATTGTGAGAGCGCCTGATCTTAAAGTAGCCCGTGTGTTTGTAGCCTATTGTTTACTAATTGGCAAATAAATAAAATGGTTTCAGGGTAGAAGCGAAATTTTCTATAGCATTCTTAATTTCTTCTGGAGAAGGATTTTCTCTGTCTTGTAATAATTGTCTGTTTGGTATCAAAAGGTGTCGGAAATGCCGTCGAAAAACTCTACGGTCAGCCATCTTTTTGTAGCAGAAACAGACTTAAGGTTGGTAAGCAAGCCGTATACCTTGCTTGGGACTTGTGCTTAGATTGACTATGTTTAAGAACGAAGTTGTGCTTAAGTTTTTTCTTGGAACGCATAATAACGTTCTTGTGCTTACAATGAAGTCTACTTAAAATCTTAGCACAAGAACGTTTTTAAGAATTGTCTGGGAACACAAAATAAGGTAAGTTTACTTAAATGCAAAGTCTACTTAAATCTAAGCACAAGAACGTGCTTAAGAATTTTCTAGGAATCGGGCCCTGGTTAACAAGCCAGTGTCTTACTCACTGAGCCACAGTGGCTCCCTGTCACATACAATGTCAGACACAATTCCACTGGTGCATGTCATGTCTAGTAGTAATCTAGCTAATTTCAGAAGATTGGAAAGAAAAATAAATTAACGGATGATTTTATGAAGTTTATAATATTTACTGATTCTTTCCGTCATGTTACAATTTTTGTATCCTATTTAGGCTAGCAAATTAACGCAATTTATCTGTTTGTATTTACCTGTCATGTATATATGTAACTATAATTATTGTGTATATATGTTATCTGATGAGTCAGTAGACTTAAAGAAATAAAAGAATTGAATTGAACAGATTTATCTATATTTCCGTTTTTGATATTTTAATACATATCCGCAACAAAGTTTCGGAGTTTGTAATAATTTTATTCGTAACAACTCCCTTAATTCTAGAGATTTTCCTTCAATATCTATATCTTCAATAGTTTGCTGATTTGGATTAGTTCAATCACACCACCCATCTGTCCGTAATGCTCCTTATGGACAGACTTTGTAATGCTCCAGATGGTTATATATCCATTCCATCAGGTATTTATCAAGGCCCAACATCTTTAAAAACAGATTTATGTGAAAACAATCCTTGAAAACATTTGTTAAACACAAAGCTGTATTAAACTATTTAAAGAGCTAATCAACTCTAGATGGCATCGCCATCCTGCGATCTTTAGTGGATTATGAGCCGATTTACTGCATAACTTTCCTTCACGATTAAACGATTAAATGGATAATCGAGACTATGCTGTTTATCGTACTGACTTTAGTAATGATGATCGAGGCTAGGCAGAAATTTCAACCGCTTAGTTCTCGGTTCATAGTGGATCAATTTGAATGAAATTTTCAGCAAATTGCCTTTACATTATCTAGTTTTTAACTATTATAGTGAGAACTGCCAACTCGTTGTTGAATCTCCCACAATGTATGTTTAACTTAAAAACATATTATCACATGCTCTGGTTATTCCCCCTTTGATCACAAACTAGCTTTACAGCAACTTTCAACTTTTCCCAACTTTTTACCATAATTGTTTTATAGGAATTTCTACATATGGTATATCTATCTGGATTTCTCATTAACTGTTGAGAAAGTGAAGCGAGCTCCACACAGTCACACCTTCTGGTTTTTAAATAATTTGTGATGACTGAATATCCCTCAACATAGCATAAGAAAGTCCTTGGTATGTACAGAAACATCATTTTGAATTATTAAGCAACACATAATTTTAGTGCATTTAAAGATCGGTTCCCGCGTACAAACTGGGTTTTTTAATGGTATATATGGACCAAAAACATATTCAAAGTAATTAATTTGTCATAATTATGCTTCAAATCCTTCTCAAACATTGTAATTGCGAAGGAATGCCTTGCTATTAAAATTTGATCAAACCAGGTCATGTTTACGTCAAGTCTTGGGAGTCAGAGGAGAATTCATTGCATACATAAGACGACGCTGTCTTTAATCACTTACTATTTATTATAAATATCGAATCCTAATTAAATTCTCGGATTATCCACTACCCGCGTCTTTTTCCGTCATTTTTATCTCAGAAAGTATTGTACGTCTAACTCTTCATAAAGTTTATCAACTTGTACATGTACATCAAGCGCTCAATGTTCGCTCGTGACCTTTGACATCACGCGTGCAGAAGTTCCTAATCGTCGGGCTGTTGATTAGGGGAACCCTTACATTTTTGTCCTGTATACGCTCCATGAGTGTTTTTCAGGGAATCCAGTATTTTTCTAGTAAGATTTGATATCTCTACTTTCCATATATACCAAAATTGCCATACTTTTATTGGAAATAACCTCCCAATAAATACTTTTCTGGGAACCCATCTTTAACAATATCTATTTTGTGGTGTAATTATATTATTATCTTTATGTTAGGTCTGTACCTGAATAAATCGTTATTCCAGAAGATAACCATGAACAAGGAAAAGAAGAGGGCAAGGAGAGTGAAGAAGAGAGAGAGATGGGGTTTAACTTCAACTTGACACAAACTAGGTCAATTTGGGACTAACACATGGTTCAATTTTATTTCAATAATTCACTTGCGGGTAGGAATCTTTAACAGTGGGAGGAAAGTGTAGGACCCGGCGACACACTGCAGGTCCCTTACGGTTCCCTCAAACTGCTAAAGAATCCTACGCGCAAGCGAATTATTGAAATAAAATTGAACCATTGACCTAGTTTGTGTCAATGTAACCGGGGGGTGTAAATTCTCAATAAAAACTAAGGTGGTTAGTAAAGAAGAGAGAGAGATGGGGTTTAACTTCAACTTGACACAAACTAGGTCAATGGTTCAATTTTATTTCAATAATTCGCTTGCGCATAGGATTCTTTAGCAGTTTGAGGGAACCGTAAGGGACCTGCAGTGTGTCGCCGGGTCCTACACTTTCCTCCCACTGTTAAAGATTCCTACCCGCAAGTGAATTATTGAAATAAAATTGAACCATGTGTTAGTCCCAAATTGACCTAGTTTGTGTCAAGTTGAAGTTAAACCCCATCTCTCTCTCTTCTTCATTCTCCTTGCCCTCTTCTTTTCCTTGTTCATGGTTATCTTCTGGAATAGCCATTTCTTCCAGTACAGACCTAACATAAAGATAATAATATAATTACACCAAAAAATAGATATTGTTAAATGCACTAAAATTTTGTGTTGATTAATAATCCTTAAAGAATTGAAGTTGAACAGAAGTATGTTTTCTCATCAATTGCAAATGAGAGAGAAATTATGTCATTTTGGGACTAACATTTTAAACATATGGTTACATGACATGTATGGGTCTTTTGCAGTGGGAGGTTGGACAGACGATCCTACTTTGTGTGAGATCGAAACTACACCACTGACTCAGTGCCAATGAAATGAAGACCGGCATAATGTCATACAGTGGGCTATGAGGGAAATTTTGCATGAGCAGCGGCACTATGGCCTATTCTTATATCAAATTCCAACTGCCAAGGGATCTTTTACGTGCACGCCAATGTATACACGAGATCTTGGTTTTTCGTCTAATCCGGACGACTAGACAGCTGCCCTTGTCAAGTACTTCGTCCAGCAACACTGACAAGGGTAAACTACGTCGGAAAATCCCTATGAACTTTCTCGGCCAATGCAGGGATCAAACATGCGACCTCCAGGCTAGCAAGCCAGCATCTTCCCCACTTACCCACCGTGGCTCACATGATGATCTAAAGTGGATATGTTAGACCATTCAGCCACCCAATTGCAGGTGAAACAGACAGGTTTATAAACAAAAAATATAAAATTGTTAATATTATACTCAGTTCCTCCAGCAGACTAGTTTCGTCTATATCCACATAATCCACACAAAAGACTATATATCTGAAATAACAATTCAGAAAAATGTAGTAATATCGGTCTTCCTTGTTGTGTTTCCTTTGTGATCGTAAATAAAACTACATGTTAGTTCGTTTCTACAACTTTATTATTAAACTGTTTGGCTTGACGTTCTCAATAAAGTATAGATGATAGCTGCTCGGAATATCTGGGTGAGCTCTGTTCAATTTCACGCAACACCCTCTTTTATAACTCCCTTATTTCTGTACGTCATAAACTGACCTTGGCGTTCATGTCCTTCCCAAATATGAATTACAATGTAAACATCCCCATTCTCAAAAGGGCGGGTGGGGGGGGGGGGGAGAACATTACCTTATTTGGTCTACCAAACCCATCATAAACAAGATAGAATTTGATGGATATTTTGACAATGGTAAGGATTTTACCAAAATATCCCTGTTTTTTATATGTAAATACATCACTCAATTCATTAAGTAGGTGTTATTTGACTCTATAGAAAGTGTAGTTAAAGATACAATATGATCGCAAGGACCATAGTATTACAATAACTTGAGTAAAAAAAAAAAAAATGAGATTGGATTTACGTCTTACTTTTCTTCACAATCCGGGCAAACGAAGAAGGGCATACTTTGACGGGCATGCCAATGTGTACAAGGGACATCTGTTTTCCGTATCATCCGAATGCCTAGACACTGTTCCTTGCCAGGCCATCTGTCCCGCACCACTGACAAGGCTGAACCACACGGAAAATAATGAACAATAAATTACATAGGTATATGGATGTCAGTTGGTTGTATTAGCTCTGAAGTGGGTAAGACGCTGACTCGCTAGCCTCGAGGTCGGGTGATCGATCCCTACATTGTCATGTCTAGTAGTAATCTAGCTAATTTCAGAAGATTGGAAAGAAAAATAAATTAATGGATGATTTTATGAAGTTTATAATATTTACTGATTCTTTCCGTCATGTCTAGTAGTAATCTAGCTAATTTCAGAAGATTGGAAAGAAAAATAAATTAATGGATGATTTTATGAAGTTTATAATATTTACTGATTCTTTCCGTCATGTTACAATTTTTGTATCCTATTTAGGCTAGCAAATTAACGCAATTTATCTACACCCCACCCCCATACCTTTGTCTGTTTGTATTTACCTGTCATGTATATATGTAACTATAATTATTGTGTATATATGTTATCTGATGAGTCAGTAGACTTAAAGAAATAAAAGAATTGAATTGAACAGATTTATCTATATTTCCATTTTTGATATTTTAATACATATCCGCAACAAAGTTTCGGAGTTTGTAATAATTTTATTCGTAACAACTCCCTTAATTCTAGAGATTTTCCTTCAATATCTATATCTTCAATAGTTTGCTGATTTGGATTAGTTCAATCACACCACCCATCTGTCCGTAATGCTCCTTATGGACAGACTTTGTAATGCTCCAGATGGTTATATATCCATTCCATCAGGTATTTATCAAGGCCCAACATCTGTAAAAACAGATTAATGTGAAAACAATCCTTGAAAACATTTGTTAAACACAAAGCTGTATTAAACTATTTAAAGAGCTAAATCCGCATATTGCGGTTCTTTTTTTCTCACTTAAAATGTTTTATAAATTCTTAGACATTTATTCAAATGACAAGTCCATAATTAAATCAACTTGGGGGGGGGGGGGAGTGGCCGAATGGTTAGCATGTTCGCGCGCTGTATCATAAGGCCTGTCATTAAGTCAACTGACGTGGTTTCGAATCCCCGGTTGTACCCACTGCTAAAGACCCCTACGCGCAAGCGTATTATTGAAATATAATTGAACCATATGTTAGTCCCGAAATGACCTAGCCTGAGTCAAGTGAACGTTAAGCCCCATTTCTCTTTCTCTCTCATAACTGAATGGATATTACAATCAAAACTTTATTTACTAACGTGGCACAGGTACTAGAAAATCAAGACTATTCCTCAGAACTTCACTCAGAATAAAGTAATTTGAAATTTTCAATATATTCATTTTTCATTATCTATATTTGAACTACATATATATATATATATATATATATATATATATATATATATATATATATATATATATATATATATATATATATATATATATATATATATATATATATAGTAAGAATACGCTATCTCTTTATCTAACTGTTAAATAATGTATCTTTAAGAATTATTTGTGAATTTCGGAATTTTTAGTAAAATGGGGTTTAACGTCCTACTTTTATTAACCTACCAGGCTAATGAAGACAGGCACCACATGCCGCGCTATGATTGGTTGCTATTGGCGCGTGCAATCGGATTCTTAATTTGTCATTACCTACAGGACCAATCAAAGGGCAGGAAGCATGTTTTTTTACTGATGATGCAGACACCTTAAACCAAATAAATAACATTTTATAAAAGGGATAAAAATGGACTTTACGAAAAAGTAAATTCATTTTACACGCCAAAGAATAAAATATTTTGTTTCCTGCTGAACATCAACATACCTGGGTAAGAGTGGTTGCATATTTTCTCAAAGACACAGATGTAATTCGATGAGTTGCTTTAAGATCCAGCTCTATATACACTGACCTCAAGGACGAAAAGATAGGTTGCCAGGAAATGAAACATACGTCCACAGCAGCTAAATCGCCCGCACGGTCAACAAGGGTTGTCGCATATTTAATCTTTTGTATGTAATGGGGGAATTTACAAGACAATTTCGTACAGATCAGATTAGAATTTTCTTTTTACTACTTTAAATAATGCATATAAATATCGTACTGATCAGATGATGACTTGTCGTTCGAGTATTCACATGGTACAACAAAGTGAAACAAGGGCCATAACTTTAGAAGCAATTGACAAAAATTGCTAATTTTCAATAGACTTCTTTGTTTCACTAACTCAAGTGATGCATACCTGTTATAATCGGATGATAACTTCTGCCGTTAGAGCATTCACAAGTGCAACAAAGTGAAACAAGGGCCATAACTCAAGACGCAATTGACGAAAATTGCTGAAATTTTCGATCACTAATTTAAATAATGCACATATTTCATACAGGTATATGTATTAGAACGAGACCCAGTAACTTGGTTAAACAATGTCATTTTATTCCTTGCAACTTTACTCCACAAAGGGCTAAAGATCACAGAATGTATTGTTTATTATTGTTAATTCTACAGGCATTATTCTAGAGTTACAGTTGCCTGATGCATATAATTTGCACACACAGTTTTCAAACAAATTGAACCAAATCTACCGGTAACTGGATTGTGAGCAACTTTCGTAAACCTATAAAACTAACTTATTTCAGAGAGATTTACAACCTATTAATAATGTACCTTTTTACAGTTAAATTTCCTACCTGAATTGGGAAATCGGTAAGGGTTTTCATCCACAATTAAAGCATTTTTTCGTTGCTGAATATTAGACATTCTAATGGAGCTCGACAATCCAATGGAATTAGTTCCTCTCTGAAAACAATATTAAACCAATTAAAGAGTTTTTCTTAGTGGAATATAACCCATACTTGAAGAATATCCCCTTCCTTGGTACCCTGGATGATCTGAAAATTGCCCTAGGGGTCAGGATGGTCATCCTCCACGTTTACGAAATGGAGCAGGAGCCATGAAAAAGCAATTTCAACAAGCGGTTGTCATTCAAGATACCCCACATTTTGCAAGAGATGGACAGAGAACAAGTGGCCATCTTGTCGAGCAGTTCCGGTCTGATAGTTACGAAATTCGAATTCAACCATCATCTGGGAGTAACGATGATATATTTAAAGGGGCTAAATCGGTATTCTTTGGCACCTAGAAATGGATACAAATTGATCGCAACGCATGTAATAATGTAATACGAATGTATATATAATTTACATTCAATCGTTTCTGTTTTAACTGTAATTTCTAATCAGTTATGTTCGGCAAAATACGCAAAGAGTAACAATTGAATGATAGTCTTTGGCGTCTGGTTATTCCAGTCTACTCCGGTAGTCTTCCATTTGTGGGATTTGTAATTTCCATTGTATCTTTTTCGAATCCCCAGTTGTACGTGACAAGGAGTAGGTTCGCCTGTCCAACCTCGTGGGTTTTCTCCGGGTCCTCTGGGTTCCTCCCACTGCTAAAGACCCCTACGCGCAAGCGAATTATGGAAATAACATTAAACCATATGTTAGTCGCGAAATGACCTAGTTTGTGTCGAGTGGACGTTAAACCCCATCTGTCCCCCCCCCTCTCTCTCTCTCTCTCTCTCTCTCTCTCTCTCTCTCATTGTATCTTAAATATTGAATACCAGAAGCCTATATTTTCCCAGTAAGATAACATCAATAAATCGGGTTTGCAATGTCGAAAACTACACGTCAGTCAACCATAAACAGCAATGTAGTCACAGGTTATAAGCTATCCAAACACTATCTAAGGCACAAAGATACACGAGGTGTGAGGGCAGAAAGATACAAGAGTGGTGCGGGAAGAAAGATACAAAAGGGGTGAGGGCAGAAAGATACAAGAGGGGTGAGGGCAGAAAGATACAAGAGAGGGGCAGAAAGATACACGAGGGGTGAGTACAGAAAGATACAAGAGAGGGGCAGAAAGATACAAGAGGGGTGAGGGCAGAAAGATACAAGAGGGGTGAGGGCAGAAAGATTTTTGCATGTGCAAACTAATGTCATAACCGACCCAGCACAAGGGAGACTGGGACACATTTACAACACACACTCCAATTTTATAAAAAGGGACCCTCCCTCGGGGGAAAAGAAGTAAACCCAAAATACCCATCTCCCTCCGCATGGCCTATGTGCACTAAGGGGGTAATGAAATGAAGTGAGGTTTAACGTTCTGCTGGTCTAATGAAGACAGGCTTACACCATACAGTGTGCTATAATGGAAACGTTGCCCGGTCAGTGGTGCTATGGCCTACTCTTATATCGAATTCCAACTGCCAAGGGATCTTTTACGTGCACGTCAAGGGGGCCTTGTTTTTTTTTTTATAAAATCCAAACGACTAAATATCTGTGGTTGTCAGGCCCTCCATCCTGCACCACTGACAAGGAGAAACCCTGCCGGAAAATCACGATTAACGTTTTTGGCCAACACGAGGGGATATAGAAAAAAAATGGAGATAAAAACTAGATGTCTTTTGAATTAAAACTTAACATTCCCACGGATCAAAATTCCCATACCAAAACAGGGATGACATCTACAAATTCCATCCTCGGGAGTCAGATCAATACACTGAACACCAAATCCTGAATCCCAAGTAGTCCGGTGGCTGAAGGGGGGAATCGCCACCCGAGCTATGAATTTATGAGACCAAGTTTTTCTAGACCAGTTTTTTACGTAGATTCCGAATCTGGGTGGTGATCAGGCGTTTGAGGGGGCGTTTTCGAGATATAGGGGGTCAAATGTCTACAATAGTGGGGGGGGATGTCAATATGTTGACATAATATATTAATAAAACATAAATTTCTAGAACTGCCCGTCTATAAATAAGTGTTTATGATGCCCCTGGACAACTGTTTTGATTTATGGGGAGGTGGGGTGGGGGCAGCAGGTGTGGGGGTGGGGTGGGGGGATAAATTGGCGGGGAAATGAGTTCACTTTGATTTAAATGATAATTTTCTGAAAGCTTGATGAAACATATCTAAATATGTGTATAAGATTCATATTTTATGGGGGTGGACGCTGGGGTGAGTCCCCGTGGGGGGGGGGGGGTGCGGGGGATGGCGAGTGGCAACATGTATGTGTGGACAGATATCATTTCGTTCATAATTGAGCTTAAAGTGGTATCACGTTAGCGTTTTCGTTCAAAATATTAAATTATAATGGTACTTTTCAAGAGATCTGGAAATATTAATCAAAAACACATTAACTCAGAGATATGTTTAGTTGTTAGTTTATTCTTAGTCTTCATCACAGGATTCAAAATCAAAAGTTCATATGAGCGAGATAAAAATTTTCTTGGTTGATGGCCTATGCTTCAGAAACCAGTTCACATTATAAATCTTCATTCCAGCCATGCAGCAAAGACCACGTATACGGCAAGGTGGTAATAAAGAAAGGTCTGTTATTTTTTCACCCAGAGAATCTTTACTGATGTAAGTCGTGTTCTACCTTTGCCCGTCTCATTATCGATTAAAATTTGTATATTTGGATCATCCTTTGCGAGGAGAATGATTGGGAAGTCTATTTCGCCCGAGCCAGAACGCAAAATACAATTTGTTTCAGCACCTCCATTAATTTACAATGCGAAGAGGAGTAGGTAAGATATTTTGGTGTCTTCGTGGTTGGTTGTCAGTTTTAGGATATTCTCGACACTGTCAATACTAATCTTGATATTTTTTGACCAATCAAGATTAGTATTGAAAGTGTTGAGAATATCTCGGCCTACGGTACATGCTTTCAGTGGTAATGACTATCTGTCTTTCTTTTTCAAGATAATCCCAACTTTCTAACAATTTTTAAAGAACTGGGATAGACAAATGATGCTTCTGATGACGTAATTGCTGGTTTAGAAAAAAATGTTTGTACATGTAACTTGTACGGCGAAAACCGACTTACATCAGTAGATGGCACTAGAAGAAAGATCTTCTGGAGAAATTTTAATTGTGATAAAAATTCTTTATTACCATCTTGCCCGAGCAGTCTTTTGCTGTATATTAAACGCAATAATTATGTTGCAGCAATATGGAGACAGGTTGCAAAATTAATGATCGAACAAGATGACTTTGCGATACAAGGCTGGAATGAAGATTTACAATGTGAATGGGTATCTGAAGCATATCCAAAGGATATACGCAGGCTGTTGATCAGCCATCAAGAAGATATCTATCCCGCACATATTATAAGAATAAACTAATATCTAAACATGTGTTTTTTATGTACATTTCAAGATCTCTGGAAAAGTACCATTATAATTTAATATTTTGAATGACGATATTGGCACTGAACGAAAACTCGAGAAAACACTTTTCAGGTCAATTTTGAACCAAATTAAGTGGTTTCTGTCCCCCAAAATACATTTACCCTATACAATGGTAATCGTATACACATATTTAGAGATGTGCAGTGGAATTAAAAAGTAATGTTTTTAACAAGCTCTAAGAAAATCATCAACGTGAACGCCAATTGTACCCCCCACCCCTTCCATAAACGCACACCTGCTACCCCCCACCCCACCTCCCCACAAATCAAAACAGCTGTCCAGGGGCATCATAAACACTTATTTAAAGATGGGCAGTCCTAGAAATTTATGTTTTATTAATATATTATGATAACATAATGCCCCCCCCACCACCACCACACACACACACACCCACACACACCTGCTATCCCCACCCCACCTCCCCGCAAATCAAAACAGTTGTCCAGGGGCATCATAAACACTTTTTTATAGATGAGCAGTCTTAGAAATTTATGTTTTATTAATATATTATGTCAACATAATGACATCACCCCCCCCCCCACTATTGTAGACATTTGACCCCCTATATCTCGAAAACGCCCCCTCAAACGCCTGATCACCACCCAGATTCGGAATCTACGCAAAAAACTGGTCTAGAAAAACTTGGTCTCATAAATTCACAGCTCGGGTGGCGATTCCCCCCCCCCCCCTTCAGCCACCGGACTAAAGGTAACACAATATATATCTCGAGTCTGTTTCTCCTTTTTATTAATATATTATGTCAACATAATAACATAATCCCCCCCCCCCACCACACACACACACACACACCTGCTATCCCCACCCCACCTCCCCGCAAATCAAAACAGTTGTCCAGGGGCATCATAAACACTTTTTTATAGATGAGCAGTCTTAGAAATTTATGGTTTATTAATATATTATGACAACATAATGACATCACCCCCCCCCCCCCCCACTATTGTAGACATTTGACCACCTATATCTCGAAAACGACCCCTCAAACGCCTGATCACCACCCAGATTCGGAATCTACGCAAAAAACTGGTCTAGAAAAACTTGGTCTCAAAAATTTACAGCTCGGGTGGCGATCCCCCCCCCCCCCCTTCAGCCACCGGACTAAAGGTAACACAATATATATTTCGAGTCTGTTTCTCCTTCCATGATCATGTACCAATAATGTTTGACCCAGGAAAGCACCCCCAGTTACCATGGGAATAGTCTCATCACCTAATATTAAACACTTATATAATAAGTTTATGATATCTGTCCATTTTCTAAAAAAATATAAACCAAGTAAAGCTGTATCAGCTATGGAAGCTACATATACATTATCCGTGAACGTAAACGACCCTATTCAGAGAGTAACAGGACCAATTAGGAAACTAGGAAATGCTATATTTTCGGCTACAGTATGAATTGTAATATCCCTAATTTTGTGTGGCTTATGTTTTATTTTATCATAAACCTCAGGTGATATTATAGTACAATCCGAACCGGTGTGAATCATCAAAGACTCAGTAGTTAAATTAACCTAGCAACAGACATTTCACGGTAGCACGGTGGCTAAGTGGGTAAGACGCTGGTTCGCTAGCCGGGAGGTCGGGTGTTCGATCCCTGCGTGGTCCCCCGTTGTCAGTGATGCAGGACCGAGGGCCTGACAAGGACAGTTGTCTAGTCGTTCGGATGGGACGAAAGACCGAGGTCCCGTGTACACATTGGCATGCGTACAAGATTCCTTGACTGTTGGAATTCGATAAAAGAGTATTTCGTAGTGCCGCTGTCCGGGCAAAATTTCCCTCATAGCACACTGTATGGCGTATGCCTGTCTTCATTAGCCAAGTTTAGGAGCAGAACAGTAGGACGTTAAACCCCATTTCATTTCATTTCATTTCATTTTTTATGGGCATTGATTTCTTTTAGATATCCACGTCTACATTAATTAAGCTAACTAGTTATTATTTTCCAGATTTTGGAATTAGTAGCTAAGTTTCCATTTTCAAAGCACAATTGAACGGATTTGGTACATGGATTGGTTAGTGCTTTCTGTAAAATTCAACATTAAACCCGTTATTGAATGATTTGAGAGCATTATATTTATAATAACTAAACTTGTGTTCAAATATGCGAGGTACATTAATGCGTATTTGTTATCATTTATTATGGTTTGTGAATACAATTTGTCATAAAATCTATACATTTCAAACTGCATTTTATTAGAATCGGAAATATTGATTATTTTCATTAGTTAGTCGTTGAATAACCGAATTTATTTTGTTTCTTGTTTTCTATTCAGAAGAATAGTTTTGTACCTTTGAATGTGAGCATGTAGGATATACCCTTTATTTTTTTTCTCGTCGACTTAGTTTTCACCTCGTCAATATCATTCAAAATGTTTTCAATATATTGTTTACCGTTGGTGCTAACTAGTGGGGGGGGGGGCGAATGGTTAGCACGCGCGCGCTGTATCACGAGGCCTGTCATTGAGTCAACTGGCGTGGTTTCGAATCCCCGGTTGTACGTGACAAGGAGTAGGGTTGCCTGTCCAACCTCGTGGGTTTTCTCCGGGTCCTCCGGTTTCCTCCCACTGCTAAAGACCCCTAAGCGCAAGCGAATTATTGAAATAAAATTTAACAATATGTTAGTCCCTAAATGTCCTAGTTTGTGTCGAGTGGACGTTATCCCCCCCCCCTCTCTCTCTCTCTCTCTCTCTCTCTTGCTGCTTAGTATAGTATTATAAACTATGTTACATTATGAGCTGCAGTGACTCGGTTAGTATGGACGCTGCAATTCGGGTTCAGGGGTGGTTTTCCATATAGTCCAGGACGACACAGCTTACAATGAACAGCATCTAGTACTCCGAATGTCACGAAAGAACTCCTGGCAGTAGCGCCACTGCCTTGGCAAAGATCCACTCATAGTAGAAGAGTATTTAACCACGGGAGGAACCCGGATAACTGTCTTTCGAGACAGTCTACTTTTCCTATTTGCTTCTTTGTATTCAGTTTTGCTTTTTTGACAGATGGATCATGTGCCCTATATGTATTCAATATACCTCGATTCCATTGAATACTGAAACGTTTCTTGACAGATTTTAGAGCAATTAGGTTTAGACTAGCTTTTTTTATACATTTCACCGATGTGGTTACTTGTATAGTTGAATTATACTACATATGCTTACATTCGTATTTCGTGTAGCATATAGCTGATCATGACTCATGCTGGCATTACACAATGGTTTCTGTGGGTTGTATCCTAATTGTTTTCAAATTTGAGTGAAGTCTGTGTCACTACAGACCCGGGACTGTACAGTGCAGTGGACGCTTACGGCTAGCCCCCGGATCCATTCACTTTTTTAAAATTGTTTGTCTGTTTGTGTTTTTCTGAGTATGATGTCTTGTCCGTGTATCTGTTTTTGTGTAAATTTTGTGTGGTGCAGTCCCCCTGCACTTACTAATAGAGACAATGAATGGGGTTAGCCAGTGGGGCAAGACTCATTGCCAAATGATTTGAAGTACTAATCCGTACAGCTGCGTTATACACAGTTAAGTAGAAATCAAATGGGGTTTAATGTCCTATTGGTCTGCTCTGACTTCCTGACTGATTGCGCTACTGAAGACGGACACACGCCATACAGTGTACTATGAGGGACATTTGGCTCGGGCAATGTGTATACGGTACCTCGTTTGTTCGTCCCATGCGAACGACTATACGTTTTCCGTATACACTCTTCACTACAACCGCCGTAGTAAGAGCATGGCGGAATCATGGTAAGGGTGTGGCAGGCAACGACCTCACTAGGCGGATATTGAAACCCACACCCTAGCCGTATAGCGAGGTCGTGGTGAAAGTGAAAGCACATGGATAGAGCGGGGGTAGTGGAAGCGTACCGTGAGGAGGGAGAGTGGGGGGGGGGGGTAGTCGTGGTCATCGTGTTAAGGTTTTATTTTCTGTTAGCTTTCTTGATTTTTCTCTTTGTCTGATACGCTGGAACTAATGGATGAGGTTCAGGGTTAGGGCTAGGGTTATATCCCATAAATCCACCGGTCGAGGTAAGGTGGCTGTAACATAGGTAGCCAGCATGGTTTGTGCGTAGTGAGAACGTGGAAAAGTGGGGGGGACAATTTTGCGCGTTTTGAGAGCGTAGTTATCTCGAAACCATTGGATTTTGACACATTTTATCGCGACCTCACCGAGCTCTATTGGCCCGTAGCGAGGTCTTCGGTATGGGTGAAGGGGGCTTTATTTCACAGAATGACTGAAATCGGTTTATCCGATGTTCATGGAAAAGTTGGTACATGACTACATGTTAGAATTTACACTTTTCATTTTATTTAATTTAGGTTTAATTCATTTCATATCCTGCATTTCAAATTAATTCGTGTCATTCTAAATTAATGTTCTTATTAATTTCAATATGGTACGGCATTTCATCTCGTTACATTTTAAATTAATTTGTATCACCTTCAATATGGCACGGCATTTCATATCACTGCATTTCAAATTAATTTGTCTACTTCTAAATTAATTTTTTTTATTTAATAAATTTTCATATCATTGCATTTCAAATTATTTCGTATAATATTGTAAAATTAATTTTCTGATCACTTTCACGCGGATATTAGAATTCATATGGAGAGTGGGATGACAAACGAAGTTTTCAGTACACCTTGTGTTAAGAAGAGGGTGGAGGCACATGGGCTCAGTGGGTAAGACGTTGGCTTGCTATCCTTGAGGTCCCGTGTTCGATCCCTGTTTTGGCCGAAGAATTTCATGGTGATTTTCTGGCGTGGTTCCCCCTGGTCAGCGGTGCACAGGACAGGAGGCCTGGCAAGGGACAAAGTAAAGCCGGCAGATGGGATGACCTGGCTAGGTCCTGCGTATACATTGGCGCGCACATAAAAGATTCCGAGCCATAGATGTCCCGTATAGCACACTGTATGACGTATGCCCGTATTCATTAGCCCAGTCGGAGCTGAACTGTGGAACGTTAAACACCACGTTAACTGAAGATAAAATGTGTTGGCTTTTTTTTTGGGGGGGGGGGGGGGTATGGCAACTATTGTTTACCTTCAACCGTTGTGGGAGTAAAGGGTGGTTAAAACGTGCACTTTAGAACATTAGGTCTGGTGTTTAGTTAAATGTTGTAGTTTTGATGTTCAGCTAGTACGTGACAACACCTAGATGCAAGCGACGTATTGAAATACAATTAAATCATATATTAGTCCCGAAATGACATAGATTGTGTTGAATGGACGTTTAATCTCCCCCCCCCCCCCTCTCTCTTTCTCGCCCCCCCCCCTCCCATGGTCAACAGACATTGTTTATAAGACAGCCCTGCATTGATCGTGTGTTACACGGCTCCGACATGCTGTCTATAATGTATGTACACTATATACATGTGTACTGTATAGTATGCCTATACCTTTAACCGCACAATAGTATGCCCTCACACTCTATTCTCACAATTTAATACAAGTTAAAGCACGGTCCATATATGGACCCAGACCAATTCGCCCTCCATGTACAGGGACTCCAGCTTTAACATCATACAACCGACAACACAAATTGCCCATAGATACGGCTGTTATATTTGCCATAGACACGACAGCTATACTGCCCATAGATAAGGCAGTTATATTTGCCATAGATACGGCAGCTATACTGCCCATAGATAAGGCAGTTATATTTTCACGTTTTCGTGGTAACGTTAACGATCATTAGATTACTATGAATTTAATGATACTTCTGGATAGATGGATGATACTTTATTTAAAGATACTTCAGGATGGGTGATACTATATTTAATGATACTTCAGGGTGGGTGATACTATATTTAATGATACTTCAGGGTGGGTGATACTATAATTTATTTTACGATCAAACTTCGATTTACAAAAAAATAAACTTATTATAACACATGTAATGACTCAAATTAATATAATGATCAATATTATCATATTATTGACAAATTCATAAAAATAGTATATTTTTACATAATATATAAAAACGAAAGAATTTAAAGATGTTAAATTATTTCCTATAAAGTATCTATAATATTATGATTCAATTTCAAACAAATTATGTATTTCAAATTACCAATACTTAAAGATACATTAGTTTAATAAAGAGTTGGTCATACTTGCTATAATAATTCAAAAATAGATGATAAAAAAAGAAAATATTGAAAATTTCAGTCAAATTACTTCATTCTGAGCCAAATCATCACTGTTTGTAGTTTGGACAAAAAATAATGTGCATAGTGGTAACCAGGCTTCTGTTATATTCGAGACTAGCCTCGCTTTCCAATTTTTAAATTAAATTTTTAAATGGAGAACCGTTCTAATCTAGTTAAAATCTCGAGTAAGCGATGCCATCGAGGGTTGATTATGATCTTATTTTGTTAATAAATGTCTAATTAATAATTTATATAACATTTCAGGCCCAAAGACAGATTTAGCTCTTGCATAATGACTATTTAACTCCAACCAGTGTATTCAAAATGGAGAGTAAGTCAAGACAGAGCGTGAGACTTGAACTTGGACATACCTTCTTTGAGCAGTATTTAGATGACAAATGATGTAAACACAAAAAAAAACATAATATGATGTAAACACAAAAAAAAACATAATATGGAACACAATTACTATGTTAAGTAAAGCAACGTTTCGTTGATAATTTCTTTGAGAATCCCATCAACGTTATCAAGCAAATTATAATGAAAAAAAAAACAAAACAAAAAAAAAACAACAGGAGGTTTATATACAAACACAAGTAACAGGGCATTAATCAACTAGGGGGAAACTGCTTAAAGATACTTTATGTAAGATGTCGATGAAGAGCTGACAATTCTCGCTATGCAAACAGATGTCGATGAAGAACTGACGATTCGCTCTATACAAACAAAAGTAACAGGGCATTAATCAATAGCGAAAACTAGTTTAATATACTTTATGTACGATGACGATGACGAGCTGAAAATTCTCACTATACAAACAAAAGTAACAGCTCATTAATCATTAGGGAGAAACAACTGAATAATAACTAAAGTCAGATTTCAATGAATATGATACTATATAGTTTAAATATAGAAAATGAAAAGGGAATATGATACGAATTTCTGTCAAATTACTTCATTCTTGGGCGTAATCTCGATTGTCACTGCTACAAGTGTCACGGTAATAAACTAATTTTCAATCCGTTGAAGCTGAAAACCACCCGATTATAGCCTCGTGTATTAATTCTCAAACTAATGATTTATATAGCATCTGGGGCCATACGAAATTACTGCAGTAGGCAGATTTAGCATTTAGATTTAACGCACCTGTATATCTTCAGTAAAGTTTGCAATCGTCGACGACAGACATAAAGTATGAGGACATTTTGGGATTAAATACTTAATTCTCTAATTATTTGGAAACGATAATAATAGCAATCGGTAAAATAAAAGTAGTATTCTAGTTTTAACTTACGTAGTCATGGTAGTCCCTTATAAGGTAATAATAACTATTTTAACTTAATATATATTTATGGTAATACCTTATGGGGTAATAGTAACTATCTTCAGAGTAAACATAGTTCCCTGATTTTAACTTAATATAGTTATGGTAGCCCCTTATAAGGTAATAGTAAAAATATACAAAGTAAACATAGTTCCCTAGTTTTAACTTAATATAGTTATGACAGCCCATTATAAGATAATAGTAATTATCTGCAGAGTAAACATAGGTAATAGTAAAAATATACAAAGTAAACGTAGTTCATTTTGTTCATTATTTAATATATAATTAGGATAGCCCCTTATAAGGTAATAGTAACAATATGTAAAGTAAAAGTAATTCATTATTTAATATATAAATAGGGAAGCCCCTTATAAGGTAATAGTAACAATGTGCAAAGTAAAAGTAGAAGTAGTACATAGTTTTAACCCAATAGTTATGACGGTGCCTTATTAGGTAACAGTAACAATCTATGGAATTACCATCCCAAACTTAGGCTGCCTATCTACAGCTAGCTCCGGCTGAGAATAGGCCCTAAGCTTATTAACCGACATTTAAATTCCTACATCGACGATTTTAGTCGAAAACACTGAGTATGCTTTTAGAAATTTTTAAAAGTATTTATTTCTCTTCTATTGTCATATTGAATGAAATTAAATATGTTTATTTAGCCGCTGTGTGTATGAAAAATGTCAAACTAATCAAAGCCGAATCACAAAATAGTCCTCTAATTATTCAATATGGCAGCGCCCATGAAACATAATTTCACAGAGGCGGTTTTATTTGCGAAAACAAATTTAGGAGTATCTAACCTTGTTTTGAAAGATAAACAGATTGAAACTCTAAAGACAGTTTACAATGGTAAAGAATTTATTGCAATATTATCCATAGCACATATTATATATCGCTTTTACGCGAGTGTCATAAACAAAGCGGTCTCGAGTCGATAAGTCCCGCCCCAAAATGATCACATGAGCGTTTTAAATGGCGGATAATCAGTGCAGTGTCACATTCTGGGAAGTATGACGTAGATGGGTCGCTGCGTGCAGTATGTGGAATTACATGTAATACCATATATAGACAATACATGTATTACATAATTTGAGTAATAGTAAATGAAGGTATCACACAGGCAACAAGTGTGGTTATATTCAACTAAGTAGGCTCAACTAGCAATTTGTTCTGCTGGAACGGGGACGTCCATCGCATTTTCCCCTTCATTAGCCGCCTCCGGTACAACGTTTTCGGGCAACGATCTCTTTAAAAAGTCCACAGTGTCGGTCAGATCAAATTTACTAGCAATTCCAATATATTCTCGTCTGAATTTTATAAGAAACCTGGCGCCATGGTCGGCAAGTTTCTTAATTTTGTCTATTGGATCTATTGGGGATCTACAGCAGCAGTGGAGAGGCGTATACCGATAAATATCTTCACTCTCAACATCCAGCCCTAACTCAATTAGATGTTCCACTACCTCAGCTGTGTTGTAATCACAAGCAGCATGTAGCAACGTGTAGTTATCTATAGTACTACATTTGAGAGAGGCTCCCTTGGATTTTAGAAAGTCGATTTTTTCAATAGGCTGCTTATCAGATTTACATGAATAGTATAAGGGAGATTTACCATAAGAATCCTGACCATTAACGTCAAGTCCCTCCTGTTCTATTAAAAACACTACAGCCGTTAATGTGCTGAACTCGCAAGCAGTGTGCAATAATGTTTTATTAAATATTGGTTTAGATTCAATTATAGCACCATGTGCTTCGAGAAGGTTTATTTTCTGAACTGGGTCGTTATCAGATTTACAGCTATAGAACATTGGTGAAGCACCATCAGTATCTATGCTTCTGACGTCAGAATCATGTTCTATCAAAAACGACATAGCTTCAATATCACAGTATTCGCTTGCAAAATGTAATAACGTTTTATCAGAATGGGTTCTGGCATCGATATCATCGCCATCCATTAGTTGCTTTCTCAACTCTGTCATGGCACGAATGACCGATTCGTCCAATTTATCTTTCATGGGTATACAAAAAATAAGTCTTAATAAACTTTTAGGTGCAGCACGACATATTGCAACCAGTGTTTCAGCATCTGTATAACCCTTATAGACAATCAATTTGACTTTTTCTATCGGACAATATTGTGATAGACAAGCCTTATCTAATGGCGTGTCTCCATCTTTATCAAGCTGACGTATCTTACTGGCCTGTTTTTCCAAAACAGATTTAAACTCCTCTATATCAGTTGCGTATAAAGCAGCATGGTGCAGTGGAAACTCGTCTTTAATGGCCGTGGGTTCAACATACGGTAACCCTGAAACAAAAAACAAAAATATTTGAATAAATGATGAAAACTGTGATATGAAGTTAGGAATTCTGTGTCGGAAGTCAAATGTCTATTTATTAATATTTAACATGCATGTAATTCATATAACCTGAGCATTCTTGGGAAACTGACGAGACAATGATTTTGTACCTTGGCTCTCAAAACTTTATATTGTAGGCGGACACCGCAACCTAGATTCAAATAGGTATTACGGTAATACATTCTTTAAAACTGAACTTTCATTGATTTAGTTTTTGCAACTATATGTAAACCAGATTATTACATTTCAACCATATGTCTCAAAGAATCAGTGGCCATAATCCAGGCAGTTAGGGTCTGACTTGCGCCAAATGAGGACAAGATATCTTTGGGATATACACATTATGTTTTTAGTTTCTTAAAAATAGGATAAAAAATGTGACCTCTAGCGTGTTCATGAGCTCGCAAGCCAACAGTGAGGCTGATGCCTCCGCCGAAATTCCAAAATAAATAGATGACACACATTAATTAATTGCACATTTATCTTTTTCAAAAGTATCGAGCAATGAAATTGATTATCTATACTTAGTCAAGGTTTTGAAGTACCTGGTAGTGAAACTATACACTAAATTTCATAACTCTCCACCAGTTAGAACTAAAGTTATCTTGTCCAAAATAATCGACCAATGAAATGGCTTAGCCCTGTTTAGCTTATAATAATGTCACAATCAGAATAATTTGAAATTACAACCTTTAAAGAGTTAAATCAAATCAGAGACCATAATCCGATATGCGCCATTATCCAACGACCACAATCAGACACCATAATCCGATATGCGCTAATATCCAAAGGAATCGAGATCTTTGGGGCATAATTGTATTCTAATAAGCCAACAAAGATAGTTTTGGTACTATCAGGGGCCATAATCGGAAATGTGCCAATATCCAACGGAACCAAGATCTTTGGGACATTATTACATTTTTTGATTACATTTTTCTAGTTTTGTCAAAATCGGATACAAATTGTGACAGGGGCGACGACAACATATGTACATATAAACATGTCCACATGAAAATGTGACCGGACGTCCGGACGGACAGGGGCGACGACATCAAAATGTGGATGTATAAAAAGGAAACACCCTATATATCGTGAACAAAAATGAGACAGGCAACTTCTATCCCCATGGCGGGAAACAATACCCAGGAGTATTCAGTGTTCCAACTAGCATGACGGGGGGTTGGATGGCCGAATGGTTAGCACGCGCGCGCTGTATCATAAAGCCTGTCATTGAGTCAACTGGCGTGGTTTCGAATCCCCGGTTGTACGTGACAAGGAGTAGGGTCGCCTGTCCAACCTCGTGGGTTTTCTCCGGGTCCCCCGGTTTCCTCCCACTGCTAAAGACCCCTACGCACAAGAAAATTATTGAAATAAAATTAAAACCATATATGTTAGTCCCGAAATGACCTAGTTCTTGTCGAGTGGATGTTAAACCCCATTTCTCTCTCTCTCTAACTAGCATGACGTCTTTTTCTATTTCTAGCACGAACCAGTGGAGTTACGATTATGGTGCTAGTTTGAATTGGAAATGAAATGAAATGAAATGGGGTTTAACGTCCTACTGTTCTGCTCCTAAACTGGGCTAATGAAGACGCCATGCAGTGTGCTATGAGGGGAAATTTTGCCAGGGCAGCGGCGCTACGGCCTACTCCCATTCGAACGACTAGACAAGGGGAAACCACGCCGGAAAATCGGGATGAACTTTCTCGGCCAATGCAGGGATCGAACACCCGACCTCCAGGCTAGCGAGCCAGCGTGTTACCCACTTAGCCACGTGATCCCCAGTTTGGACTGGACATTGACCTTCAGACCAAACACCTAAATATATCCGGTAAAATTTAACTCCATTGACCAATGTAAAAATGTTTGATTATATTATCAAATATATGCTTACCGCTTTCAACTTCTTCTAGGTGGTGTGTTTGTAACTTCTTACATTCATTTTCTAATTCCTTGACTTGTTTCCTTAAGTTAGAATTATCCTCTTCCGTATCTTTCAACTTCCGCTTTAGGTTCGTGAATTGATTTTCACTACCCTGTTGTTCCATCGTGCTAATAGGTTCATCACCTTTAACAGAAGAATTTATAAATACAGTTGACAGTTATTGGCGAATCCCGAATCACGAATAACGTGCCAACTTCACGTTGCCTGACTAAGTAACAAAATATACGCCGACCTGCAGTGATACTGTGACGAAACTTCTCACTTGTATAATACTTCCATTACATTTGTGAAGGTAAATTGCCAGCCAAGAAAGTATACCCAAAACAGCAGAAATATCGCCTAGTTCGCCGGATGGTTTAATGAGTACGTGAAAATGAAATGAAATGGGGTTTAACGTCTTACTGTTCTGCTCCTATGCTGGGCTAATGACGACAGGCATACGCCATATAGTGTGCTACGGGGGAAATTTTGCCCGGACAGCTGCAATGCGGCCTACTCTTATATCGAATTCCAACTGTCAAGGGATCTTTTACGTGCACGCCAATGTGTACACGGGACCTCGGTTTTTTGTCTCATCCAAATGACTAGACAGCTGTCCTTGTCAGGCCCAGCGTCCTGCATCACTGACAAGGGGGAACCACGCCGTAAAATCTGGATGAACTCTCTCGGCCAATGCAGGGTTCGAACACCCGACCTCCAGGCTAGCGAGCCAGCGTCTTACCCACTTTACCACCGTGATCCCCTTATGCGTAAGTTAGATCATAAGGTCTGTTATTGAGTTAAGTGAAACTATAGGCACATAATAAAAACGAAGAAAAACAAGATTATATAATTATATTCATATTTCACCAAGTTGATTTTCATAAGTTGATTTTAAAAAGGTGTGGGAATCTATTAATAGACAAAAAAGTAAATGCTGAATTCCTTAGAAACGTATGTCTCTTGGTCGCATAACAGAATTGTCAACGGCTGAACATTTTCTAGCTAAACAACTTAATGGGACAAACTTTGTATATTCCTTAAAGTTCTGATGCGGGGGGTAGGATGGCCGAATCGTTAACACGTGCGCGCTGAATCATAAGGTATATCATTGAGTCAACTGGCGTGGTTTCGATTCCCCGGTTGTACGTGACAAGGAGTGGGGTCGCATGTCCAACTTCGTGGTGTTTTTTCCGGGTCCGCTGGCGTGGTTTCGATTCCCCGATTGTACGTAACAAGGAGTCGGGTCGCCTGTCCAACCTCGTGGTGTTTGTCCGGGTCCACTGGTTTCCTCCCACTGCTATACGCAAGCGAATTATTGAAATAAAATTAAAATCATGTATCAGGGTTGTCCCGAAAAGACCTAGTTTGTGTCGAGTGAAAGTTAAACTCTCGTAAGTAAAGAGATAAAAGACCATAAATACGTTTAAAGCGTTGTCGCATATTTTTACTTTTTTCGGTAATGAAACATTTATTATACATTAAAAAGTAATTATCAGAAAACCATTAGAATTTGTTTGTTTTTTATAAAGTTCTGCCCCATGCTAACGTTCATATACGAAACATTTAATATCATGGATTTAGCTGTTCCAGTTATCAAAATTCATTGAAAATCAATATACTTGTTCGTCTCAAGATCTTTAACTCTGTGTATCAATCTGAAGTCAATCGGATGATAACTGTAGCCTCTAGGGCGTCACAAGATTTTTCAAAGTGATCACGGGCCATAACGTTGGCAGTAATTATTGGAAATCGTTGAAAATCAATATGATTCTTCGTCTCATGACCCCAAACAATGTGGATAAATTTAAAGTCAATCGGGTATTAGCTTTAGCCTCTAAAGCATTTACAAGATTTTTTGAAGTGATCAAGGGCCATAACTGTTATTATCGAAAATCGCTGAAAAAGAATAGACTTCTTCGTCTCATGACCTTAAACACTATGTATAAATATAAAGTCAATCAGATATTAACTTTAGCCTTTAGAGAATCCACAAGATTTTTCAAAGTGATCAAAGGCCGTAACTCTGGCAGTAATTATCGGAAATCGCTGAAAATCAATAGGCTCCTTCGTCTCATAACCTTAAACACTGTGTATAAATTTAAAGTAAATCGGATATTAACTGTGGCCTCTAGAGCGTCCACAAGATTTTTTAAAGTGATCAAGGGCCATAACTCTGGCAGTAATTACTGAAATCGCTGAAAATGAATAGACTTCTTCGTCTCATGAACTTAAACACTGTGTAAAAATTTAAAGTCAATCGGATATTAACTTTGACCTCTAGAGCGTCCACAAGATTTTCAGCGCCCCATTAATGGGACGGGATTAAGAATGAGAAAATTTTATGGAAAATCTATGTGTAATGTTCTTGCAAATGGTATTTTATTCCAGAATTAGCTATATTCTGCAGTATATGTCAAAATCATTATAATTTGAAATTACAACGATTAAAGGGTTATAACCACATACGCTAAAATCTAAGCACAGGATTTTTAGAGACCAAAAACCGATATGCGCCAATGTCCAAAGGAATCGCCAAATTTGGATAAAAATTATGAACCCCAGAGTGTCCAAAAATAAAATTCGACCGGACGGAAGGGGCGACGTCAATATACGTCCACATGGAAGACAGACAGGCCCTCGGATTGAAAAGAAACATATAGGTGTGGGACAAAATATATATTAGTACCTCTGCGGCATTCAATCACCAAATACTATTACATTCTATTATATATTGATATGTCAGTTATCGCAAACACTATACCACCGTGATCGCCGTTCTTTACAGATAAATAATACACCCTTTCATAAAATATGGATGTATAAAAAGGAAAGACAAATAGACCCTACTGTTGTTGGGCAATAAAATATGAGACAGGCAATAACTAAATAATATTACAATCTATAACACTACGTATGTCTGTTATTAAAAACCCAATACCACGGTGACGGCCATAGTAAACATATAATAGACATTTCCATCTCCTCTTAATTGTGATGGGGGTTGGATGGCTGAATGGTTAGCACGTGCGTGCTGTATCATAAAGCCTGTCATTGAGTCATCTGGTGTGGTTTCGAATCCCCGGTTGTATGTGACAAGGAGTAGAGTCGCCTGTCCAACCTCGTGGGTTTTCTCCGGGTCCTCCGGTTTCCTCCCACTGCTAAAGACCCCTACGCGCAAGCAAACTATTGAAATTAAAAATTAAACCATATGTTAGTCCCGAAATGACATAGTCTGTGTCGAGTGGGCGTTAAACCACATATCTCTGTCATAACGGACTCATAAAGTAAATGCTTTGTATTTTACATAATTATATAGAATTCTGCATTGACCCCTACGCGAATTATGGAAATAAAATTGAACCATATGTTAGTCCCGAATCGACCTAGTTTGTGTCGAGTTGAAGTTAAACCATCTCTCTCTCTCTCTCTCTCTCTCTCTCTCTCTCTTAATTGTGATCTATGACCAGGTCAATGAAGGAGTGAGGATGGAGGTGTCAGAAGTATCAAAGGTTCTTCTATCCCCCATCCCGGGGTACGACACCCAGGATTATTCAGTGCTCCAACTAGCATGACGTCGTTTTTTTATTCCTAGCACAAACCAGTGAAGTGACGATTATGGTGTTACTTTGGATTGGATATTGACCTTCAAATCAAACACCTAAATATATCCGGCAAAATTTAAGTCTGCCTACAAATGAGAAAATGTTCGATTATAATATCAAATATATGCTTACCGCTTTCGACCTCTTCTTGGCGTGTTTTTGCCTTTTTGCATTCATCTACTAATTCGCTCACTTTTTTTCTCAAGTTAGAATTATCCTCTTCCGTATCTTTCAACTTCCGCTTTAGGTTCGTAAATTGATTTTGAATATTATGTTGTTCCGGCATGCTAGTAGGTTCATCACCTTCAACAGAACAATTTAAAAATACAGTTGACCAAGTGACAAAACTAGTCACGTGTGTAATACTTCCATTAAAATTGTGAAGTTAAATTGCCAGCCAAAAAACATACTCCCTCAGCAGCTACATCGCGTGGGTGGCCGAATAGTTTAACTACAAGTACTGGTAATCAGATGATACCCTTAGCCTTTCGAATAAATAGGTTTTTTCTCGCAAGAAACTAAAAACCGTGTATTAATCGGGTTATAACCTGATCCGCTACGGCTTCTACATAATTTTTCTAAAACTTAATCAAGGGTCCTAACTCCAGCAGTAATCGGTGAAAATCAACAGGCTTTAATTCACTCGGATGATAAATTTCGTCTCCAGAAAGTGCATCAGATTATTTGAATTGACCTCTTCGTCGCGGGAACATAAGCACCGTGTAAACATTTCAAGTCATCCAGATGGATGATAACTTTAGTCTGAAAGCGTCCATGAAATTGCGGACTATTGCCCACGAACTTACTGACAAGTGACGATAATATAGTACCATATTCCAATGTGAGGTATAATAAAAGCATTTGGAAATGCGAATGTCAAATATAATTCCTACAAACTAGGAACTATGAAATACCTTCTTCGACCTTTTCAAATATAAATCCCTCTGTTGATACTTTTTTCCTTCCAATATAACCAGATTTCACGGCCGTTTCTAAAATCTGACGAAGTTCACTTTCACTCTTGTTGGAATTCAAAGATATCAGACTGAAAGTCACCTGCACACATCCCTTGCTGTAAAATAGATTCATTATTAGAAAAACAAATTGTCATCAATGCAGAATTCTATATAATTATGTAAAATACAAAGCGTTTACTTTATGAGTCCGTTTACATGTCACTTGAGAGAGAGAGAGAGAGAGAGAGAGAGAGAGAGAGAGAGAGAGAGAGATGGGGTTTAACGCCCACTCGACACAAACTATGTCATTTCGGGACTAACATATGGTTTAATTTTTTATTTCAATAGTTCGCTTGCGCGTAGGGGTCTTTAGCAGTGGGAGGAAACCGGAGGACTCGGAGAAAACCAACGAGGTTGGACAGGCGACCTCAACACATTGGGGTTGGAATGTTTGAGATTTACAGTTCATAATACCCTTATGTTTTAAGGGAATTGATCTAATGTTTTATTGGATGTGAATATCATTAACTTGTATATTACTTACGCTAGTTTTATTACGATGACAAACTCTGTAGATTCTGGGTATAAACCTTCTATGTTGTCTTCTACTTCATTAATAAATTCTTTACGATGTGGATTGGAAGAATCTATTAATTCGATTAACGTCTCTCCGGGATATTTAATATGGCTCTTGTATCTTACTGTAAATGTAGTAAAATCATTATATATTGCCGAATTGTCAATTGATTGTCTTTAGTTTGGCTTCAAATGTTATGTAAACTATTATTACAGAAGCCTATTAGGGCTAAACAAAACACTATATCTTACAGAACTCTTGTCGTGGAGGCATATAAATGAAATAAAATGAGGTTTAACGTCCTGCTGTTTGGAAACATATAATGGTTGTGCCCACTTAAGATCTCGCTGAACAAGATTAAAACAGCTAGAGATTGCTTCAGGTTTGGGTTCGCTCCCGGTGTGAGCCGAGAAAGTTCCTGGAGATTTTCCGACAGGTATCTAGTCGTTCGGATGTGAAGAAAAACCAAGGTGCAATGTACACATTGGCGTGCACGTAAAAGATCCCGTGGCAGTTGGAATTCGATATACGAGTGGGTTGAAGCACCACTGTCTGGGCCAAATGTCCCACACTGTATGTTGTATGACCGTCTTCATTAGGGGCACAGCAGTAGGGCGTTAAATCCCATTTCATTTATTCTGCTTCAACCCTGTCTGCTGAGAACAGACAGGTTTCTAACTCCTACTTAGGTCAAGTAAATCATTGAATCCTACTTTGGGGAATCGATCTCCTAATTTGTTTTTATTTATTTGTTTCTCTATTTTATCATCCTTACTAGTTTCTCTATTTTATCATCTTTACTAGTTTCTTGTTGACATTATCAATTATATTAGACCCTATATTGACCTTGATACCATTAAAATGTTAATAAATGCTTTTGTTATGTCATCTTTAGATTATTGTAATTCATTAATGTATTCTCTTCCTGAAACGCTTGTAAGTCAGCTACAGAAAATCCAGAATAGAGCAGCTCGAATTGTATTTCTCACCAAACCATCTGACCATATTACACCTGTTCTAAAACAGTTACATTGGTCACCGGTTAATCAACGCATCATTTCAAACTTAACACAATCACTTTCAACTATTTAAACGATCCTTTGGTACCATCCTATTTATCCGATTTGATTAAACAATATGTACCTTCTCTTTCCTTACGTTCATCTCATAAAAACCAACTTGTATGTCCAGTAGCCTATAGAAGTCAAAATTTGGTGAGAGAGCTTTTGCCTACGCGTCACCAAAAGAATGAAACGAATTGCCTCTGGAAGTTCAAAATAGTCCAAACTTGGCTATATTTAAACGACGTCTATAAACTCTGTTTCAACTTTGTTTTGAATCAACCAGTTTCCAGATTTTTATTTACAAACTATGTGATTTGATGTTCTATTTGGACTAAAACCATAATCAAACTGATTTATCTATCAAACGTTTGCTTCAATTCCCTCTCAAAACATTTGAATCACAAGAAACAACCCCAGAACCGTAAACATATATTTTGTAAAAGCAGCCGCTGAACTTGGTTGAGGGTATGTCTATCTTTAAGATTATATTTGTCGTTACTAGCTACTCATTTGTCATAAATATCGAAGACTAATTAAATTCTCTGTCCGCCGTTGAATCAAACACCCCTTATGATACTCAATATTGAGTGTCTCGTATTTCCATATATACCAAATTTGCCATGCGTTATTGGAAATAACTACCATAATATATAAATACTTTCATGGGAATTTGTCTTTAATAACGACAAACGATTGTCAGAAGACAACGGGAAGTTGTTTCCCTGATGACAACTGATTGATGTAAACTATACTTACCAGAGTCTGGTTCAAGCCGTTTTATAGCTTGCCAATAACCTTTTAGTTCAAGACATTTTAAAAACTTCTTATACGCGTCTTGTCCACGCCTCAATAACCTCATTAACATTTGTCTAACACATCTTTGTTTGCTAGATTCAGCGATCTTATCTAGTTCCTCAACATCATCCTCCGTGAGAACACATTTTGAAAACAAGGCAGTTATTAACACATCCGGATCTAATTCCTCCATCAAGAATTCTATATTATTCCGTATTTTGGAATAATCCTCTTCTAACATTTTGCCTTGCTGCTCAATTAAAGGAATTGTCTGTAGAACTTTGCTTCCTTCGTCTTTGTATGTAAGTAAAAATATCAACATGATTTAATAAGTATAAATGAGTTTTTGTCAGGTTGATAAGTAACGATGCATATGCCCACCAATAGCTAAATACGTCGTTAGAGCTCTTCTGGACGGTATGTTCGAAGTTATTGGGTGCTTTATGGGCAGTAAATTGCCCCCGCCCGTTTACAATTTGTTTGTGGACACTCTACAGGTCACAATTTGAAGAAACTTCAAATATAGGTTTATCTCCAAAAGATCGCTGATCCTTTCGATATTGGCGTGTATCGGATCGAAATCTCCTGGATTGTACGAAAAATCACGTTTTTAGCTTGTGGATACTCTAGAGGTCACTATTTTTATCCGATTGTGATGGTAATTGAAATGTATGTTTATAAACCAACGACCGTGGTTCCTGCCGATACACGCGCATATCAGACCGCAACTTCCTGGATTATGGCCCCATGATATCGTGTTTTTAGCTAGAGGTTACAATTTTTATCTCATTAGTAAAACCGTTCACATATATCATCGTTACACCATAATGATGATTGAGTTCGAATTTCGTGAAAATCGGACCGAAACTGCCGATAGAAATGGCCGCTCCTCATACGCAAATAGTGTACAAGTATTGTGTATCAAGTTTGTGGAACATTCTAGAGGTCACCATTTTGATCCGATTTTGATGAAACTCAACATCTATGTTTAAATCCCAACGATCTTGGTTCCTGTAGATATTTGCCTATATTGGACCGTAACGTACGGGATTATGGCCCCCTGATCATTGTACGAAAACTCACGTTTTTAGTTTGTGGACTCTCAAAAGGTTACAATTATCCGATTTTCAAAAACGTTTACATATGTCAACGTTACACCCTAATGATGGTTGAATTCGAATTTCGTAAAAAATCGGAACGAAACTGCCCGTCAAAATGGCCGCTCCCTGTACGCTGTTTGTGTAAAAGTATGTAATATCAAGGTTGTGGACCCTCTACAGGTAACAGTTTTTACTTGATTTTGATGAAACTTAAAATATGTTTATATCCGGAAGATACTAGTATCGATTCATGTAGATATTCACCCATATCGGACCGTAACTTCCTCGATTATGGCCCCTGATTGTACGAAAATCGCTTCTTCTTTTTTTTTTTGAGCTTGTTCTCTGTCCATCTCTTGCAAAATGTGGACGTATCTTGCATGGCAACCGCCTGTTCTTACAATCAGGCGCCATAATCCAGGAATTTACGGTCCGATATGCACCAGTAAAGCAAGGAACAGGGGTGTAAACATACACTTTCATTTTCATCAAAATCCGATAAAACTTGTAACCTCTAGAATGTCCACAAGCTAAAAACGCGAACTTTCATACAATCTGGGCCATAATCCACGAAGTGACCGCCCGATACCCAACAATATCGAATGGAACCGAGATCTTTGGAATATAATCATATACTTTAGGTTTCATCAAAATGGGATAAAAAATTGTGACCTCTAGAGAGTCCACAGCCTTGGGATTTCAACTGCCATTTTGTCGGGCAGTTTCCGTCCGATTTTCACAAAATTCGAACTCAACCATAGTTACGGTGATATATTTGATGGTGATATGTTTCAATGATTTTTAAAATCAAATAAAAATTGTGACCTCTAGAGGTTCCAAAAGTAAATGACGTGATTGTTTATTTAACAATCAGGGTGCCTATTAATGTGTGCCAACATTAATAGAAACATAGATCTTTAGTTTCATGAAAATCGGATAAAATTGTGACTTCCAGAGTGTTCACAAGCTGAAAAAAAACCAAACAATTTTTCGTACAATCGGTATCCATAACCCATGAATAAGCAGGAATATCGAAGAGAACCGACCGACATCATTGGGATAGATATAAACCTTTATTTCAAGTTACGTCAAAAGCTGATAAACATTGTGACCTGCAGAGTGTCACAAAGAAAATGTGAACATGTAAACATGTAAACATTGAATACAGTGGGATTTCGGTGGAGGAGCCCAAACCACGGACTGAATAATATACGTTAAGTCTATAAACATGGAATACATAACCCACTTTTAGATCCCGGAGCTGTTAAAATATTACCTTCAGAACTTTTCTTTTCTTTTTCTAGTTTTTCTAGTTTTTCAAGCCTCTCTTTGAGTTCTCTGTTTTCGTCTGCCAACTTATTGTATCCAGTTTGTAAAAGTTTCACGTCAACAACTTGTTCTTTTGGTTGATCTCGTTCCGATGATTGTATTGGTAATATACTCTCTTGTGTGTCAGAACATTGTAGTTCAGCTTTTAGGTTCGATTCAGCTTTTTGTAGTTGCTCTGTTTCTATGTTCTCTGAATCATCAGCCTTTGCATGTCCACATTCGGCCATTCTGATGGGACACATTTCTTGTTTCTGGTTTTCCTTGTTTTCGCGTATGGATGTGCTATGTTTTAACTCATCAGGGCTTCTTGGGCATGTGCAAGGTACTGATTCTGTATCCAGGTTGTTCTTGCAGCTTTCACATAGCATTGACTCGGATAGTTTAGGTTTGCCCATATTGACTTCAGGGACATCAACCTTTACCTCTCCCATAAATGATATTTCGGGCATAAATGAATCTACAGCCAGCATTCACATGCCGCAGTCAACCTAAAAAATTACATTTATTTAATTGTCTAATATAATGAATCGAGGGTACTCGGGTAGTTGAAGGTGCGACTTGTTTAAAATTCTTTTGAAAACTATGGATAGAGAGAGAGAAATGGGGTTTAAAGTCCACTCGACACAAACTGTGTCATCCACACCCCCTGAAAACCATTGATTGTTATAGCACTATAGTATATATCTACATACAGCCTTACCATTAATTATCAAACAATTCACTTCTTGATGTATTCCATACCCTGATAGGACAGCTGTCTAGTCGTTCGGTGGGACGAAAAACCCAGGTCCCGTGTACACATTGGCGTGCATGTAAAAAAAACCTTGGCAGTTGAAATTCGATATAAGAGTAGGTCGTAACGTCACTGCCCGGGCAAAATGTCACTCATAGCATACTGTGTGGCGTATGCCCGTCTTCATCAGCCCAGTTTACGAGCAGAAGAGTAGGACGTTAAACCCCATTTCATTTCATACCCTGCTTTTCTTCATGTGGCCCACCATAATTGTTTTGAGTTTGGGGGAGTTTGTCAATGTTGTTGGAGTTCAGGGGTTTTAGTTTCAAATAAGTCGCGTTAAACAAGATTTCTGGCCGTTCCCCAGCTGACTGACTGGCTAGTCATGTAAACATAAATTCTGATTAAAACATCACGAGCCCAGTCAGTTAACGAAAGTTTAAAGAACCTTGTAAACTCAAAGGAATGCCTTGTATTCTTTTATTGCGGGCAGCGAGGTAAAAGTGTACTAAATCAAAATATGCTGCTCTGAATGGCATTGTTACTAAAAGTATGGCATTGTTAATCAAAGTCTTCTAAATCAAAATATGCTGCTCTGAATGGCATTGTTAATAAAAGTATGGCATTGTTAATCAAAGTCTTCTAAATCAAAATATGCTGCTCTGAATGGCATTGTTAATAAAAGTATGGCATTGTTAATCAAAGTCTTCTAAATCAAAATATGTTGCTCTGAATGGCATTGTTAATAAAAGTATGGCATTGTTAATCAAAGTCTTCTAAATCAAAATATGCTGCTCTGAATGGCATTGTTAATAAAAGTATGTCATTGTTAATCAAAGTCTTCTAAATCAAAATATGTTGCTCTGAATGGCATTGTTAATAAAAGTATGGCATTGTTAATCAAAGTCTTCTAAATCAAAATATGCTGCTCTGAATGGCATTGTTAATAAAAGTATGGCATTGTTAATCAAAGTCTTCTAAATCAAAATACGTTGCTCTGAATGGCATTGTTAATAAAAGTATGGCATTGTTAATCAAAGTCTTCTAAATCAAAATATGTTGCTCTGAATGGCATTGTTAATAAGTATAAGATCAAGATATAAACTTTAATTGTCGTTACAACTTTCATCAATATTACTGTAATACAGTTTCGTTACAATACGATTTGTTAGTGCTTTGTTATTTGATGGATGTATAGACAATATCATATTTTTGGACACGCCCCTACTGACCTAACACTTGCATGGGATGTTTTACGTTGTAACTGTTGAGGAGCGTTTAACTTTTACGGACAGCCTGGGATACCCTAGTTATATTGGTTTTTCATCTATCATAAATTTACATTGGGTCAGATATCGAACTTTGCAACTTTTTTCCAACTTTCAAGGCCGTAGCGCCCCTGCCCGGGCCTAATTTCCCTCATAGCACACTGTATGGCGTATTGCTCGTCTTCATTAGCCCAGTTCGGAGCAAAACAGTAGGAGGTTAAACCCCATTTCATTTCATTTCATTTCTGTAGCTATAGAGAAAGGACGTAAGAAGTGTTTACAATCGATTATTCTAGTCTTATATCTATAGCAAAACAATCGATAAATTTATGGGATGCGTTCATTGTTACAGCAAATATCAGTTCAAATATCCGTTCAAATATCCGTTCAAATGTCCATTATAACTTTTAATTTATTATTATATTGTTCATATTGAACCTATTTGTATAGTCACCAAAGTTTCGTAAACATTTGGACATTTAGCGGCAGGACGTCGAGATTATAAAATGGCCGGAATAGGCTTCCATACTATCACACTAGTCGAATGATCAAACGGGAATTCCCCATATTCTATTGTTTCTTTCCAGTGTACTAGGTCAGTCGGAACTGCTTCGTTTCCTTTCATAAATATCCCCAGTTCGTTTTTATCATTTATAAAAAACAAGTAGGAGCAGTAGAATTCATGTTTAATTAACCACAAACAATGACAGAGATAGATTTATGATACAGACTGGCTGGTGTAATATGTAATGCGTTAGTCGGGTGTATTCAGTTAATGGTCTCTACTGTGCGAGTAGACTACATACACTACACTACAAATATAGGTTAGCGATATACCACACTGTCTCACGGTGTATACGTTATCAATATAAAACAGTAGTAACATATATTTTACTTACTATGAATATATAAACAGTAGAGACGATATGTCTACAAAATGGTGGAGATCTCAGTTATGATGACGTAATGAAATATTTCCTCCCCATGAATAGCTCTACTTTCGGTTTAATACCGGATACGGATATTTCTTTAATCTATACCGCACGCACAGCTTCTAATCATATCATAGTCAGTAAAATAAATATGAATGGAAACAGTCAACCGTGTTACTTAAATCATATACCACTGGAGCGCATTGATTTCATAAGGGAAGCGTGTTGTAGGGTATCCAGTCACGGATACTGAATTTATTTCAGCAAAGATCTATTACAGTGAATATCCAAAATATATTCATGCTATTGATAATTCAAATGAAATGGGGTTTAACGTCCTACGGTTCTGCTCCGACTGGGCTAATAAAGAAGATCAAGCGTCATAGGCTACGTGCTGTGAGAGAAATTTTGCCCGGGCAGCGGCAATAAGACAATAACAAACAGATATCCTAGTAGATAGATATACGAGTTAATATATCCCAAATATTAACCTATCCCTCATAATCTCCAGAAATTGACCACATGACGGGGGTATATATTATCTTCTTTCTGTACAGAAAGGATAGGAGATAAATAGTAGTCTATATCCTATATAAATAAATTGTCTAATATATAGCCTATATCCTATATATATATAGCCTATATTAATAAATTGTCTAACATATAGCTTATATTAATAAATTGTTTAATATATTAATATATAGTCTATATAAATTGTCTATAGTATGGAATATAGGCTATATCATGTCTAAGCGTTGTTAGCTTATATATCTTGTCTAAGGTATGTATCGCTATATATACATCGCTATGTTATTGTGTCTGGTGAAGAATGGGGTCACTCACTGTCACTCATATATATATATATATATATATATACAACACGATATTATTATGAATAGTCGCAAGGCGGACGAAAAGTATTTTAGAATGTTAAAATGTTATTAAACCAGTGTTGAAATCAGTTTGTGTCCGCATACCTTTTATCTTTTCATCGTTTACCGTAAGACTAGATATGGGAGACAACCTGGAGCAGGGCCCTTGAGAGGGGGTAGGGGGACAGCTCGTTCGACACTTGTCCAGGGGCCCGGAGCCTATAAGTGTCCGAAGGTATGCCGAGGAGTGTTTTTTTTATTCATTTTACAAACATGTTGTCAAAAATTAATAAAATGAACTACAGTGTTATTTCGTCGTAAAGTGATTTTTCTGAATGTGGGTAGGTTTAGAATCGAATTCTGTCAGTCCACTTATTTTGGAAAAATTGGTGAATGAAAAACTATAGGCTACCTAGGCTGCCCAGTCTGGCCTTGTTCCGTTTGAGAATCTGGTTACCGTCAGGGTATTCGGATCCCGGCAGGTAATCGAGGCCTATCCCGATCGGTAGTACATGTATTTGGTATGTCATATGTTGTGTTAAATCTCGGTGTATTAGCAAAGTGACTCCCAATTATCCGAAATGAGCTAATAAAGACGGGCATACGCCATACAGTGTGTTATGAGGAAAATTTTGCCCGGACAGCCGCACTACGGCCTACTCTTACATTTTCGAACTCGGGGGAAGAGAAACTCCCTGGAAATCCCGCCCGAGCCCCCTCGCCAAGTTTCTTGTCTGGAGGCCCTGGGGAGGAGGGGGCCCTCGACCTGGAGATGCTTTACGGACCTACATGTTGTGCATCATGAAATGAGACTGTCGATCAACTAGTATCTTTAGATTACAATTCGCGTCTTTATTTAAGAACGCCGTTGCGAGATGACCATGCAAAATTTTAAAATATCCGGCGCAAGCGGTGTGGGCGATTTTGACCAAATTTGCAGAGTTCTTCATTGGTTATGACAGTCGTTCTCAACCTTCTTTTGCCTTGGAACACATGAAAACACACACTGGCTATATATATATGAAAAATATTTGAATTTTGCAAAATAAAATCATGGCAAGTCAAACAGCATACTTAAACTACATAAAGAAAAACACCACAGCTATGAACTTATCAGTAGACGTCAGTGAATTCTCAGTTGGGACCATGTGGTTTTTCCCATTTTCTTATAGTGTGCCGTTCAAAATTTCGCGGCACACTTAGGAAGATCTCGCGGAACACCTGTGTGCCACGTCCCACTGGTTGAGAATCACTGGGTTATAACTATACCTCACATAAAGTTGTAGTTACGGTTACGAAGACCAGCTTTGGTCATTGTAGAGTACAAAATCAAACCTCATTGTTTTTGCCCTAAATTCAAATATTTCCCACAAATTTCTTATTGATATTTTATTTTTTAAAAAATCATTTATTATGCATGGTCTTGTCTTCTACTGACCATTAATTTTTTCCGGAACCATTTGAGGCATAGTTTTTGTTATATGCTAAAACATATAAACTTCATGATGCTATATCTCACCTAGTTCCGGGCTGATGACAATTCTATTAGTCGAGGACTTTTATTCAGTGTTCTTATTTCTTAGCTCTTAATTTATTGTCCGTAATTCTTACTTCTTCATTTTGTTGTCGTATTTCGACATTTGAAAACTCAAATTAACATTTGTATCTTAAAATCAATATTTGTATATAAATAAACTGGTGTTAGAAGCCATGGTTGGTCACCAAATGTGATTCAGGGAGGCTCCATATTTGAAAATGTAGTTTTCATTACTTAGTGTCCATTTCCCATACATATTGCAGCCTAACTGCATCTTTAATTATTTTCTCTAACTTCTTTTTCCGACGTTTAATTCAGGGTCTTTTGTACGTTTACACCCCTCAAATCGCCTAACCATTTGATCAAGAAACAACAACCGTTCCCTCATTCAAGCTAGCATACAATAAACCGTCGGGCAGCCGTCGAGGGGGGGGGGTAGTGGTCTAGAGTGTCGCGCGTCGACCTCTAACTGGCCTGTCAACTCTGGCTTGCGGTTGTGGTTGTGGTGTCGATCGCTGGTGAGAGCGTATGCGACTTGGAGATAGGGGCGCCTTCTCAACCTCGTGCGTTTACTCCGAGTAGTCCGATTCCCTCAAAAAAAGAAATACCCTGATAATAATAATAAGACAACTTATTTTAAAAACTAAATACAACAAGCCGTCGGGATGTCAGTTAGCGATACCCTGACATTTTTTCCCAGTGCCTGCCTAATGGGTGTTTTTCGAGTATACCGAAATGAAATGAAATGGGGTTTAACGTCCTACTGTTCTGCTCCTATACTGGGCTAATGAAGAATGGGAATACGCCATACAGTGTGCTATGAGGAAAATTTTGCCCGGACAGCGGCACTATCGCCTACTCTTATATCGAATTCCAACTGCCAGGGGATCTTTTACGTGCATTCCAATATATACACGGGACCTCGGTTTTTCGTATCATCCGAAGGACTAGACAGCTGTCCTTGCCAGGCCCTCCGTTCTACACCACTGACAAGGGGGAACCACGTCGGAAAATCCTGATGAACTTTCTCGGCCAATGCAGGGATCGAACACGTGACCTCCAGGCTAGCGAGTCAGCGTCTTAACCAACTAGCCACCGTGGCTCCTTCGAGTATACCAGTATATTTCTAATAAGATTGGGCGTCTATACTTTCCATATGTACTAAATTTGGTATACTTTTATTGGAAATAACCACGCGTAAATTCTTTCGGGACAATGTATCTTTAAGAAAGTAACTCTAATTTACGTGTCGCTTACAAAACTACAAACATACAGTATGCCCGCTGACATAATTTGTGTCTAAGATTGTAAAACCGATTCGTACTTGCTGCATTATAAGGTCCATGCTTGCTGTAATAGATTTGTGCTGAAATATGCGTGACTGGGATGCCCTACAACACACTTCCCGTATGAAATCAATGCGCTCTAGTAGCATATGATTTAAGTAACTCGGTTGTACTGTTTTCTAATTAGGGTTTAACACTCTTGTTTCTGTTAAGATTCTTCTTCTTTTTCTTCTTAATGTTATTATTATCATTTTTCCATTTTGATTAGATCTCAGCAACTGCTTGTCGCATCGTTACGATTTCTTCGGTTTTACTGGGAAAGTGGGTGTTACTTAGAGGATAAAGCTATTTTGAACGTTCTGTAACAATGCGAAATAGCCGAAATCACCGAAGCTATCGTTTTTAAAAATATTGCAGTAATTTTAACAATAATCGTTGGATTTTAACTTTCGATGCATTTTGGCATGGCTGGAGACAGGGCACATAGCTACGCTACTTTTGATTTTTGGCAAACTTTTGGTTTAAATTCACATATTAATATGCGTCATATCAAATTGATTACAATTTAGAATTGACACCGGAAGTGACGCCATTTAGTCAAAAACTGCATTTTTAACTTTTTTTCAAACAAGAATTATTTAATATGTATTAATAATTTTAACTTTTGGTTTAAATTCACATATTAATAAAATTCATAGGGTCATATAGATTTCACAAAATTATTTCTAACTTATTCGTTCGGTAATATAGGCGATTTTCTACAAGTCATTTTTCAAGGTTTTTGGTCCATAAAAGTGTCAATTATTATTCTATTTTCATAAAATTTCCATCATGTGATGCCTAATGTCATTGCCGATGTCATAAATCTAATTTAACATTTTTATTATCACCGGAAGTAATGTCATTTTGGCAAAAACTGTATTGTCAGCCCCCAAAAGAAATATTTTGTTGTAATGAGTTATATTTATTATTCATTTAAAATTACATTTGATTCCTATTGACAAATAGTATAAATCTATGCGATCATATTGATGTCAACAAATTGTTTCTAACATATTCCCTTGCCGTGAAATAACCAATTTTGTCAGCATCACTTTTTACGATTTTTCGTATTTTAATTTAAGTATATGTTCTCTGGGTTAATTAAACTTTTCTGTCGGCACCGGAAGTGACGTGATTTTGCCCAAAACTTCAATTTTGACGTGTCGAAAGTTCTTCTCAAAAGACAATATTATTTTTTACAATTTTGAAAGATCAAGATGAATGCTCCTTCTAAAGAAGCAAAATATTTCGGGCTTAGTTTTTTATTTCGGTTTTGTATTTGCGCCATTTTGATTTAGGGATGATAAAAGAGGTGTAAAAATGAGCTATTTACAATGCATTCAGGCTTTTCATATTTTAAAATGTGTCTTGACAACTTTCATAAACCTGTAGCATTAATCCATACAAAAACAATGTATGTCCAAATAGGTTTTTTATATTAGCAGTTGCCGAGAAATAGGCGATCTTGCATCAGTCACTTTTCACATTATTTTACCTGTAAACGAGTTAATTATAGTCCGAGTTTTTACTTTTCTTTACCATGTGATGCCTCATGTCACTTTTGACTTGGCGGAACCAATTTCACATATTCAATGTCACCAGACAGGGCGCCATTTCGGAACAAAACTGTATTTTTAGCATTCAAAACAGATATTTTATTCACATCAGTCTGATTTTCATAAAATTGTCAACATGTGATGCCTTATGCCATGTATGATTTCATAGAACTAATTTAACATTTTCATTATCACCGGAGGTAATGTCATTTTGGCAAAAACTGTATTTGTTGCCTTTAAAACAATTGTGTTTTTTTTTTGTTGTTGTTTTTTTGTTTTGTTTTTAAGTGAGTAAAGTATATTTATTATTCGTTTAACATTATAATATTTGATTCCAATTGACACATAGATTGGATCAATGCGATCATATAGATGTCCAAAAATTGCCTCTAGCAACTTCCCTTGTCGAGAAATTCCCATTAGAAAGTGAGCTAACTTATCGGTAAGTTAGTAACACATTTTGTCAGGATCACGTTTTTGACATGTGTAATAACACATGGTAACAAATGTATAAATGGAATTGATATTGCTGGATTTGGTTGACTCTGCGTCTATTTTATAACACGTGTGGAATACTTATGTGGAAAGCTGTTTAACGGTTTCATTGGTACCGGATATGACATAAGTTCAAGGCTAACGTGGCACCGGAAGTGTAATAAGTTCATGGGTAACCTGGCGCCAGTGAAACCCGTCATTACTGCATCGCAGTTCTAGTCAGATTTATTTTGGTGACTATGATATGATTACAAGGTGAGTGTACAGTATAGATAAATTATATATCCGGGTCCGGTATTAAACCGAAACTAGAGCTATTTATGGGGAGGAAGTATTTCATTACGTCATTAAAACTTAGACCCCTACCATTTGTAAACGTATCGTCTCTACTGTTTATGTATTCATGGTAAGTAAAATATATGTTACTACTGTTTTATATTAATAACGTATACACCGTGAGACGGTGTGGTATATCGCTAACCTATATTTGTAGTGTAGTGTACGTAGTCTACTCGCACAGCATTCTGAACATATCACGTGATCTACACATCACAGGTCATGACATAGACGTCAATGGGTCATGAAGTCAACATTGTAAACAATTCGTAGTCCCAACATGTTCTCTCTTCTTCCAATGATTTTTCACAAAAATAACATCTACAACTCATAGAATTGACGTTGTCTTTTAATGACAGCGTCTGCGAGGGTTGTTCATAGGGGCCGACATATTGCACTATTTTGTGCGTCGGTCGGGTCTATTTCAGATATACACAATCAATTCTGTTGATGTTTTTAGCGTTGGGATTGACTAATAGTTAATGTGTTTCAGTTCTAAAACAAATATTTTAAACTTTAACGCAAATTTAGAAAATAGCCAAATTCTGGCTGGGATTACTGAGCAAAATGGCCATTCGCTGTATACGTGCGAAAAAAAAGCTAGCCACCAATTAATTTTCGTACGTTAGTTACGTACGCTCGCACAGTAGAGGCCACTGATAAAATGTTTACGTGACTAAACTACGAATGGCTTCAGTATAAGAAAAAAATAGAATAAATAACTTAAAAGTTATAATAGTAATTTGAACTGATACGCGCTGTAACAACGAACGCATAAATTTTTCACTTGTTCCGCTACATCTGTAAGACCTGAATAATCGGCATTATACACTAATTACGTCCCTTTTCTACGGGTACAGAGCCGGGAACCCGAATTAGATGCAACTTCATAGCCAATTTAAATTTGTTTAGGTGAGTTATGAATTTTCTTGTTTCACATGAATAAAGTAACATTTTGTAGGAATGTGGGCTTTTATAGATTGAACACTTGTCGGTGGAAGCGGGCGTTTATGGAAGACCAAACAGGACTTTATTCAGTTTTCCTAATTCTAAGTTCTTAATTCTTATTTCCTCATTTGTTGTCGTATTTTGTATTTAATAAAATACGAACTATTAGATTCTGAGAACTTATTGGCCCCAGCTGGTTTTGATAATAGATGATATCGACCTTTCAACTCTGTATACTTATGTTTCGTCACGTTCTAATTAAACATGTAATTAATCCCATATGTCATTTTCAAACTAAATATGATATGTGTACAAGCTCCGTATAACTTCAAAGGAATACGCACTTGTACGTAATCACACCATGACGTGATAAGAAGACATTTCCATATATGATTATGAGTCTTATCTATTGTCGACCTGTATAAAACAAGGAGTTTGCCGACAAAGAGATGAGCATAGACGCAGATACGGGACGACCAGAGACAAGCGTGTGTGGGGGGGGGGGGGAGAGGCTTGGACGAGTACATGGACTAACTCGAGTTCAGCTGCTACCTTGGATTTAATAGTTATGTACCGTCCTGATGTGTTCCTATATAGTGTATGTTCCTGTATTGTTGTTGTATGTATGTGCCTGGTGTAAATAACCCCTATTTATCACCCAATAATAAATTCTACAGCAGATATCGCTTGTGTGATATATTTTATAATCTTTACATGAATTTGATTGGTCAGTTGAAAAGGAACTACTTTTTTTATTTTCAAAGAACAGTTCATTTCTTATTAAAAGTAACTTTTTTTTTTAATTAAAAATGAACTATTGTTATTCAATTGACCTTGATGGTCAATATAAAGGACTTTGAAATGGTTGAATTGTTGTCAAAAAATGATGTATCACTACGCCGTAATGTTCAGTAAAAGTGAAATCTACAGCAAAGATTTATATTTATCTATTTGTGCATGTAAGAAGGGATTGGGTGATAAATAAAATCTCCTACTCGTCTTTTTGATATCAAAAAATATCAACACTCGTTGATAAAGTAAAAAAAAAATCGGCAGAGCCTCGTTTGTTGTTACTTTATCAACTTGTGTTGATATTTTTTGACATCAAAAAAGACTGGTCGGAGATTCTCTATATGTACGAAACTGATCTACTGGTATCACTAATAGTGTTACAATAGGACGATGTGTGTTTAATGTGTTGAAAACGTTAACAGTAACGTCTAATTAGCGTATCCTGTAACGTTTCTAAATGAAATTGGCCTTACGACAAAATAATCTTTCCTGGGTTACGTGACACAAACATTCTGAACGAACGCTGAATAACAAAATACTTATGTTTTTAAAACGTTCGGAAAACTATATTTGGTTAGCTGGGGTACGCCAGAAACGAATCTAGATCATGACATCAACAGGCGATATAAATAGACACAACCAGCGATTTGATTTGTAGTCGTCTTTCGAGTAGTTTACTGTACTTAATGTAGATAATCCACTGGATTTAATTTACTTTGACCCTGTGTTCTTTAAAATAATCATATCTTTAACTTATAAATCTATCAACAAATCGGATCCAGGTTATGTTCAAATCTAGTACCATTGTATTATCCCACCGCTCATTACGTTCAGAAGCCAAATTGTCATTGGATGTATCTACCTATAATTTGAAATCATTTGAATCCAGAACTTTTACGATACAGTGAATCAGATGTTCGGAATGCTCAATGTGATTCTTTGTCAGTTTTTAAATCCAGAGTGAAAACTTGAGTTATTTAGTCACTATCTTTAACAATCCAAAGTGAGATAATTTTGTAGCTCCTAGAGCATTCCCTAGTGGATTGAATATCATTATTATTATTATTAGATCTCGATATAACTGCTCATGTACACCATAGTTAACAGCGATAATTTCATTCAATAAAAACAAATTTACAATGTTGTGAAATAAAGCGCGCCGCATTGTACTGTTTTGTTGTGAAGCACGGTCCCACTGTAATGGGGGGGGGGGGCTGAATGGTTAGCGTGCGCGCGCTGTATCATAAAGTCTGTCATTGAGTCGACTGGCGTGGTTTCGAATCCCCGGTTGTATGTAGCAAGGAGTAGGGTCGCCTGTCCAACCTCGTGGGTTTTCTCCTACTTGTAAAGACCCCTACGCGCAAGCGAATTATGTAAATAAAATTAAACCATATGCTAGTCCCGAAATGACCTAGTTTGTGTCGAGTGGACGTTAAACCCCATTTCTCTCTCTCTCTCTCCCGCTATAATGGTTTGTATATGATAGTGTGGTGATATAGAGTACTATGGTCTGCTGTGATATAAAGCCCCACTATAATATTTTGTATAGTATAGTGCTGTGATATAAAGTGCCGCTGTATTATTCTGTATGGTATAGTATGGTGATAAAGTTCCTCTGCATTGATTTTATTTTGTTTTGGTTTGTGTAGTATAGTGTGCTGTGATATAGAGTTCCGCTGTATTATTCTGTATGGTGATAGGTGTGTATTGTAGTTAGGTGTGTTGTGATATATAGTCCCGATGTATAGTGTTGTCTGTAGAGTTTTGTATATTAGACAAGAACTAATGTGTTAAATGATTGATCACTCTCTATCATTTGTTATTACATTTCAGACCGTTTCATTTCAATGTTAGCCATACCTTCTCATATTAGCTGGCAAAACAAACGTAATATGGAAGAATGTGAAAAGCAAAGACAAGACCCTGGTATTATCAAATCTGACAGCTCTGTGGACAATTCTTCGCACATCACGGCTAAAGATTCGTCTTGTAAATGCGATGGAATTGCAACATGTACAGATGCTCATTTACTCTGTCATAATACAGGAGTGTGTGATGGCGACCAGGCGAAATTGGCTGTAACGACCATTGGGAAATCGGATCTACCTCAAACTATCGCGGATCCGAAGCACGAGGACGGAGAAACGGCTGAAAAGCTCGACGAATCGCCACAATCAACTGTAAGTAAACCCGGAGATGCTTTTGTACCAAACCCTTGGGCAGAAGAATTTGAAAAGCTGAAACAAGAAAACGAAGAGCTAAAACAAAAAAACGAAGAAAACGAAGAGCTAAAACAAAAAAACGAAGAGCTAAAACAAAAAAACGAAATGCTAATACAAGAGAAGGGTAGAACAAACGACGTTAAACAAGGCTCGCGACCCGGTAAGATTTTATTACTAGCCATTACGTGCTAAGACTTAAAACTACCGTTTTCGTTTTTAACAATCATTATTATTGCCTTGTATGTGCATATGTATTATACCTCCTTAAAAATAGCTGCAAAGTAAAGTTTTGCAAACTGTTTCAGGGAATATTGGCACTAGTTATGTGCTGCGACACCAGAAAAATGTGAAAAGTAATTAACTATTTTCAAAAACAAAACTATTCTGAATATTGACTGATTAATTGACGAAACTATAAAGACATAAAGTGTTGTAACTTGCGCCAGAATAACTGCCCTGGAAACGGGATGAAACCTAGAATCTTGAATGAATGTACCATTCGGTATTTTAAGAAGCTAGTATCTAAGGATTAAATTAAATATTTAAATATACACAATTAACGAACGTAGGTAACCATAAAACATTAAAGACAATAATTACAAATATAAATAATAAGGATTAAGCTTATCATACAGTCTGTCCACCATCGGTTACCAAGTTACAAGATTAGTGGCTTCTTCAGGTATAATCGGTACTAAAAGAAATCAAATGAAATTTAACCAAGTTATAAAAACAACATATCGTACATTAAATGAATGAATGAATTAATAAAGAAACAAATGAATAAATGTACGACTTATATCCATTACAATAATATTAATGCATAGGTTTCGAATGATGTATAGGTTAAGATTGCAAGGAATAGTCACCCCAAATACTATTTAATTAACAAGTAGTATATAAACAATTTAAAATGATTTTGTTTCCTTACTTATAAACATCGGGGTACATTTTGAGCGTGGATCAAATCGTGGAAAATTTAGTATTTTCCGGAAAACGAGACTTTTAATTCTTGTTCGATTTTCTCCGCATTATTGTTTAGAAAGAGTATCGCTATTTTATTGTATGTTACAGTTATAATACCATTAAAAGAACGAGGGGGTATGATGGCAGAAAAAGATCGAGTGAAGTTTATTGTCCACATGCCGTTTCTTATTGAAGAATTACACCCAGAAAATCTGATTACCATGATGTTTTCAAAGTTTCTTATTAACGACGACGACGTAGAAAAACTTAGAAAAATACTGGAGAATCAGGGCAGAAAAAGGTGTGCCGAAAAAATGCTATTCATGTTATTGAGGTGTGGCAGATATGCGTACACAATTTTCCTGAAATGTTTAGAACTAACGGATTATAGAAATGTTATCAAGAAACTAGAACCCAACTGTGGTAAGTAGTAATCATTTGCCTATACGACTTCCTTGATTATTACTGCAATACAGAACCAAGTAGTAAACACTACTTCCGATGGTAAAATACCGTACACATAAACGCCCTGCAGTGATTTAATCCATGTAATATTTACTGATGTTCACAAAACGTTTGTGAAATTTTGTTAAAGCTCCATAATCAATAGTAAAATCGAACTAAACATTAATCATTTGTAAAAGGTGTTACAATGACCATTACTAAACATAACTAAGATATATTATATGTATAATATAATGGACGATATATGACACACGGACTTTACCTTCCGCTATTGAAAATGTATTACCAGCTCTTAGTGTACAAAATTACAAATTCTACCCGTCTTACCTTTTATTTGCCAGAAGTGTTTGGGGGCATCATTAAATTACCTGATCACCATTGTCACGAACTGATCACAAAAGACCATCCAAAACATAAAGAGTTTATGAAAAAGGTAGAAGGAGATTTAGAAGATATATACGATTCAACGGAATTACTAGTCATTACAGAATTGACGTAAGTAGTTATTTTAATGACATATTAGATTCAGTGTATTTACTTTGACGCCTTACACTGACAATAGGCTGGTTTCCAATTGTCGGTTCGTAACGTCCGAATCGAAATTTCATTCGATTGAGCCAGAATAAAGTCCGGTCAAAGTGACAGCTTTGCTAGTCACCATAATAGATGATGCGTCAGCAAAACCGTCACCTAATCAACCGCTCTTGACAATTATTAAGCAACGACAAGAACCGTCAATAGCATTTTCGGTTAGTAGGGCCTAAAGTATTGCAAAGGACAGTGGCGACAAAGAAATATTACGGATAGTCATATTCTACATATCCTATCCTTAATTTCATAAGACATGGACAAAATTATGGATAATTAAAATTGACGGTTTGACCAAATTATGGATAATTGATACTTAAACAAAGCGATTTATTTATGTTCGGATGTTTCTAAAACTACATGTTATGCATCCAATCTCGAAATAAAAGCTTCATACCTCTTAATTAACATCAGGCGTATACTCTCAGATATTCGTAATATTCTCCTTGTGAATACGGCGTTTCCATATTAATATATGTTAAAATAATCTTTTACAGTAAGGGCTGTGTTCAGGTCACGTTCCGTCTGATATCACTGGGTTCAAAGAGTGAAAGCGAACTTCGTGAAGTTTTGGAATCGAAGGTGAAATCTGGATATATTGGTGATAACAAAGTATCAACAGAGGGATTTTCATTTAATAAAATTGATGGAGGTATTTATTGATTAAAAACGCTTATATGGATATACTACTTCTGAATTTATTAACATGCTACGTTTCGATACACATACAGATATCGTTATCAAGCAAATAATGATATTTAACAAAAATGTGGTACAATATATAATTAACAATTGGAAACCATTTAACTGATATCGTGTTAAATCCTCATCTATTCGTGCTCACAGCGCTACGGAAAACACAATCACTCTTGTAAATATTTCTCAAATATGTTTTCAGTCCGGATTTAAAGGAGTCTAATGATGGACAGGATCTAAGTTTTTCTGGTAGCGAGTTCCACAAATTGGCAGCAACAACACCAAATGATGAGCGAGCTCCAAAGGAGCTGAGTTTATATTTTGGGACAACAATGTTGTTCTTAGTACTTTATTTTAGACTTTTTGGTGGCATGTAAGGTATTACAATTCTCTCATATAAGGTAGCACTACTCAATCACACATTGATATGTAAGAGAGATCAATTTGAAGTCAATTACAGAGGCAATACTCTCTCTCTCAAATGAGTTCGCGTTACGATTCGCTGCTTTGTTTTGTTTTTCATCGACAAAAACAAGACTAAATGCTTTTGATTCATATTTTTATCTCTTTCTACAAAGGCAATGGCGAGGAAATGGTTGCTGACAGAAATGGGATTCAAGATTTGCAACTCGTAACCCAGGAAAACTTTAGTCAACTAAAAGAAAAGATTGATGAATTGCAGGGGTTTAATTTGAGATTGCTACAACATATTGCTGAATTAGAAACAGAACTTGAAGAAGGTGGGTTATGACAGAGAAAAGAGTTATTTAAACCAATTTTATGATCAGCTGACAAATAATGGTTTAAACGATTATTATTGAAGCGAGGGAGAGAGAGAGAAATGGGGTTTAACGTCCACCATACACGCATTAGGTCATTTTAGGACTAAGATATTTTTCAATTATATTTCAATAATTCGCTTGCGCGTAGGGGTCTTTAGCAGTGTGTGTGTGTGTGGGGGGGGGGGTAACCAGGAGGACCCAGGGAAAACCCACGAGGTTGGACAAGCGACGACGCTCCTTGTCACGTACAACCGGGGAATCGAAACCACACCAGCTGACTCAATGACAAACCTTGTGATCTAACGCTCACGTATTACACCATTCGCCCCCCCCCCTTATTATAGAAGCTTAATGGTTATTTATTAATAAAATCTTTGCATGGGTTAAAGGACAGTATTGGTGCCAGTCATTATCATATGTGTGATAGAACTGGTTAAACACGTTCCAAATATTATTTTATCACAGAGATCATTGCTACGATAGCTGCGTAATCAATGCTTCAACAATCGGAAGTGACGAACGCAAAAGGAAAACACGAGTTATCCCTCTATATTATAACTGACCGAAGTAACGGGTGATAACAGATAAATGGGCGAATGTCTGCTCACTAATAATTCCTTCGAAGACCAAACGTTGTTGTGTGAGACTGTGAAAGGATATCGGACAATCCATAAAAAAATGACTCTCACTAGATAAGAGAACATGAAAGAAAAATAGAAAAAGTCCGTGCATTACCATGTTTTTATAAGTATAGAATGAATACACACGTGAATGTACTGACTGTTTCTATTTTTCTCGTGTTCTCGTATCTAATGACATTCAATTACTTTTTTGAATTGTCAGATCCTTACAGCCTCATATGAAAACTTTTGGTCTTCGAAGGAATTATTAGTGAGCAGAAATTCCGATTGTTGAAGAATTGATTACGCATCTATCGTAGCAATGATCTCTGTAATAAAATAATATTTGGAACGTGTTTAACCATTTTTATCAGATGTGTGATAATGACTAGCACCAACATTGTCCTTTAAAGACATGAAATGTAATGGTCATCTACAAACTTATTGAATCTTACAAACCTACACATTTCCCAAGTACAACATCTGAAAACTCTAAAGATCCACTTCCTATGTACGCGTGTACTCCAGCGGAAAATATAGCGCTTCGTCGCGCGGTTATTTGCATTTCCATGTATACCGAAAATTCGCTGAAAAGTTTAGGGACCAGCGCAAATGACTTCATAAGCAAGGATTTCTCTTTACACCATGGAGCCCGACATTGTTTACGTTCAGTCGCCGCCTTTAACAATAGCACTATGGCCAAAAAATCTGTAGTTGTATGAAAAATCAGCATTGGTTCAAAATACAGTTTGTTTCCACGTAAACATCTGGTTGGGTACGCATTCGCAGACTTCAAACGAGAAAAAATTGGGAAAAAGTCGCTTATCAAGCAACTTTCCCGCAACCTGAAGGACTTTTTCGACGGGCCAAACTCACGCGTTAACGCGTACGTGGAAAGCGGGTTTAATTTTTAAATTGGTAGGCTACCAAATAAGGTTGATTTACTGTGATACTATGGAAGCCTGTTGCGATCATTTTATAATCTCGACTTCTCACAGCGGCAAGTCGAGGATTCTAAAGCTAGAAGTTGAGAAGTTGAGGGGCGAGAAGTTGAGAATTCAAAGAGCAAGAAGTTAATATTTCAAAAAAAGCCACAACAGATTTCCATATAGAGGGAAAGTGTCGGAGGTTATACTGTTAGAATTTCTAAATTAATATGCATATTCAGGTATTAGTTTGACTAAATGCTCAATAATGACGAAAACATATTCTGGTTTGCATAGTCGTATTACTGTTTTAATATGTTGTGAGTACTTAGTGAGATTGTTTATATATCGAAGGTACGTTGAGAGACTTGTAATAAATAACGTATTTAATATACGGTCAACCTTACACGAGTTCTCGCTATTAAAAGTATGTAATACAACATAATTTTGGAACTTGCATTTTTAAGATGAGAAGAACTATAACGAAAGACTGATACACCTTCAGAATGAAAACCAAACCTTGAAGCTGAAAATACATGAGCTGCACATTGAAAACGGGGCGATAAAAGACTCATCTGCCAAACTCCAAGATGCTGACGAAAAAGAAGCCGGTATGTTACTAGTATATTTAAAGTAGCTAAGTCTCTAACTCAATATCATCCAAAATCTTCAACATTGAAAACTCGATTTATTTGTCAAATTAAATCAACATTCATGTTGTGATCTTACCGGAAAAAGATGGGCTTTTGATATCCAATATTTAAGACAAAATAAACATTTTACCATTGGTACACGAATCGTGTATAATATAAGGCGCTTCAGACCCAGTTGTATCAAGAGACTCGAGGGACGAAGCTAGACACATTGCACCAAATCAAACGGCGTATGTAGACTGGAATAACCAGACGCTAGAAATTTGCACTCGCTTGAGACTGCTGGCTTATTTCGCCGAACATAACTGATTTTGAAATTGGAGTAAAAACGGAAACCATTGAATGTAAATCAGTTTATATACATTCATATTACAGTAAAATATGCGTTGCGACCCACTTTTGTCAATTTCTAGGTCCCAAATGTTAGCGATTTAGCTCCTTTAATATAAAGCCATGAGATTCAAAGAAAAGTTCGTGAACAGGTGGTTAACTAGACCTCTCCCAACTGTAAATATCCTTTCAATGTGAACAGATCCTGATAAGCACATTGTCTACTTCAAGCGGCTTTGTGTCCAATTATGTAACCCCTGACCTGGATCTATGGTTAGCGTATCATTACCCATTCACCGAAAACCTATTAAACGCCACCATCTTGGAATTTGAACATGTGATCTGCGCCCCCGAAAAGTTATATATTGACACCAAACACTACTACTTAATCATGAGTGTATATATCATTACTAGAGTGGTTCAGAGACTGAAATATTTGTCCTATTAAAAACTGACCCACTTATCTGTCTGATTGCATCTTCGAGAGATTTTCTGAAGTGAGCCAAGTTTAGTCCCGCGCATGTGGGTTCGGAGGTCACAGCAAATATACGTCACACGAGGTATTTTACAAACATGTATTGGTATACAAAGCCGAGTAAAAAATACACTCATTACGCACTTCGACTTTCGTGTTTATTTAATAGCGAACCTGAGCAAAAATTTCAATTGCACTCTTTGATTTTGGCGATTATGGTACAGGGCTAGCTGTAATATCTTCGTTTCTTTTCTAACTTTCAACATAATGAGCGTGGCAAGATAAACTGATTACAATACTTTGAGATTTACTTTTATTTAGTGGTTACAACCTTCGTTTACGTTGTGCTCTAATTACTTTAGGAAAAAAATATTTTCTAGCTCTAAATACGCAGAACTTTTTGAGACCGGAAAATAACCGAAACAAAATTTGTATTTGGAGTCTTTATTTTCCAGGCACCTTGTCGGTAAATTGTTGTAAATTATGTTTGGAGTATCTTATTTAATTTTTTGTGGCCTTGAGCGTTGATCGACGGACTTTTTTCTAGATCTGACACTGAGCCCTGCAAGATAGCGTCCACCGATGATTTGCTATCCAGCATTGGATTGGACATGTACCCCCATGATTTGAGCACCGTAAGCATACTTCCCATGGCAAAAATCACAAATAGGCTTAATAAATTTCCGACAACTACGGAGCATCGGTCTATCATAACTGCTTTACATGACGACTGTGTGACGCGTGGGGATAAACACATTCAAAATAGACTGGTCAGACTGAAGACAAAGACTTGGAAGCTGGGTAAAAGGGATAGCGGAAGAGATACTAGTAAAATTAATTTCATAAATAGAGAAACTCGGGCATCTGCCGATGCGACCTAGACTGATTTATGTAGGAAAAATTAGGTATTTGCGGCGATTGTCAAAGTGTCATAAAAGAACAATCGCCCAGTTAAAAAATCGACTTAGGAAAACTAGGCTAATAATGAAAATAAAAAACAAAACAATTGGCAGGTAAAAAAAAAAGGTTGCAAGTCCAAACCTTTTAAGAACAAAAAAGCAATTTTGTGTGATGTCGAAAATCAAAGATACACCCTAGAATGCCATCATTTGGTAATGGAACTTAAAAATCTAAACTGATGACGTAGCAGCGGTTATAACCGCATGTTTGACTGTCGCGGGACTAAAATCTAATTACACTCCATTAAAATCTACAGTTCAAGAAATATCATGTGATCCCATCTTATACGGTTCTGCTTTGAATTTGCTAAAGAGTTATAGAACCGAAACATAGCTGGTTCTATATGTTAACAAAATACATGTGATTCGAAATTTAGTAATTGCATCATTTGGATTAAAGTAACCAATCATATCAGTAATTGCACAGGTTCAAGGTCATGATCAGGCTATTCTGTGCGTGATGTCCATATGTCCTATAAAATAAATCATGGCAAACTTTTAAGGCAGATTTCATAAGATTCCGGAAAGATTACCATTTGAGTTCCGAGACAGCAGCTTGATTCCAGGAGAAAAAGATATAGCAATTTCTATCAGCAGACTCGCCCATCGAGTCTGGCTGGCTAGTGTTTGAGAATGACTTTAGCATTGCAATCTATACTATGCTTGTATCTATGTAAGCAGCTATATATACTATTCAAAAAAAAGTAGGGGATATTTGATTTTTAAATGTTATTAAAGTCACCTAATGAAACTGACGAAGAAACAAATGACAAAATGAAATGAAGTTCACATTCATCGATTTATTCCAAATGATCGTTAGACTAAGTAAAGCACAGACTGACCATTATAAGGGTAAAATGATACCCGGGGTCAAACAGCAAAGTTACCACAGCATCACAATCAAGTCAGTAACGGGTAAATCCTCCTCTGTTTGCCAAACAAGCATTGATCCGACGTGGCATACTCCTAATGAGACGTCTAAGGTCATTTTGGTCCAGATTGTCCCATTCCTGTTGCAACGCAGCAGCAAGTTCTTGGAAATTGGCAGGACGTTGTTGACGTTGACGTAACCTCTGTCCAAGCATGTCCCAGACATGCTCGATGGGGGAGAGGTCGGGACTCAGTGCTGGCCAAGGTAATGTGGTGATGTTCTGTTGTTGGAGGTAACCTGTAACGATCCTGGCCCTGTGACATCTTGCGTTGTCATCCTGGAAGATGAAACGGCGGCCATGACGTCGTGCGAACGGCACAACATGGACTGCCAAGATGTTGTCCCGGTAGTACTGGCCTGTAACACACCCTGCAACAACATGTAAAGCCGTTCTTCCAGCAACAGTGATGCCTCCCCACACCATAACAGAACCACCCCCAAATCGATCATGTCTGATCCCTCCTACGTCTGTCCAAAAAATCAACAGTGAACCTTGACTCATCTGAAAACATCACATTGCTCCAGCGTCGATTATCCCAGTGTTGACGATCCCTACACCAACGACGTCTTGCCTGAATGTGATGATCTCTCAAACAAGGGATCACGCGAGGACGTCGGGCGCGAAGGTGACCCCTATATATATGCAGTCGATTCCGAATCGTCTGGCCACTCACTCTCACACCAGTGTCTGTTTGAAGACGAGCGCTGATCTGATTTGCTGTGATGACACGATTTCTCAAGGCCAAGGTACGGATAAATCGATCCTGGGCTTGAGTTGTCGACCTGAGCGTGGTCTGTCCTGTACAGATTGTGTATCACGGTATCTGGACCATAGCCTGCTTATGACAGACTGAGAAACATTCATCGTCTGCGCCACAACCGCCTGTGTTGTGCCGATCTGTAGCATGCCAAGGGCACGTAACCTTTCATTTTGGGTAAGCCGACGCATATCAAAATTTGTTTTCTGGTCACTAAAACAATTAAACTGATGTTTCCACCCTGGAATTCAATGCCACAATGACTGTAACATTCAAAGTCAGAGTCGTGCAAATCTTGGGTTGGACCCCCATGATGATCCCAAGCATCACCTGCATTCCATGCGGTAGCTATTGGTGCGTTTGGGCGTCACATGTAACTGGAAATGTTTCTTCTGTTAGGTTCTATAGTGACTTTTTTCGTAGTCATTTGCATATTTTAGTATTATGCCCCCAAAATCAAATATCCCCTACTTTGTTTGAATAGTATATAAAATGTAAAAAAGGAACTGTTGCATTGTTATTCCTGGTAAGACAAACGTCTTAAGAAAACAGTAAGAAGTAAATACACAACGTGAAGGGGAAGCAAAGGCGATACTAGACGATCACAAGGCTACCAAGATATGTAGTAAGAAAAAATGCATGGGTCGTACGTAGGATGTGGCGACCTGATTTGGATCGACCGCTCTCCACGTCCAACAGAAGGCCAATGGTGCTACATCTTCCCGATTCTCTCCTTAACAAAATGCAAACTGTGCAGTAAAACTATTGAAGAGAAAGAAGAAATATGACCACGTGACTCCACTTCCAAGGAGCTTGCATTGGTTGCCAGTTAAATATCGGGTCATATTCAAAATTAATATGATGACATACAAGGCATTCAATAATCAAGCACCAGACTATATCAAAAGAGATGATTGCAACATGCAACCCAAAACGAAATCTTGATCAACTTCGCACAATTTACTTTCAGAAAAACACTCAAAACTGAAACATTGTGGAGATCGAACCTTTTCTATGTCTGCGTCGAGATTATGGAATGTGCTACCAGAAGCATTAGATCAAGCAAGACCGTAGACATTTTTAAAACCAAGTTATAAACTCATTTATACAACCAAGCGTATCAGTAATTAAATGTATATATTATGATTTGTCATATGTCCGTCAATGTGATATCATGATTGTAAAGCGCTTAGATGATCTTAAGACGATTAGGCGCTATATAAATGTCTTATTATTATTTTTATTATTAGGCTTTCAGACTTTCGTTTTAAGACTATTGTTTTTACTAAAATTATTATTATATTACATATGAAAGCTTATTGTTTCTGTTAAGATTATTATTAAAAGAAAGCTTATTTTTTCTGTTAAGATTATTAAGCTTTCATATGAAATATGTTAAAGTTTTTTCTGTTAAGATTAATTTTTTTTTTCTTTTTTGGTGTGTCTTTTCTGCAAATCGGATTTCTCGTAAATCTAGTTAACCTTTCATATTTCATATGAAAGTTTATTGTTTCTGTTAAAGTTATTACTATTATTATTTGTGTGTGTTTCCTGCAAATCGGATTTCTCAGAATAGAACCATAGGATCTTTCTGAAACTTTGACCTACCCCCCCCCCCCACTTCCCACACACACACACCCAAAAAATGGGTTAAATATATTTGATTAAATATATTTTCATAAAGCCGAATCAGAAGTCAACGAATTTTACGGACGAATGCATTTGACCTACATTGCTGTAACTTTCTGACTATTTGACCTATTTTACTAATTCTTTTAGTACCTTGAAACATTTACTTCAAATCTGCAATTTCGGATTTTCGATGAAATTAAGGATTAAAGTTTTAAAAAAAATCGACGAAATATAGGTCAGATTGCCTTCAAAATTTAAATTCATCCCCGGTGTAAAACTAACATGACAACTTCTTGAATATTAGTACGATTTTCGTGAAATTCGGAATCATCTGGTTGATCCAACTTCAACGATGCCATTTGATATTTTCTAACTTATCTCCACTTGGAGAAATTAAGGATCAAAGTTTTAAAAAAAATCGACAAAAAGTAGGTCAGATTGCCTTCAAAATTTAATGCGTACACAAAATATGAATCTGCCGATTGAACCGGAAGTGCCACCATCTTGGAACGTGAAAAATCCACAAGGCTTTTGCAATATTGGAGTTACATTTTCTGAATCTTTGATGGAATGCCTAAAATATATCGGATCAGAATTTTGATATCGATAAACTGATGGTCACCATTTTGAACTGAATATGAGAAAAAGTGAAAAAATCGACGAAAACAATAGGCCGTAGTTTGGAGAATATGTCTCCTATTTCCAAAATGAATACATTTCAGGATAGCCGGGATCAGGGTCGAATTTATGGTATTTGAAAATGTCAAAATTTCGAATTTTGCCTTTGACGTTTTTCGTGCCGACAAAATTGTTTACGAGTGAAAAATCGCATTAACTTCGCGAGTTTTTGATGGATTTTAATGATCATTTTTTTAAATACCTTTCAGGTCTTAAAATAATAAAAATGAAATGATTACAGCAATACAAGTCTCAGTTATTTCCCAATTTGTTTTTGCCCGGGTGCAATGTTACTCGCTATATATACGCATAAATGTCAGCATTTTCTAGCGTCGATTCCCCCTGTCAGTGGTACAGAACTAAGCCCTGGCAAGAACAGCTGTCTAATCGTTCGGATGGGTCGATCAACTGAAGACCCGTCTATAAATTGGGGTCCACGTAAAAGATCCCTTGGAGGGGGTTGGGATTTGCAAATTTATTACATCCTCTAATAACTGTAACGACAGCCACACACCTAATCTGTAGGTACACTTATTTCAGATATAATGCCAGCAATCCGCTCACATTTATGCCGATGTTCTGCCAAAGGGTTGTGATGACAACGAATTTATTTCAATTTTTCCGAAAAAATAATCAATAAAATTGGGCAAATCTTAAGAGTAATGAATATCTCATAGTAGTATTAATTTAAGCCGAGACGATAAATACTGACGACTTATGACGTCAACTTAGGCTAACCCGGAACTACACCCTCCGTCTGTTCGATCAGAGAAATTTGAGTGATTGAAAATACAATGGAGACATTCTGATAGTTGAAAATGCAAAGATGAAAACGTCACAGTAAATTTACAAATGTGAAAATTAGAAAGTGAAAAAACATAACTAGATTTTTATATTGTTAATTTTTTTCGATACTATTAGTGAAAAATCTAGAAAATGGTCATTTTTAACATTTTGACTATGATATTCAATATGACAATGATTCGGCGCCATACTCCCATAGAATAAGTAAACCAACAAACATGAATCGTAAATAATGATTCTTGACTAGTAATTTTATTTTAATCATACAAGACTGGTTAATCAAGAATACGAAAACTACATTTCGTTCAGTTAATATCCATCCCAAATTTTTGTCAGGTATTCCTAGGGCTAGCAAATTCGTAACTTCTAAACTCGCGAAGGCGGCCCCGCGACTGAATAGTTTTCATTCGATTTTTTGTCATTAGAGATGCAACGTGCTGATAAGTAGGTTCACTTTTATGAGCACACATATTTAAGGCTCGTACGTAACTAACGTACGAAAATTAAATGGTAGCTGCCTTTTTTTTCGCACGTATACAGTGAATGGCCATTTTGCTCAGTAATCCCAGCCAGAATTTGGCTATTTTTTTTAAATTGCGTTAAAGTTTTAAATTTTTGTTTAGAAGTGAAATAAATTAACTTTTAGTCAATCCCCACGCTAAAAACATTAACAGAATTGATTGTGTATATCTGAAATAGACACGACCGAAGCACAAAATAGTGCCAATATGCCGACGTCAAATCTAGAGTTGTAGATGATGTTATTTTTGTGAAAAATCATTGGAAGAAGCGATAAGACGTTCTGTACGGATTATACAGTCCTAAAGGCTGCAAGAAAGCTATTGTTTACAATGTAACATTGTGTCTTGTAATGCTGATAATGATCATAATGATGGTGTTTACATTTGTTTGTTGATGTGATCTCATGACCTGTGACGTTTAGATAACGTCATATGGATATCATGGCTATTCACTGTGTCAGAGTCACTTCTCTGCAGGTAGGGTGAGTCTGTCGTTCAGATTGATTTAAGGCTGTGGACAACCGTAATAGTAGTTCCGAAATAGACAATGCAAAATGAATATATTGACACTTTTATTCAAATTACTTTATTTTGAGCGAAGTTGTGACTGTCTGAAGTGTTGCGCCGATTTTAGGCTTATCATTTGAATAAGTGTCTAAATAATAGTTTATATAACATTTGAAGCCAACATAAAGATTTAGATCTTACATAATGCATCTTTAATTTGGCGATTGGGCTTTATAAATGAAATGAAATGGGGCTTAACGTCATGCTGTTCTGCTCCTAAACTGGGGTAATGATGACAGACATTATGTTACATAATCACAGATGTTATAGACGCTTCCTACCATCTTGCCACGCGAAAGTGGTGTTAAACCTGTCTATTATCGACACCCCTGGAGTTCATGGTAGCATTATGTAATCTTAACTTGTTCTTGGCATGTTTTATTTAAACTTTCTTTGTCTGATTAGCATGTATCGAATGTTAAACCTGATATGATAGATGATACATTAGCCAGATGCCTAATAAGATCCTTTGTTTGGAAGGGTTTATAAACCCAGATAACAAACGAATCGACAGTTAGGTCCGGCCAGGACACGAGACGGAACGGGGGAGAGCGCCCGAGAGTTGGCACATTTTTGCCAATCTAGGACATGGCTCCCGCAATACAAGTTAGTTCTGGGAGTCTTTAACATTACGATGTTTGTAACTGATATGTAAGAAGCAGAGAATAAAAGTATTATAAGAAGTTAAACTAGTCTTGTCATCCGAGCGTGATTAAAGAACAAACACTGTCACAATATGCCATACAGTGTGCTATGAGGTTTTTCGTCCCATCCGATCGACTAGACTGCTGTACTTGTCAGGCCTTCCGTCCTGCATAACTGAAAGGGGGGTGTCAGGCCCTCCGTCCTGCATAACTGAAAGGGGGATGTCAGGCCCTCCGTCCTGCATAACTGACAGGGGGAAACCATGCCGGAAAATGTGGATAAAACTTTCTCGGCCAATGCAGGGATCAAACACTCGACCTCCAGGCTAGCGAGCCAGCGTCTTACCTACTTAGCCACCGTGATCCCCCTTCGGCAATATATAATGATTTTCATGTACTTACAGTTCCAGACGAGGACCATATAAAATTGGTAAAGCAACGTCGTAAAGAGTTTGTTGATGAAGTAGAAGGCAACATAGAAGGTTTATACCCACAATCTAAGACATGTGTCGTCGTCACGAATGCACAAATAAGGTAAGTAATATATACGTTAATGATATTCGTATCTAACAAAACATTAGAGAAAGCTCGCAAATTCCTTAAAACATTTTTTTAGTATTATCAACTGTAAATCTCAAGCATTCCAATATACACGAGAGCTAGGTTAAACTAATCTAAGTCTCCATTTCATTGAAACAATCATCGGCTGTGAACCTGGTAGCTAACCAAATATGTTCAGAATATAATGATAACATTCAACCAGACTCATGAACAATTTATATTGCAGGGAAAAAGTACATTTCAAAATTGCCTGACCCCGATAACAACTTGCAACTAGCAAATAAATTCTCTGATGTTTTCATTGATAAAATTGATCAAAGTAGGAATCAGCTTGATTAGAATTCTCTGTCAGATACTCTTATAAATATTGTAGAACCTGCTTGTGAACCGTTCTCCCTCTTTGAGTCATTCAGTGAAAATGATATCAAATTATCATCAAATCATCAAAGAAAAACACGTATTCTTTAGACCCGATTCCAACCAGACTTCCGTGTGAATTCTTGTATGTTTGACTTCCAATAATAACGTCATTTATTTAATTCTAGTCTGGCAACCGGAGTATTTCCTGATATATTGAAACACGCTATCGTAAAGCCACTACTTAAGAAAGAATCACTGGATCCCAACGTGCTCAAGAACTATTGTCCAGTCTCAAATTTGTCCTTTTTATCGAAAATTGTGGAGAAATCAGTTAGCATTAGATTGCGTTCCTTCCTTTCGACACATGGTCTCTTTGACAAGTTTCAATCTGCATATCGACCCAACCACAGCACAGAAACTACACTTCTTAGAGTAGTAAATAATCTGAGATGAGCTGTTGATGATGGTGAAACAGCTTCTTTAATCCCCCTTGATCTGTCTGCAGCTTTTGATACCGTTCATCATAAAATTATTTTGAATCCATCTGCACAGCAATTCTAAGACTATGGAATAGTCTAAAACAAACGATATATTAGTTGGCACCTCTAATAACCCTTGGTGTTTTCCTTGACTCAACACTTATTATGGAAACACACGTTGGTGAATTGTGCCGCATATGTTTCTATCATATACGTTGCATCAGCGACATTCGCCATCTCATCACAACAGATGCTACTAAAACATTAGTTCACGCGCGAATACTATCTCGGCAAAATAAATTATGGTGGCTGATTGGTATCATGTCTTAATGTCGTTGTGTCGCCCTTCATAAGGCGACAACCCGACATCACGACATTATAACGGGACACCACGACAACCCGACATCACGACATGTTTAACCCGACACTACGACATTTTCACCCGACACCACGACATTAAGAATGTCGTAATGTCGCGTAAAAATGTTATCGACTTTATTTATCAATGTTGAAGCGGCCATGTATAATAGAGTGCTGTCCCTTGCCGGGGTCAAGTCAGCCCTCACTATCTCATCCTTCACTAAGAAAACTTAGAAAACATTAGTTCACGCGCGAATACTATCTCGGCAAAATAAATTATGGTGGCTGATTGGTATCATGTCTTAATGTCGTTGTGTCGCCCTTCATAAGGCGACAACCCGACATCACGACATTATAACGGGACACCACGACAACCCGACATCACGACATGTTTAACCCGACACTACGACATTTTCACCCGACACCACGACATTAAGAATGTCGTAATGTCGCGTAAAAATGTTATCGACTTTATTTATCAATGTTGAAGCGGCCATGTATAATAGAGTGCTGTCCCTTGCCGGGGTCAAGTCAGCCCTCACTATCTCATCCTTCACTAAGAAAACTTACCCTTCACTAACTGCGAATCAAGCTGGCCCTCACTACCAAATTCGAGCCTTCGATAAATAAAATGAATTGAATATAGTCTATTTTTAGTAACCAATTTCTTTGCTCAAAATAAAAATGCTTTTATCTCTTCTAAAGTATGTAATCATGAATGTGCCAGAAATTAACAAGTAGATTCAAAGAGCCATGCACACCTACTTTCCGGTGATGTATGACACAGTAACTGGAATTTCGTATTAAGACACGTATTTTGACATTAAACACTCGCCCCACTCCCACCACTTTTCTTTAATGCAGCCAGTGAAGGCTACCAAACTTGTATCAGTTTTAATTTTAAAAAGTATATATGCATTCCGACGAAATTATAATAAATACATTTCAAGAGAGGATTAACTTTACTTTTCAGAATAGATATACGGAATTTTGGATTAAGCCTCGCATTTTTATTTCAAATCCTCCCCCCCCCTTTCACTTTTGGGGGGGGTGGTGGATGGTCAAGTGGTTAGCACGTGCGCGCTGTATCATAAGACCTGTCATTGAGTCAACTGGCATGGTTTCGAATCCCCGGTTGTATGTGACAAGGAGTAGGGTCGTCTATCCAACCTCGTGGGTTTTCTTCGGGTCCTCCGGTTTCCTCCCACTGCTAAAGACCCCTACGCGCAAGCGAATTATTGAAATGAAATTTAATACCATTTGTTGGTCCCGAAAAGACCTAGTTTGTGTCGAGTGGACGTTTAACCCCATTTCTCTCCCTCTCTCTTTTCACTTTTCAAGGCAAGCATATATATATAAATGTGCCAGAAAATTATTTATATATTTCAAAAGAACAGTGAACGTGCTTTCTACTGATATGTAGCATGATATCTGGAATTTCGTATTAGAACCCGTAATTAGACATTCAATACCCCCCCCCCACCAAAACACACACACACACACACACACACGTAATTACTTAATAGAGTTCAGTATTATCCAACTTTGATTTTTCAAGGTAAGTAAATATAAATGTGTCAGAAAATTATTTATATATTTGAAAAGAGAAATTAAAGTGCTTTTCAGTGATATATAACATAATATCTGGAATTTCGTATTAAGACCCGTAGTTTTTACTTTGATTACCCCTACCCCCATCATTTAATCGATTTTTGTACCATTCGTCTTTGATCACCTCTCAAGTCAGGTAAATATAAATGTGCCAGCAAATTATACATTTTATACATTTGAAAAGAGCAGTGAACGTGCTTTTCAGTGATATGTAACATGCTATCGGGAATTTTGTATTAAAACCCGTAGTTTGGTAGTGAGGGCCAGCTTGATTCGCTGTTAGTGAAGGTTAAGTATACTTAGTGAAGGATGAGGTAGTGAGGGCTGACTTGATCTCGTGGCCGCTTCAACATTGATAAATAAAGTCGACAACCCGACATCACGACACCACGACAACCCGACATCACGACATTTTTACGCGACATTACGACATTCTTAATGTCGTGGTGTCGGGTGAAAATGTCGTGGTGTCGGGCTAAAAATGTCGTGTTGTCGTGGTGGCAGGTTATAATGTCGTGATGTCGTGATGTTGGGTTGTCGGGTTGTCGCCTTATGAAGGGCGACACCAAGACATCACGACATGATACCAATCAGCCACCATAATAAATAGCCGAGGCCATTGAATCATTGAATAGGTATAACGTTCTTATTTTTTTTATATAAATACTAAAAATTATTATCAACAACAGATCATAGCCCACATCGGTTTTATTATCGGCAGATAGTTCCATGTCTTTCTATTTCTCTTCGAATAGTATTTCCGTTGTGCAAAAACTGTTCAGAATTTTGCGTCTCGGTAACACCATTAATTTCCGAAAATCCAAGCTGCGTTTTGAAATTCACAGGGTAATGTATCCACAGGATTGTACTCTCAGTTATTAACTATAGGCTTATATTAAACTCCATTTTGAAATCCACAGAGAATGGAATTTTCGAATGGCATTTCGTAGATCGCGATCATGCCTCAGCCAGTCAACGCTTTGAATTACCGGTATATTACCGTAAAAGGTACCATGCCATATCAGTTACTGTATGCTACACAGATGCAGTGAAAATGGTTAAATTTAGCGCGAAACTTGCACGATTTTTTCTCACGTTCTGCATAATTAACACACAAGACCCAATAATACATGCAATCTGCGATACCTCTTTTGACAAGTGATTTTTTGTTTTAAATTCATTTTTATAAAGACGATAAACGATGTTTAGACATCCCGAACTGTTCTTATCAACAATGCGTCGATTTCAGTATCGAATAAGCCAAAAAAAAAAAAAAAAATTTAATCAGGAATATTATGGACGTGAACAGTCGGAACGTGAATTAAATATGGAAATTATTGAGAAGCGGTGGCCTTTCTTCATAGTGTTTGTGGTAATCATAAAACTTTGAAAATAGACATTGAGATTAGACCCCGTGTTATGAAATATTATCAATTAAAATTATGAAATAAAGTATGTTTATTTATAAATGTTAGCCACAGAGTTGCATATAATTGACAGGGATGTACGGCCTAATATGATTTATTAAAATATATATAATACCCACTAACACATGGTATTTACAATTATGAGGTGATGATGACGTGAAAAGCAATATTTACGAGTATTCGTGTAATCGATGATATATTCATTGTGAATAAAAAATTTAGTAGATTGACAATCATTTCCAAATTAATTTTATTGTCTTCAGTTGCCATTTTTGTTGCCCAAACTCAAATGATCGGAAAGGTCAAGCGTTGTTGTGATAACAGCACACGTGATTGTCAAAATTTGTCAACCATTGTCCCCCTCAATATATTAAGATGGTTTAGCTCATCACGTGACATGTACACTGTTACGATGAACTTGGTCGAAAATACAAGAAAAAACATTGACTTTTCAAGAGATAACTTTTTTTTCGTTGGGATATTCAATTGTGCAATGGATTTTATTCAACCGGAGGAGATTTCAAACACATAGGCAAGTTTTTAATAACAATTATTCAGTAGTTTGTTCACAATCGACGAAATCCGTTTATAATTTACCACGGTTCAGACAGTAGAAATATATGGTTTATATACTATTCAAAAAAAGTAGGGGATATTTGATTTTGGGGGCATAATACTAAAATATGCAAATGACTACGAAAAAAGTCACTATAGAACCTAACAGAAGAAACATTTCCAGTTACATGTGACGCCCAAACGCACCAATAGCTACCGCATGGAATGCAGGTGATGCTTGGGATCATCATGGGGGTCCAACCCAAGATTTGCACGACTCTGACTTTGAATGTTACAGTCATTGTGGCATTGAATTCCAGGGTGGAAACATCAGTTTAATTGTTTTAGTGACCAGAAAACAAATTTTGATATGCGTCGGCTTACCCAAAATGAAAGGTTACGTGCCCTTGGCATGCTACAGATCGGCACAACACAGGCGGTTGTGGCGCGGACGATGAATGTTTCTCAGTCTGTCATAAGCAGGCTATGGTCCAGATACCGTGATACACAATCTGTACAGGATAGACCACGCTCAGGTCGACCAAGGGCGACAACTCAAGCCCAGGATCAATTTATCCGTACCTTGGCCTTGAGAAATCGTGTCATCACAGCAAATCAGATCAGCGCTCGTCTTCAAACAGACACTGGTGTGAGAGTGAGTGGCCAGACGATTCGGAATCGACTGCATAGGGGTCACCTTCGCGCCCGACGTCCTCGCGTGATCCCTTGTTTGAGAGATCATCACATTCAGGCAAGACGTCGTTGGTGTAGGGATCGTCAACACTGGGATAATCGACGCTGGAGCAATGTGATGTTTTCAGATGAGTCAAGGTTCACTGTTGATTTTTTGGACAGACGTAGGAGGGTGTGGCGTCGTCGAAACGAGCGCTTCCAAGACGTTAACGTCATCAGACATGATCGATTTGGGGGTGGTTCTGTTATGGTGTGGGGAGGCATCACTGTTGCTGTAAGAACGGCTTTACATGTTGTTGCAGGGCGTGTTACAGGCCAGTACTACCGGGACAACATCTTGGTAGTCCATGTTGTGCCGTTCGCACGACGTCATGGCCGCCGTTTCATCTTCCAGGATGACAACGCAAGATGTCACAGGGCCAGGATCGTTACAGGTTACCTCCAACAACAGAACATCACCACATTACCTTGGCCAGCACTGAGTCCCGACCTCTCCCTCATCGAGCATGTCTGGGACATGCTTGGACAGAGGTTACGTCAACGTCAACAACGTCCTGCCAATGTCCAAGAACTTGCTGCTGCGTTGCAACAGGAATGGGACAATCTGGACCAAAATGACCTTAGACGTCTCATTAGGAGTATGCCACGTCGGATCAATGCTTGTTTTTCAAACAGAGGAGGATTTACCCGTTACTGACTTGGTTGTGATGCTGTGGTAACTTTGCTGTTTGACCCCGGGTATCATTTTACCCTTATAATGGTCAGTCTGTGCCTTACTTAGTCTAATGATCATTTGGAATAAATCGATGAATGTGAACTTCATTTCATTTTGTCATTTGTTTCATCGTCAGTTTCATTAGGTGACTTTAATAACACTTAAAAATCAAATATCCCCTACTTTTTTTGAATAGTAGAGACTCTTTAAATGTGGTCGCTTTGAGCATGCGTATATGGATGGATTATTAAGCGCATTGCAAATATACATTATTATTATTATAATCATAACATACAACCGGGCTCATAAATTAAATGCAATGTATATTACATAATATAATTTGAAAATCTTGATCGAAGACAATTTTAATGAATCTATTTTGCAGCCATGATTATATACAGGTGACTTTACATATGCTATCTTTGGATTCCAATATAAATGAATGTGAACTTCGTCAGAAATTAGAAACAGCAGTGTCGGCTGGTTGTATTGGGGAAAAAGAAGTATCACCAGTGGGATTTTCATTTGAAAGGATCGACGAAGGTATTGCATATTTCCTAGTTTCTAGGAATTCTATTTGACAGTAGCTTTACCAATTGTATTTATTATACGCTCACATTTGAACGTTATCGGATATTGTTGTCACACCTGTCCATTAGTTCTGCGGTCAATAGTCCACAATTGCATATGGACGCTTTCATGCCAAAGTTATCACCCGGATTTTACACAGTGTTACATTCCTGAGACGAAAAGGCCTAATTCAAACAATTTATTATCCGACGGACTTAAAAAGTTCACGCAGAAGCCATTGGATAAGCAGCGGTTGGACCAAGGCTGCTGTGTCATACGATGTATATCCACCCTTTGTATTTTTTTTTTCGTAACCTGAACTATAGGTTTCTATTTCAAAGATCTCGGTTCCCGGATTATAGCCCCTGACTGTACACAAAATCACGTTTTCAGCTCAACAGAACATGGAAACTAATCAACTGCAAAAGACTGTTCCGAGCCTACTTCAAAGTTCTGGCTTAAAAGCTGAACACAAACCAACCCAAAACTCTGGCTCAAAAGCTGAACTGGAGCAAGAACAAGGTGTTAAAGTAGAACATTTCGAAACTGGAGAGATGAATGAATCACTAAGGACATTTTTTGAACCGAGACACGAAAAGTTGAAAGATGATCACAAACAACTTAAAGAGAGGTTGAAAAGAATAATAAAACTAGAAAAAGAACAGGAAGATTATAATGTAACTGAAGGTGGGGAAGCTAATTATACGAAAACTGGTGAGTTATGTAATATCTAATATCGCTATCACTTAGCCTGACTGAATGTGTATGTCTGGTCTGTCTCATTTATTAGGGCTCGATAGTAAAATAAAGCCACTGGCTTTAAGTTTGGTAACAACATTTCAGATAAGCAAATTCATGGTATTTAAGACATAAGCGTACAGTAAGAAAACTGCAAATATAAAAATGAAAGCAGATTACAATTTGTTTTTAGTCTCAATTGATACATTATAAATCGTGATCGTTGTGACGCCGTAAGCTTATTCCACTAATTGTAATCCCATATATATACATTTTAGGTCATTATTGTTCAATTATTAAATTTCATCCCAGAAGTTATAGTTTTGAGATCTCTTACGTGGTGACTAAAATATTAACACAAAGCTCCCCCTAATTTGGCATGTATATGTATTTTTAGAACAGTCAATCAGTCTATTAAACTGTTCGAGAGCAATATATATATATCGATAATCTAATTTGTAAAGTTAAACAAGATGGTCGCTATTTCGCCACAAATGTTGCATTTTTCGAAGGGGGGGCACAATGAGCATCGAGGAATAAATACATGATCCATTTGCTACGTAAAGCACGTGGCTTTTAGCACATTCGGAATGTGTCCATGTTTCAGTTTCGACCCCATCTTAAAAGTCTTCTCAAAAACTGTTTTTATCTGAATGCTGAAATGTTCAGGTGATGGTTTAAACAATTGTACTGTCGTCACCCCCGTCCGCCCGCTGTCAACAAGTGCTTGTCGATCCTCTAGAGGTTCAAGTCAACAACCGATTTATTTAAAATTCATACCCTATGCTTAAGTTCATGAGCAGACAAATTCTGTTGATTTTCAACAATTTCTGATAGCAACTTTCAAATAAAGTTATTTTTAATAGTCTCATAGAAGTTCTGGAAGCGATTAAAGTTATGATCCGATTGACTCGACATTTATCATTTACGCGCAATGTTAATGTTCATAAGGCTAAGAGACCTATTAATTTTCTAGGTTTTAATATAATTGATTAGCGGTGTTTAAATTCATGTTATGAAGAATCCTATTGATTTTCAATGGCTTTCGATAATTACTGCCAGAGTTATGACCCTTGAGCAGCGCCAAGAATTAGAAGCGAATAACTCTGATATAATAATAATAATATGTCCATTTATATAGCGCCGCATCCACAAATCGTGCTCATAGCGCATATAGTTTGTTACTTTTGGTGTGTTATTTTTCATCAGTAAATTCACCCATAGTTTGAAAATGAAAACAAGTCTTGATGGGACGACTTAGCTTTTGTGGGAATATGTGTTTTTGCCTGGCAATCTATCTTGTTAAATGTCATCTTATAAAACATGGCTGCATTCACGTCAAAGATAACATAACTTTTCGGCATTTTTTCTCACACAATGACTATTACCTGCAACTACAAAATGTCGAATAAAAATATGTAGAACATAAATACTCTGAGAGAATACTTGCATGCTTTGAAATGTTAAAGGGACTATCCCGATTTGAACAGAGCCTCGAAAATATAAGTCCGAGTGCGTATGAAATTTAAGTGCCAAAATGTAGAGGAGTGGTGTATGTACTATGTTTCAAAGTTTCAGCTAAAAATATTGAGTCGGTTGGACCTGCACATCAAAACTGCTTATCCGGACACGTAAGATTTTAAGATTTCGGGTCAATCTCTTCTTTAGGTGACCTAATAATCGATTCCCGTTCGTTTACAGGTCTATACAACGAATGGCCCATGTGCTATACTTGATAACGAAAGGTAAATTTCACCAACACATTATTTTTATAAAATACAAGTCTGGTTTTATCCAGACACCGCATAATACAGCTTGGAACACTGGTCCCATTTCCAGATGAAGACGGACGGGTTTAAGATGTTTGAAAACGTATCACATATATTGAGTTAGTTGCTCGGCCCTAAGTTAAAGGATTCTAAGGGCTTTTAAAGGGATTTTATTACAAAATTAAGCAGTTTTAGTCTCCAGAATATTATCGGGTTTGGCCCTTTAACTACATGTACCACACGTACATCTCCTAATTTTTGCGCAGGTACGTCTCATCCTGTTTTATATTTTTCTGCGATTTTGATAAAACCTCCAAATAATTAAGACACTAATGAAGCATATGCTGTGTATTTTGAGTATCTAAGAAAACTCCCACACATGTCAGTAATGGGCTAGAAATTCGATAATATAAAAGTTAAAGTTGTTGCTCCTGACTACAGACAAATACTACCAAAGTATGTTTCCTGGTCACTTCTTTATGGAATAGCATTCCACGATGTAACGAAGAGGTTGCAATGTCTATACGAAAGACTGCAGCGGGAACGCCCGATGCCTTTTGAAATCCTTAAAATTTGGTTGAGACCTTCTAGATTCTCAGTGGTGTAAATTAGACAAAATTACACAACACAGCTGAGTGATTTATCAGCAACGATGGCTTGCAGAATGTTATGCCCATCGACGTCATATATAGATATGACGTCAACGATTATTTATGGTTTGTAGACTTGTGTCCCGTGTTCCGTATTAGAACACAGTACACCATTAATTTCCCCACTGACTTTAATGTTAATTTTCGTCTCTTCAACCGGATCTAACTTTTTTCCAATTTTTCGTTAGGAAGAACGGTTTCTGCCACAGAAGGAACAAGATAGGGCAACCTCTTGCTCCAGTGCAGGTATGGGGTTCACCATGGAAATCTTGAGATATTGGATGTAGTAAACATGCAACTATCCGCCCTATATTTCTACGTTAACAATCACCTAACTCCCTCCTCAAAATCATGAATATTAATCAAAACCCCGTAGAAAATGTATATTCAACTCCTTTCCTTCGATTGTACACCAAAACGTCAATAGAAATCGCAACGCAAAAGGGGGGAAAGGGCAAGAAAAACTAAAAATAACGTTGGCACTAAATTTGAAAGTAACCAGCTTATGAATTAAAGGAGATATGTGTCCTATAGAGGGGTATGAGCAAAGGGCCCTTTGATTTGCTTTCCATGTATATGGCAACATGCCTGTGAATGAAAATCAAAATCAAAGATTAAGTGCGAAACTAATGACGCTTTTAGTATATTTGTTGCTTTGTGTACAGCGGTGCATCTCAGGTCCTTTTGTTTTAGAACTTAAAAATCTTTTTATTAAAGGCAATATTTGAGTTCTGTGAGAAAGTTGCAAACAAACTACATAAAAGATACTTATAATTTGGATTATTTTTTTTTAAAACATATAATTTTTTATTGCGTCATGAAACATGTACAAAATTTACTTGTACCTTTCAAATTTCCACTTATTACAGAGCCAGGCTCGCAAGGAATATTTATAGAACGTTTGGACAATATGCCAACTAAAATATTTGGTAGACCAAAGTTCATTTCCAACTTACTTAACATGGATGCACAGTGATTAAGTTTACGGAGAAGCCTTCGGATAAGCTGAAGTTGGGACACGGCTGCTGTGTAATACGACGTATGTCCACACTTTGCGTGGCTATCTTTGTACGATTTTGTCGAAACTTAAAATATAGGTTTCTATCCGATGTTTTTGGTTCTCCAAAACGTTCGAAAATAGGGCTATTGCGAATTGATGATCGGGATTCGTTTATTTCCCGCTGTAAAAATGAGAAGTACCGAAAAAATCAGAACGAAACGAAGAAATGCTATCTGTGGATAATACGAGAGGTGTCTATTTTAAATTGTAACATGGATGGGAAATCTTATTCGTTGAATAAGCAGATTGTTTTCCCTCTAGTAGATTGAGCGGAGCTTAACCTGCAAATATAACCAGACATATTGAATGTTATTGCACACTTTTGTTGGTTTACATTAGTTTTAGTAAAAATCATATAGAGAACCGGGGTGGGTTTTCTGTGCAATAAAATAAGTATGTTGAGCAGTTCGGCCTCTGGTTAAACCTGTTAACTCATGAAAGCCGTACTATAAACTTTTAAATCAGTTAGAATTTTTGATAGTAAACGATTAATTTTGAATAAGTTGGTGCTTATTCTGCAAATCTTCATCGAAATCGGTCTGTAAAAAAAGGTTTTGTGCAATAAATTTTAAAAACCGTTTAAATATATTACAATTCCACAATAATGAAGGTTGAATTCGAATTTCGGGAAAATCGAAACTAAATTGCCCGACAAAATGACCGCTCTTTGTACGCAAATTGTGTAACAGTTGTGGACTCTCTAGAGGTCACAATTTGTATCTTATTTTGATGAAACTTAACATATATTATGTTTATGTCCTAAAGATCTCAATCTCTGTCGATATTTGCGCACTTCAGACCATAACTTTGGTGTTTAGCTTGTTTTCTATCCATCTCTTGCAAAAGGTGGGCATATCTTGCCTGGCAACCGATGGTTGTAAAATGTTGTGGGAAGTATTGAATGCTTAAGAGGCTGAAACCTTTCGATACTCATCGTACACCTTTGGTTAAAATCTTCTGAACGCGATGGAGGCTATGATTTTTACCGGATGTCTTTCAAATTTGGTGGGAAGTGTTGAGGTGAAGTTGATCAGTGGCCATTCCGCCTGCTCTACACCGAATTTCAACCGCCATGGGCAAGGTCTTTTTTCTACATGCACGCCAAAAGATCTCCAAAGCTATTGGTAGGCATATGTATCGTTGCTTATGAACCTGGCAATAAATCATTTATACTTATCAATCATGTTGTTACTTTTACTTACAGATAAAGACGTTGATGAAGAATGCAAAATTATACAGACAATTCCTTTAATTAAGCAGGAGGGAAAAATGGTATACGACGATTATTCCAAAATACGGAATAATATGGCATTCTTGATGCACGAATTAGATCCGGATGATTTAATAACTGTCTTGTTTTCAAAATGTGTTCTCACGAAGGATGATGTTTATGAACTAGAGAAGATCGCTGAATCTAACAAACGAAGATGTGTTAGTCTAATGTTAATGAAGTTATGGCGGCGTGGAACCGATGCGTATAAGAAGTTTTTAAAATGTCTTGAACTAAGAGGTTATTGGCTAGCTATAAAACGGCTTGAACCAGACTCTGGTAAGTATAGTTTACATCAATCAGTTGTCATCAGGGAAACACCTTCCCGTTGTCTTCTGACAATCGTTTGTCGTTATTAAAGACAAATTCCCATGAAAGTATTTATATATTATGGTAGTTATTTCCAATAACGCATGGCAAATTTGGTATATATGGAAGTATAAGAAGTTTTTAAAATGTCTTGAACTAAAAGGTTATTGGCAAGCTATAAAACGGCTTGAACCAGACTCTAGTAAGTATAATTAACATCAATCATCCTTGAAACAATTTCCACCATCTTTAGACTGCCACGTTCTGTCAATTTAAAAATCATTTGGGGCGGAATCATTGTCGTTTTTAAAGATGCCTTTACGCGAAAGTATTTATATGGTAGTTATTCCATTAAATATATGACAAATTTAATATATTTGACAGCTAATCTTAATATAAAAATACTGGAACTTCTGGGGGAAAAGGAAAGGACGCACACAGTAGAAAAATATCAGGATATTACTAACTGGCTACACGTTTTCAGCTCGATTGTCGTTGAGTCATGGATGGGGTGGGAGGGGTTGGTTTGTCTTGATCGAATGGCTACAGACATAGACATGAATCAACAGCATGAATCAACAGCGAAAACATAATGTGCGTAGGCTTCGATATTTGTTGTAAATAATAATAATAATAACTAGATCTAAAAGCTTTCAAATTCATAATCGCATGTCATGGATTTCATCAAGAATCTTAAAAAAAAGAAATAAGAATTATTAAAATCGATCAAAAAGTCACTGAGAACTTGACCAAATTTTCCGTTTTAACATTGCAAAAGACGTATACCCTAATGCACGGATAAATTTGAAATAAACAAATAAAATTTAAAGCCGACGTAAAAACCTGCACGTTGCAAATTTAGCTCTTACGTAATGCATCTTTAATTTGACAATAATTATTTTACTATATTTACAGTAAGATACAAGAGCCATATTAAATATCCCGGAGAGAAGTATCTCGAAGTAATAGATTCTTCCAATCCACATCGTAAAGAATGTATTAATGAAGTAGAAGACAACATAGAAGGTTTATACCCAGAATCTACCGAGTTTATCCTGTAAAACAACGAAAGTAATGATATTATAAAACATTAGAGTAAGTCCTTCAATGCCCTTAAACCTATCTATGTAAAGAGTATTATGAACTGTAAATTCTAAGCTTTCTATCTCCTATAAAATTATGGGTGTTGGATGGCCGAATGGTTAACGCGTGCGCGTTGTATCATAAGGTCTGCCATTGTGTCAACTGTCGGGGTTTCGATTCCCCAGTTGTATGTGACAAGGAGTAGGGTCACCTGTCCAACCTCGTGGGTTTTCTCGGGGTCCTCCGGTTTCACCCACTGCTAAAGACCCCTACACGCAAGCGAATTGTTGAAATAAAGTTGAACATATGTTAGTCCCGAAATGACCTATTTTGTGTCGAGTGGACGTTAAACCCCATTTATCTCTCTCTCTCTCTCTCGCTCTCCTTATAAATATAAAGTTCAGATGGAATGAACAGGTATAGAATTATGTGACTATTGGAAGCACCGCCATAACCCCAACCCCATCCAACTGTGTCAGAAATCTTGGTGTGTTATTTGACTCTTCCTTGATATGAAAACTCATGTATCGATTCTGGTTATTTTAAGATTATTGTAATTGATAATTGTATTCTCTTCCTAAAACTCTTATAAGTCAGCAACAGAAATTCCAGAATAAAGCAGCTCGAATTTTATCTCTCACCAAATCTGACCATATTACACCTGTTCTAAAACGGTTACATTGGCTACCGGTTAATTAATGCAACATTTTTAAAATTAACACAGTCACTTTCAGTTGTTTAAACGATCCTTTGGCGCCATCCTATTATCTGATTTAATTAAACAATATGTACCTTCTCCTTCCATACGTTTATCTCATAAACACAAACTTGTATGTCCAGTACAGAAATGAAATGAAATGAAATGGAGTTTAACGTCCTACTGTTCTGCTCCTAACCTGGGCTAATGAAGACGGGCATACGCCATACAGTGTGCTATGAGGGAAATTTTGCCCGGACAGCGGCACTACGGCCTACTCTTATATCGAATTCCAACTCATCTTTTACGTGCACGCCAATGTGTACACGGGACCTCGGTTTTTCGTCCCATCCGAACGACTAGACAGCTTTCCTTGTCAGCCCCTCCGTCCTGCATCACTGACAAGGGAGAACCACGCCGGAAAATCTGGATGAACTTTCTCGGCCAATGCAGGGATCGAACACCCGACCTCCAGGCTAGCGGGCTAGCGTCTTACCCACTTAGCCACGTGATCCCCGTCCAGTACAGAAGTCAAAATTTGGTGAGAGAGCTTTTGCGTACGCAGCACCAAAAGAATGGAACAAATTGCCTCTGGAAGTCCAAATAGTCTCAACCCTGCTATATTTAAACGTCTAAAAACTCTGTATTTTGCACAAACTTTTGAACTATAATTTAAATGCTTCACTTCCAAATTGTATATTGTAAGTTGACTATTCCCTTGTATTCTTTTGTTTTCTTTGTATATACATGTAAGATTTTTATTGTTTTCGTAAGTTTATGTATTACGTGTTTCGTACCTGTTTTCACTACGTGTTACCTATTGTTTCTGTAATTTTTATCATTACGTGTTTCGGATCTTCTTTCGAAACACGTATTGTTCGTGTAATGGTTTTTATTATTTTTTTATGGGGTAGTCAAAGTTTGCAGCCCGAACTGTACATGGTGCAAACATTTTGCCAACATATTGTTGGCCTCCGTGGAACTATTTATTAAATGTAAATTGGGTCAATTTTGACAAACATGATTTACGGATAGGCAGACAAATGGTCATATCTCGGTTATTTCTTGGCGGATCTTCGTCAGGTTTTCATTTTTAGACTCTCTGGATTAATCACATCGGCGCTCTCATTGACGGTTTTTCGAAATTCGGAAGTTTGCTTTAGCATGAAAGATTTGCGAATGTTTTCTTCAACATTTTTTCGACATTCAAGATGGCGTATCTCCGTCACTATTCGAGGTGACAAGTTGAAATTTGGTAGGAATAAGGAACACACCGAGTCCTTCAAATTGGCATATATAGAGTGACCCGTGCAACCAAAATTTACGTACAGAAATTTGGTCTCGACACAGCGAATATACACGCTTCGGTGGCTTATCTCGAAGTGATTTCTCGCTTACTACGCACTATTATAATACTCAGCGGTAGGGTCTATGATACTGTAAATGGCCATCGCACGTGCATTTCTCTACACATATATTAACTATTACAACCGTAAGAAATCTATTGTTGACGATTCTGAATAGCAGTAATATTTAGCTTATTGGTTATTACAGCAGCTTTAGAAATTACGTTCGTTTTATTTTTTAAATTGCTTTATCATTAACTGTACCATTATGGGCGGCATTTTTTGGTTTAGTACAAATGATATCTCTGACATACTTGCATTGGGCAAGAACATGATACTAGCAGTAGTTTCATTTTACTTTTACAAGGTTCTTAAAACAATTGTTGAGTTGCCCAACGAGCATGTTTCTAAATTCAATTTATTGTTCTAGCTTTCTGTTATGTTTCGTAAAAAAGAAGTCTTGATTATTCCGGCCTGTTAATCAAACGTAGAATGGTCGGCAGACTGGTTAAGCGAGACTACTTTCAAAACAAGGCCACGTAACCTATTTGGCGCTATTGCACTTTCGTACCTCTACCAGTTCCTGTGGTCGTAGGAACTTGAAATTATTAGAGGATGTTACGGGGGACTAGCAATGACCACACACCAAATTTCAGCCGAATCGATCAATAACTTTTTATTTTACCGACCTTTTAATTTCTAACGAGAGAGAACTTTATCTGTTTGACGCCATTTGCTTTGTTTACTATTTAGACTCGAATAACAAGACACTAAGACGGAAACCGACACACTGCACTAGCTGCCTATCTCTGCAGTTCATAAAAATTAATATAATTTTCGTATACTTTAATTTTTGCGCGAAGCCACCATGTTCTATAAAATACTATTTGGTGTTGATCAGTGGATTGGCTTTAGGTGTGAATATTGCCGTGACCTTGATTTTGACCTTGAGTCTTAACTTCCCATCCATATCAGGGCCTTTGCGTTTATGATTGCCGTGGCCTTATTTCTTTCTGTATTTTCAAAGTTAATGTTCGAGGTGAAAGCAGAGACGACGTCCTTCGGAAAAGATGATTGGGTCAAAGTCGTAGGTCAAGGTCATGTTACAGAAAACTAAACTCAAACTTTTCAAAGTCATTTTTTGGACATTTGACCTTGACTTACGACCTTGACCCCGTAACCATTTTCGAAGGCTATCACCATGGCTTGAATCATGGACGTTTACCTTGGTTCTGTAACACACTGCTCGGTCAGAAAAGGGTCAAACGGAGAGGGGCCCGTGTCCGAAAGGAAGTCAATGGGCGTGGTCAATGTGAAAGGTCGTAGTGACCTCCACTAGTCACCGTTAACCATCCGTGACCTTGACCCTGACCTAGAGTCCGAACTTCCCATCCATCTCGGACCCTTTGCGTTTATGCGTGCCGTGACCTTATTTCATTTTTGGGACAGGGTCAGGGTAAACGTCGATGGTTCAAGCCAAGATGATGGGCTTTGAAAATGGTTACGGGTCAAGCTCGTAAGTCAAGGTCAAATGTCCCAAAACTGACCTTGAAAAGTTTGAGTTCAGTTTTCTATAACATGACCTTGACCTACGAATTTGACCCAATTATCTTTTCTGAGGGACGTTGTCTTTGATTTCACCTCAAGCATTAACTTTGATAATACAGTAAGAAATAGGGTCACGGCAAGCATAAACGAAAAGGGCCCGAGATTGATGGGAAGTTTGGACTCAAGGTCGAAGTCAAGGTCACGAATGGTTAAAGGTGACTAGTGGAGGTCACCACGAACTTTCACATTGACCACGCCCTTTGACGTTCTTTCGGACACGGGCCCCTCTGCGTTTGACCGTTTTCTGATCGAGCAGTGTGCGACAGGACCAAGGTAAACGCCCATGATTCAAGCCAAGTTGATAGCCTTCGAAAATGGTTACGGGGTCAAGGTCGTAAGTCAAGGTCAAATGTCCCAAAACTGACTTTGAAAGTTTGAGTTTAGTTTTCTGTAACATGAACTTGACCTACGACTTTGACCTTTTAACTTTTCTGAAGGACGTTGTCTCTGCTTTCACCTCAAGCATTAACTTTGATAATACAGTAAGAAATAGGGTCACGGCAAGCATAAACGAAAAGGGCCCGAGATGGATAGGAAGTTTGGACTCAAGGTCAAAGTCAAGGTCACAGATGGTTAAAGGTGACTAGTGGAGGTCACCACGACCTTTCACATTGACCACGCCCATTTACTTCCTTTCGGACACGGGCCCTTTGCGTTTGACCCTTTTCTGACCGAACAGTGTGCGACAGGACCAAAGTAAACGTTGATGGTTCAAGTCAAGGTGATAGCCTTCGAAAATGGTTACGAGGTCAAGGTCGTAAGTCAATGTCAAATGTCCCAAAACTGACTTTGAAAAGTCCGAGTTTAGTTTTCTGTAAGATGACCTTGACCTACGACTTTCACCCAATTATCTTTTCTGGAGGACGTCGTCTCTGCTTTCACCTCGAACATTAACTTTGATAATACAGTTAGTAATAAGGCCACGGCAAGCATAAACGCAAAGGGCCCGAGATGGATGGGACGTTTGGACTCACGGTCAGAGTCAAGGTTACGGATGGTTAACGGTGACTAGTGGAGGTCACCACGACCTTTCACATTGACCACGCCTATTGACTTCCTTTCGGACACGGACCCTCTGCGTTTGACCGTTTTCTGACCGAGCAGTGTGCGATAGGACCAAGGTAAACGTTCATGATTCAAGCCAATGTGATAGCCTTCGAAAATGGTTACGGGGTCAAGGTCGTAAGTCAAGGTCAAATGTCCCAAAAATGACTTTGAAAAGTTTGAGTTTAGTTTTCTGTAACATGACCTTGACCTACGACTTTAACCCAATTATCTTTTCTGAAGGACGTCATCTCTGCTTTCACCTCGAACATTAACTTTGATAATACAGTAGGAAATAAGGCCACGGCAAGCATAAACGCAAAGGCCCCGATATGGATGGGAAGTTTGGCCTCAAGGTCAAAATCAAGGTCACGGCAATATTCACACCTAAAGGCCAATCCACTGATCAACACCAAATAGTATTTTATAGAAAATGGTGGCTTCGCGCAAAAATTAAAGTATACGAAAATTATATTAATTTTTATGAACTGCTGTGTTAGGCAGCTAGTGCAGTGTGTCGGTTTCCGTCTAAGTGTCTTGTTATTCGAGTCGGTTTCCGTCTTAGTGTCTTGTTATTCAAGTCTAATTAGTAAACAAAGCAAATGGCGTCAAACGGATGAAGTTCTCTCTCGTTAGAAATTAAAAGGTCGGTAAAATAAAAAGTTATTTATCGATTTGACTGAAATTTGGTGTGTGGTCATTGCTAGCCCCCCGTAACATCCTCTGAAAATTTCAAGTGCCTATGACTACGGGAACTGGTAGAGGTACGAAAGTGCAATAGCGCCACCTATTTTTATTCACATGTGCTCGGATGTTATGGCCGACACTCGGAACCATCTTTCAGTGTATTATTTATGGATGATGAAATTGTCATAGCTTATTAAGTACAACAAGACCGTTTATTTAGTGACTATAAATGTTTTAAAGTGATATTTAAAGGCTTAGTGTATATATAGATATTGTGGTGTATATAATTTGTCATGCAACATGCATACATTATGCAAGATCTAAATCGTTCTATTACAGGACTTTATTTGGGCCTAAAATGTTATCTAAATTATTAATTAGACATTAATTAACTTATCCAGACCATAATCAACTCTCGATATCATCGCTAGTCTGCGATATTTACTGGATTAGCATCCGATTTGCTGCTCAACTTTCATTCATGATTAAATCATGAAATGAATAATCGACGAATCTATGTTTTTATCGTACCGACTTTAGTAATGATGATCGAGGCTAGGCCGAAAATTAAATCTCTAAATGCTCGGTTCAGAGTGGATCAATTTGACTGAAATTGTCAGCAAATACCCGTTACATTATCTTGTTTTTAACTTTTATAGTGAGAACTGCCAGCTCTTTATCTAATCTCCAATAATGTATCTTTAATATACAAGATTGCATATGACCAACACACACCCCCAATCCACTGAAACAAAATAAATGTTCGTCATAATTGACATTGGCATACTGTTTTGTAGTCTACGAATATTAGTCTGGATGCGTTGTCAACATTTGACAATAATACGTCATTGTCTAGATTATCCGGTCTTTTACATTATCATAAACAAAATGTTGACGCCCATGAAATTAATTCAAGAATGCCATTTCAAAAAATCTAAATCCAACACTCTTATTATTTTTTTTATTGTAAAATACGGCGGCACGTCGAATTACACAATAACACCCAATAACTGCCCAATAACACCAAAATAACAACCAATAACTACAAAATGTTGACCTTGGAAACACAAAATAACAATTTAGTTGAATTTAAGAAGCATCGCTGCTTTGTGCCCAAATCGGAGTTTCACGCTCACTCGCCTGAAGGGAGATAACTCGTGTATGTGAGTACCCGGTTGTACGTGACAAGAAGTAGGGTCGCCTGTCCAGAATCGTGTGTTTTCTCCGGGTCATCCCACTGCTAAAGCCCCCCCCCCACACACACACACAAGCGAATTATTGAAATGACCTAAGCTAGTGGACGTTAAACCTCATCTCTCTCTCTCTCTACATAAATAAAACTCACGACAAAGTATTTTGTGTACATTTTAATCCTTATATATCATTACATATCGTTAAATCAAAATTCGCGAACTGTATTATTATATAAGATGGCCATCAATCTATAAATAACTATTTCAACCCCTCCATGGGTATCGTAAGGCGGTGGCAATAACAAAAAGTTATTACAGATATCCCCGCTAAAGTTAAAATTAACATTTGTATCTAAAAATTAACATTTGTATTATCATTTGTATCTTAAAATTAACATTTGTATCTTAAAATTAACATTAATTTTGTATCTTAAAATTAACATTAATTTTGTATCTTAAAATCAATATTTGTTTTATAAATCAGACATCTGTCATTTCAGATTTGTTAATTGTATTTTGAATTTTTGACAAATGTTTTGCAAGATTTGTATTTGGAGATTTGATGTTCGAGATTTGTTTTTCTTTATATTTTTCTGATGAAATGTAAATGTAATTTTTGATTTTCTAAAATAAATTTTATTTTAATAGTATATTGTTCCTCTTTCGTCTGTAACATAAAATCTTTATCCCGCTGAAGAAATCCTCTGGGCGAAAAGATTATGCTTGTTTTGGGTTTTATTTCTTGCCTATATAAAAAAAAACATATCTGTCAGCCGGATGAAAACAATTCACTGACGTTAAATACTTGTTCCCCATGCAGGACGAGGTGAATAGCAAGCACAGGGGTTAATCGTTCGGATGGGACGAAAGCCGCGGTCCCGCGTACACGTGGGCGTGCACATACGAGAACCCGTGACAGAATTCGATAAAAAGTAGGCAGGAGTGCCAGTGTCTATGCATTGCCGTCAAGTAAACTGTATGGCGAATACCAATTTATATTGTCATCAGCTACACATGACTTCAAGTACCACTGTTCCAGTGGTTGGTACAGTCCCAGACATGGATATATATCTATCGCTTTATTGTCAACATGAAATGGGGTTTACGTCCTACTATTCTGCTCCGACTGGGCTAATGAAGCCAGGCATACGAGATTCATTGTGCTATGAGGTCAAATGTGTCCCGACAACGGCGCTATGGCCTACTCTAATATCGAATCCCAACTGTCAGGGTATCTATTCCGGGCTTTCCAATGTGTACACAGGACCACGGGTTTCCATCGTATTCGAACGACTATACGCTGTCCCTTGCTAGGCCATCTGTTCTGTACCACAGACAGGGGGGAAGTTCGGCCCACACCGAGATGGAGAACAAGGGACCTCCATGTCAGCAAGTCAACGTCTTACTCATTCAGCCACGCTTTATTGTGGAAGCAGGCGTTAAATAACGTTATTTATTTCACGATGACCTTTTCATTTGTGGAGTTCACGATGGTAACAAATTTATGTTAGCACTTTGTATATATATATATATATATATAAATCCCCCCCCCCCCCGCCAATATTATTATTATTAATAGACACATTCGTCGAATGACAAAAACTTTTTATACCCTCTCCCCCCTCCTTGCGACTATATTATTATTATCATTAGACGCATCCATCGGTTAACTAAGCTGACATACAGTTGAAATACTATTTTGGCACAGCAAAAGAAACCCATCGGAATGTACTAATTGATTGATTAAAATTCAAATGACACAAGAAGGTGAAATATTTTACATAAAAAAAAACTTTCTTTCAGTATGGACGAGGAAGTCCTGCATTTAGTCAAAAACTTATGTAAGTAGACCAATCAGTGACTTGTCTTGAAGAGTGACTTCCGGCGTGGGTCCTCCTTGTCAGTGATGCAGGACGGAGGACCTGACAAGGACAGTTGTCTAGTCGTTCGGATGGGACGACAAACCGAGGTCCCGTGTACACATTGGCATGCACTTAAAAGATCCCTTGGCAATTCGATATAAGAGTAGGCCGTCGCGCAGCTACCCGGGCAACATTTCCCTCATAGCACACTCTATGGAGTATGCCCGTCTTCATTAGCCCAGGTAAGGAGTAGAACAGTAGGACGTTAAATCCCATTTCATTTACCTTATCTAAGTAGACCAATCTTAAGCTTGTTTTGAAGTGATACACCTTATTAATACGTCATTAATCATCCGCGTGTCTTCATCAAGCGACGAATAAAGCTGATGGGTAATGAAGGAGATATTAATGACCTAATTATTGGTGTTCTATGGACTCTGATCTGTATATTGATTAGCTTACAGCGATGATGTTTCCTGTTTGATGTGGAACGGGATAAAGGGATGGGGGGGGGCGAATAAATGAGGCGAATGGAATTTTACTTCACTTATTACATCGTTAACAGATTCAATATTATATAAATGGCCAGGAAGAATTTGTTACACAGACAACCATCAAGAAACCAACATAAAGTATTATCTGAAGAAAATTGAAATTGAAAATGAATCGGTGATAAAGAGGTCGTTAGTCCAAACGGAGAAACAGCCCAACAGTATTATCATTGGCATAAGCAGGTTGAATCGAGGTAGAACTTGCCCTTCTATCTGAAATGGTCTCGTAAACGAATTCCCAAGTCTGGTCGGATTAATGTAGTATACATAAGCATAACTTGACCTTCGATGTGAATTGGCCTCGTAAACGAATTCCCAAGTCTGGACCGATTAATGCAGTACACATAAGCAGTCCTGTGATTATTTTATTTGATATGGGTTTTAATGCCTGTACGATGTGTTACACTATTGGGTCTTTAATCAGGTTCAGATGACATCCTATAATACTTTTGATTCTCTGCTTCTTACATATCAGTTACAAACATCGTTATGTTAAAGACACCCAGAACTAACTTGTATTGAGGGAGCCATGGCCTAGCTTGCACCAGGCCCTCTCCCTCGTTACGTCTCGTCCCGTGCCAAGGCGTCCACGGTCTCCGCTCTGTCCTATCTACTGTTCGTTTCTGCTTATAGACTCTCTCTAGACAAAGGATGCCAGATCAAATCTTTAATACAGATTGCATTACCAGAAAAATGATATCTAATAGTAAGTTCAGGGGGGCTGCACCACACAACATTTACACAAAAACAAATACACGGACAGGACATCATACTCAGGAAAACACAAACATACAGACAATTCAAAAAAAGTGAATGGATCCGGGGGCTAGCCGTAAGCGTCCACTGCGCTGTACAGTTCCGGGTCTGTAGTGACACAGACTTCACTCAAATTTGAAAACAATTAGGAATACAACCCAAAGAACCCATTGTGCAATGCCAGCATGAGTCATGATCTGCTATATGCTACAAGAAATACGAATGTAAGCATATGTAGTAAAATTCAACTTTTCCATAACCCAGGCCAGGGGTCGTAATAATGACTTCCACGTGGCCATTGGCCGCGTCAGACCAGGGTTAATGTCATAATCTGATAAAGCTAATCGATTTCATGTATGGAGGGTGATATTTCCTCAATTGTGTAACAGATGGTCATTCTGAGACTAACATGTGGTGATTTACTTGTTTCCGCGCCTGGTCTCCTTCGATTTTAAGGGAGCCACGGTGGTTCCTTTAGTATGAAGTTGGCTCGTTAAACTAGAGGTTTGATCTCTACGTTGACCTAGAAAGTTCATTGATTCCCTCTTGTCAGTGGTGCAGGACAGTGGGTCGGGCAAGGAACAAGGTACAGTCGTTCGAAACGAGGTCCCCTGTACACATTAGCGTGCACGTAAATGATCCCTTGACAGTTGGAATTCGATATAAGAATAGGCCGTAGTGCCGCTGTCCGGGCAAAATTTCCCTCATGGCACACTGTATGGCGTATGCCCGTCTTCATTAGCCCAGTTCGGAGCAAAACAGCAGGACGTTAAACCCCATTTCATTTCATTTTGAGATTCAAATAAATCCGTAAGCTAAAACACGAGTATGTGTCTCCGTGTCCACCACCTCTCGTATTACAGTTGGAATAAAGGCCCATTGCTGTACGATTACATAGAATCAGTAAAACGTGGTTTACTCATGCTTGAAGAAGTAAATGTCGTACAAGACAAATTAGTCGTTGGAATCAGGTTTTAAAGATGGCAATTAAATACTACCGGTAGTCTCTGAGAACCAATTAACGACGGGGCGACTCCAATTAACGAAGGTCAGAATTTATTATGATGTAGAATTCTGATCGCTTAGACCAAAACGCGTGCTGGTAATATCACATCTTCATTGTCGACAATAATCAACACATTAAGTGAGGTAAATTAGTGTATTTTGTACACGGTGAACAGTCCATATGCTGATTACACTAGTTTGCCTTATTGCACTATTTTGCCTATACCGTTTTTTAGGACTTCGAATTTTGTCTAATGGTTTGGATTGTTCGTACTTGGTTTTATTTTATTTTAAATTGTTGTAATTGTACTGTCTGTTGCCTAGAGGCAAGTCCCCAACCCACCCACCCACCCTATCGTTATCCCGAACTAAATCTTAAACAGCATAAAAATCAAATTATTTTTCTGTTTCCATGGACACTGTAAATTGTATATTTTTGTTAATTAGAATGCTAGGGGTTTGTGCAGTTGTGCGGGGGGGGGGGGATGCTTGGAAGACCAACAAATAATAGTCGCATGTTGACGATCTTGATACCCAATATTCCCTTACAGCTAGACAGAGAGAATGAAAATGAAATGAAATGGGGTTTAACGTCCTACTGTTCTGCTCCTATACTGGGCTAATGAAGACGGACATACGCCATACAGTGTGCTATGAGGAAATTTTGCCCGGGCAGCGGCACTATGGTCTACTCTTGGCGTGCACTATGATCTACTCTTATATCGAATTCCAACTGCCAAGGGATCTTTTACGTGCACGCCAATGTGTACACGGGACCTCGGTTTTTCGTCCCATCCGAACGACTAGACAGCTGTCCTTGTCAGGCCCTCCGTCCTGCATCACTGACAAGGGGGGACCACGCCGGAAAAAGCGAGACGGAGAGACAGAAAGATACGTCACATCAGTGGGTGACTAATTATTTTACATTCACACTTAAAGTGGCAGTATGTACGAGTTAGATAAAGAGTTGTCAATTCTAGTGATAGTTTAAAAATAGATAATGAAAAGTAAATATGTTGAAAATGTCAGTTAAATTACTTCACTCAGAGCCGAACTTACGCCGGTACAGTGTAGCCTCGATTGTCGTTGCTACCGTTGTTACAAAGTCTCGATTATCCATTTTTACATGAAATCATCAACCGCAAATCGTATTTACATGAAAATCTAGAGTATCCGATGGAATTGGGAGTTGATAATGGTCTTGGTAAATTAATCAATGTCTAATTAATAATTCATTCAACATTTAAGGCATAAAAAGGCCTTCAATAGACAGATTTAGCTCTTGCATAACGTCTGTTTGATACAGATTTGGTATGTTGTGGTTTGCTATCTTTCCGCATTGGATATATCTTCTCCTAAATGTGCCCAGAGAAAAATTGCCGGATTAGGTGTGGGGGGGGGGGGGGTAGTAAATTGTGCGATCGTGCCCAACAGTTTTATGATCTCCAGCGCATGCGTTAGATCCCTTCCAACTGATTTAAGTAATTCCATTGTTCATTGTTTGTGTGACTTGGTGATCACATATAACGTCACTAAATTTATAGAGAACGTTGCCCAGACACGAGGATAGCGCGAACTTATAGCCAATACTCCAAAGTAACATAAAATGCGACTTTTCTGGAGTTTTTTTTAAAAAGTATTTCTGTGCTTCTGATAGTTTCACAAGACCGGGCTACATGTTTGTAGCAGGCTTCATACAGAATTAACCAGTTGTATTTACCAAAGTAGATCAGAGACGCGGCCTTTCAAAAATAAACTCATCTTTTTTGAATTTACGTCATATTTCGCTTTAAGTATTCCTCTTGCAACCATTACAATAAGCTTTATTGGGGAGCCGCATTGGTTCAGTGAGTTAATGAGAGCTGATTGGGATTTAAGAGCGTGGTTCATCCTCGTCAGTGGTATAGGACGGGGGACACGACAATAGTCTTTCGGATGGGACGACAAACCGATGTCTAGTGTACACATTGGCGTGCACGTTAAAGAACCCCTGGCAGTTTGAATGCGATATAAGAATAGACCGTAGTGCCACTGTCTCATGGCGAGTCTCCATTATCCCAGTTGGTACAGAACAGTAGGACATTAAACCCCATTTCATTTTCTTTTCGTTTACACCACGCCCACTTTTCGAATTTTCGTCATATTTCGCTTTGATAATTCTCCTATTAAAGATACATTATGCAACAGCTAAATCTGTCTATTGCAGGTATTTCTTTAGGCCTGAAATGTTATATAAATTATTAATCAGTTCTTTATTTACACGACAAGCTCAAAATTAACCTTGTAGACCCACGGATGGCTTGGATACAGTTTGGATTTAAACAGTCGCCCATTTAAATTTAAATCAATAAATGGGGGATCAAGCTAACGTTTACCGTTAATAGCTGATGTCACTACAGGAAACTGGTGATGAAAGGCCTGCCAAGTGAGGGTACCATAGCCATTGAGCATGTTACTTGATAATCGAGAATATGTGGGTGGAGTTATCGTCTGTCAAGCAAGCGATCGCCAATTCTCATAGACGGTGCAGACACAATTGATTCCTATTTCTAGCCCAAACTTCCAACAGTGACAATTCTGTTCAGAACAAAGTAATTTGACTGAAATTTTCAACATTTTCTTTTTTATCATCTATTTTTGAGTTATTATAGCAAGAATAGCCAACTCTTTATAAAACTCGTGATGTATGTTTAACCATTAGAGTATGTTTTATTGAACAAAGTTGGGGTCACTGAGTTAGAAGCAATATCCTAAAAACCGATTTACTCAATTTAAAATTGACAGTTACTGATGGAAACCATTTAATGTAAAATCATTCAGTTTACAATATAATTGCTTTCTAATAGAGTTGGTATTTTATCTCTACCAGACGTCATTTAAAAACTACATAATCAATTCAGATAGTCTTCCGTTATATGGCTTCATCTTGACTTTTCCTTCACCGAGAAACACATGTTCACGACAGCAGAATTTTAATGACAACCCACTTAAAACCTTGATGTTACATATTGAGTATCCGTTGTCGGAAGTTATTTGGGGATATTAGAAGGCCACGTAAATTTTCTACATCGTTCTGGATATCATGGCGAATATCTGAAAGGTAACGTAAAACGTTGTTGTAAGGCTAAAGCTGAATGTTAACTGAAGAAGCGAGAGGGTAATTATCTCCGTCAATAGAAGGGTAACAGAAAACGTTGATGTAAGGCGAAAAACTCCTTGTCTATCTATAAATTAAAAATGGAATAAGGCAGAACGGTTTTTGATATCGTGATATCAGTAAAACAATTAAAAAAGCGAAAATCTTGTCAGTGCCGGTGGGCAATATACCTTGAAACAAATATCGCGATATTTTCTGAAAATATTAAATCACTATATTGCGATATTTTATAAAATGTCAATATTTCAGTTTATCCCCTTTTAATGTAAATAATGATATCATCTGGATATTCACTTGACACGTTTTAGTCAATGTTATTATAAAAATTACGCATAAACAGTACCGTATTACAAACATAAATACTTGCTAATACTAATGGTCTATGATATATCGTTTATAAAAATCTTCATATACATCAATAATGATATTTATAATTAAACATACAGTATGTGAGATTAGATAAGGGGCTGGCAGTTTTCAAATTAATCCACTCTCAACTGAGTATTTAGCGATTGAATTTTGAACCTAGTCTCGATCATCATTACTAAATTGGGTACGATAAAAAACATACTCTCGTTTATCCAGCAGCAGACCGGGTTCTAATCCAGTACATCTCACAGGCTAGCGATGCCATCGAGAGTTGATTATGGTCTGAATATGTTAATTAATGTCTAATTAATAATTTAAATAACCTTTCAGGCCTAAAGAAAGACCTGCAATAGACAGATCTAGCTCGTGCATAATGCATGTTTAATAGTGTTATAATGCATGTTTAAGACTATTTACATATAATGGTAAATAAATACAAGAAAAGTCGCGTGTCCGTCTATGGGGTCCCTCATTCAACTAAATACTACTCGTTCATTTCGATTTGAGAGAGAGAGAGAGAGAGAGGGGGGGGGGGGGCGCGTCAAGTCACACACGCAAGTCAATAAAGTTAAAATCGTCATTATATGAAGCCCGATTAGACCCCTCCTATTTCCTATTATATGATTGAACACTTGAAATACTACTCAGAATAACACGCAATGGCGAATATAACAATTTATTGTCGGTCGTCTTATTCAAGCTCCATCGTGATATTTTTAAAAAGCGAGAAGAAAAAAACTGGATGCAGGAAATTGGACGATTTGCTAGAGAGATAAAAAAATGCTTCACTGCAAATAATTGTGCATCATTAGATACCACTTAAAATTCTAGAGGGATGATAAAAACTGTCAGTCTTGATGAGAATGTAAAAATGTATAGAATTGAATCTACTTTAGATTCCATACGTGTTTCTCTACTGCCAGTAACAATGTACCACCCATAGAAATATACTATTCAAAAAAAGTAGGGGATATTTGATTTTTAAGTGTTATTAAAGTCACCTAATGAAACTGACGAAGAAACAAATGACAAAATGAAATGAAGTTCACATTCATCGATTTATTCCAAATGATCGTTAGACTAAGTAAGGCACAGCCTGACCATTATAAGGGTAAAATGATACCCGGGGTCAAACAGCAAAGTTACCACAGCATCACAGCCAAGTCAGTAACGGGTAAATCCTCCTCTGTTTGCCAAACAAGCATTGATCCGACGTGGCATACTCCTAATTAGACGTCTAAGGTCATTTTGGTCCAGATTGTCCCATTCCTGTTGCAACGCAGCAGCAAGTTCTTGGACATTGGCAGGACGTTGTTGACGTTGACGTAACCTCTGTCCAAGCATGTCCCAGACATGCTCGATGGGGGAGAGGTCGGGACTCAGTGCTGGCCAAGGTAATGTGGTGATGTTCTGTTGTTGGAGGTAACCTGTAACGATCCTGGCCCTGTGACATCTTGCGTTGTCATCCTGGAAGATGAAACGGCGGCCATGACGTCGTGCGAACGGCACAACATGGACTGCCAAGATGTTGTCCCGGTAGTACTGGCCTGTAACACGCCCTGCAACAACATGTAAAGCCGTTCTTTCAGCAACAGTGATGCCTCCCCACACCATAACAGAACCACCCCCAAATCGATCATGTCTGATGACGTTAACGTCTTGGAAGCGCTCGTTTCGACGACGCCATACCCTCCTACGTCTGTCCAAAAAATCAACAGTGAACCTTGACTCATCTGAAAACATCACATTGCTCCAGCGTCGATTATCCCAGTGTTGACGATCCCTACACCAACGACGTCTTGCCTGAATGTGATGATCTCTCAAACAAGGGATCACGCGAGGACGTCGGGCGCGAAGGTGACCCCTATGCAGTCGATTCCGAATCGTCTTCCCACTCACTCTCACATCAGTGTCTGTTTGAAGACGAGCGCTGATCTGATTTGCTGTGATGACACGATTTCTCAAGGCCAAGGTACGGATAAATCGATCCTGGGCTTGAGTTGTCGCCCTTGGTCGACCTGAGCGTGGTCTGTCCTGTACAGATTGTGTATCACGGTATCTGGACCATAGCCTGCTTATGACAGACTGAGAAACATTCATCGTCCGCGCCACAACCGCCTGTGTTGTGCCGATCTGTAGCATGCCAAGGGCACGTAACCTTTCATTTTGGGTAAGCCGACGCATATCAAAATTTGTTTTCTGGTCACTAAAACAATTAAACTGATGTTTCCACCCTGGAATTCAATGCCACAATGACTGTAACATTCAAAGTCAGAGTCGTGCAAATCTTGGGTTGGACCCCCATGATGATCCCAAGCATCACCTGCATTCCATGCGGTAGCTATTGGTACGTTTGGGCGTCACATGTAACTGGAAATGTTTCTTCTGTTAGGTTCTATAGTGACTTTTTTCGTAGTCATTTGCATATTTAAGTATTATGCCCCCAAAATCAAATATCCCCTACTTTTTTTGAATAGTATATATAAAACACTATGATGTCATTACTACATCCAAATGCCAAAAGAACAGTGATGATCGGCATTACTCGGTAATTTCCGGCTTATTGGAATTGAGCTTGCTGATACCAGGATTGAATTAACCCAGAAAACATGCATATTCTAATGACGTCGTCACTACACCAAACCGGGACAATCGGTATTCTTCGATAAATTCCGTATAATATGTATATTTCAATGATGTCACCACTACACCAAACGGGGACAATCGGTATTATTCGATAAATTCCGTATGATCTGTAATTATTTCAATGATGACACCACTCCACCAAACCAGGATAATCGGTATTCTTGGACAAATTCCGTGTATATTTCAATGATGTCACCACTTCACCAAATCGGGACAATCGTTATTCTTCGATAATTTCCGTACAATCTGTATATTTCAAGGATGTCGTCAATACACCAAACCGGGACAATCGGTATTCTTCGATAAATTCCGTATAATATGTATATTTCAATGATGTCACCACTACACCAAACTGGGACAATCGGTATTTTTCGATAAATTCCGTATGATCTGTAATTATTTCAATGATGTCACCCACAGAGTGATGCCACCACTACACCAACCCGGGATAATCGGTATTCTTCGATAAGGCCACAGATCACTAACTATTTCCCCATTGACTTTAATGTTAATTCGTGTCTCTTAGACCGGCTCTAACTTTTTCCCAAATTTTCGTTGGGTAGAACGTTTTCTGCCACAGATGGAGCAACATGTGGCAAACTCTTGCCCAAAAGCATGTATGAGGTTCACCATGAAAAACTTGAGATACACAAGTTGGAAGTAGAGACAAGCAAACATACAATTTCCGGCCCTACATTTCAACGTAACCAACCTCACAACTCTTGTATCCTTCCGCCTCAAAATCATGAATATTCACCAAAACCGGGCAGAAAATGTATTTTCAAACCTTTTTTTTTACGATTTTACACCAAAAAATCGCCATGCAAAAGGGGGAAAAAGGGAAAGGGAGAGAGAGACTAAAAATAACTTTGGCCCTTGTTTCGTGACGGCGTAGAAATATTTGGTTAGCTGTGTAATATAAATTCCTTGTATATTTCAATGATGTCACCACTTCACCAAATCGGAACAATCGTTATTCTTTGATAAATTCCATGTATACATGTATTTCAATGACTTCATCACTACAACTAAATGTTATAATCCTTGTGTGGCATTTAGAGATTGAACACAATAAAAACAACACAAATAACGCGGGAAACCTGTCGAAACCTCGTATTATATACATGTATATGTTATAAATCGGTGACAGTTTTCCATATTAATTGGGTGTGTTTTGGTTTTATCCAAATGTTAATTGATCCGTGACAAACAGCATTCCGCGATAAATTTCCATAATGGAGATTATTCCCATTGAGATAAAACATTCGTTTTCTGGGTAAAAGACGGGGGGGGGGGGGGGGCACTGGATAGGCCTACTGACCATTTGTTTATGTAGGTAAACGGGGAGACGTTGAGAGATAGAGAGAGAGACAGAGAGAGAGACAGATACAGAGATATAGAGAGGGGGGAGAGAGAGAGCGAACGAGAGAGAGAGAGCGGGAGAGAGAGATAGATAAATATGAATAAATGTTGAACAGAGAGAGAGATTAACGTTCAATCGGCACAATCTAGGTCATTTCGGGATGAACATATGGTTCAATTTCATTACAATAATTCGCTTTAGGGTTCTTTAGCAGTGGGTGAAAACCGGAGGGCCTTGAGGGAACCTACGAGGCTGGACAAGCAAATCTACTTTACGTCACGTCACGTATAAGTGGAGAATTGAAACCACGCCACTTGACTCAATGACAGGCCTTATGATCCAACGCACACGTGTTAACCCTTATTTTTAAAACTCTTACCCTACTATGTTAACACTATTTGATCGATGGACCTACTATTTGGATTAATGATATGAAACAAACGTATTGTACGTCATGTGAAATGTGGATGATCAACTCTTTAAATAGTGTGCTCGGTTTCTTTTTTCTGTGGCACCCGATATAATCTTAAACATACTTTGCTGACTTGTGTTTTATCGTCTACATTCCGCGCACACTGACTACAGTACTGCAGGGTAAATCAGACCGCATATGATCAATGTCTTGAACAATAAAACGAAACTAGTTAATACAGCCAACCCACAAAATGTCATTGAAATGAAATGGGGTTTAACGTGCTACTTACGTCTTCTGCACGATCTGGACAGTGGCGTTACGGCCTACTCTTATTTCGAGTTCCAGCTGTCAATTAGGGATCTTTTACATGCACAAAGGGATCTGGGTTTTACGTCCTATCCGAACGACTAGACACTGTCCTTACCAGATCCTCCACCCTGCGCAACTGCACATTCTCAGACTTAGTTAAGAATTTACACAAAACTGTTCGTCTTATTTTAACTAATACATAGCCGTTTATAAAACTTTTGTTCTTTTAATGTATTAATGATGGGTTCCCGCGTACAAACTGGGTGATTTAATGGTATATATGGACTAAAAACATATTCAAACTAATTAATTTGTAATAATTTTGCTTCAAATCCTTCTCAAACATTGTAATTGCCAAGGAATGCCCTCCTACAAAAATTCGATCAAACCAGGTCATATTTACGTCACGTGACTTACCTCTCTTGGAAGTCAGAGGAGAATTCATTTATGCATACATAAGACGATGTTGTCTTTAATCGCTTACTATTTATTACAAATATCGAATCCTAATTAAATTCTCGGATTGAAAGTTGAGTAAAATCTTACCTAAGTGTGAGAATGCTTTGTGAACTCGTGACCTAGTTGAAGAGCTAGCATCTTACTCACCTCACTGAGCCACCGCGGCTTCCCTAATTTCGAGATGTTAAGTTGAGTTTTTATCCTAAATGAAATAGGCTTAGTTGATTTAAATCGATTTATGCTAGCACCTTACTCACTGAGCCACCGCGGCTACCCTAATTCCAAGATGTTAAGTTGAGTTTTTTTATCCTAAATAAAATAGGCTTAGCTGATTTAAATCGATTTATACCTAATGTAATGCTGTTAGTTGGCCTTCATTAAGTAAAGTAGATACCAATAAACAAGGAAGGGGCTATTAAATGATATGATTCCCGAGAGACATAATAAACTATAGCAACATTGACTATGTTTAATGTCAGCTCTTTATCATTCTAATTCATATGGCATGTTTTATCGTCCATGTCAACTGTTTATAATTACTTCTTGAGACCTGGAATAAATTACCATATTAGTTCCATATACCGTCCTATCGTTAACTTGTCTTAAACAATACCATCTATCCATATAACATGCCGACCATATAAGTCATATAAGAGTCAGATTGCCATTAATACCACATCAGTCATATAGGAGTCAAACCACCATTAATACCATATCAGTCATATAGGAGTCAAATCAACATTAATACAATATCAGTCATAACCACCATTAATACCATATCAGTCATATAGGAGTCAGACCACCATTAATACAACGTCAGTCATGTAGTAGTCAGGCCGCCATTAATGCCACATCAGTCATATATAGGAGTCAAACCGCCATTGATACTACATAAGTCATATAGGAGTCAAACCACTAATGATACCACAACTGTCATATACGGTTTGAACCACCATTAATACCACATCAGGAGTCAAACCGCCATTGATACCACATGTACTATAATTCAGAACAAGATCTGGTATACATCTTTGCTAAGGTAATTCAAATGCGGAATTCAGATTCTTTGTAGAATATCAAATATTTACCACTAGCAGGATACACGGGTTCGCCCGGGGCCAAATATCTGAGACCTTGACCTTCAGAAACCATGGCCTAAAACAATCATGAGGTCATGCATGCTGGTTTATTTGATACCACATATGTGGGGTTGGGTCGCTGCGACGAAGCGTAATTGTCGGACATACATCTTTGATTTTATTTATATAGATAAAAGGGTATGAAATGAAATGAAATGGGGTTTAACGTCCTGACTAGGTTAATGAAGACGGGCATATGCCATACAATGTCCTAAGCGGGAAATTTTGCCCAGACAGCGACCCTACGGCCTACACTAACATCGAATTCCAACTGGCAAGGGATTTGTTACGTGCACCCCAATGTGTACACGGTACCTCGGTGTTACGTCCCATCCGAACAACTAGACAGCTGTTGTTGTCAGGCCCTCTGTTTTGTACGACTAACAAGGTGAAAATCGTGATGAATTTTATCGTTCAACATCGAGGTGCCGGAGGGGGCGGGGGTATGTCTTAATATTATATATGTAGATATATTATTCAGGAAGAGGGGTTTTACATAGGCTAAACCTATTCCCCAATCCCATAAAACATTGTTTAAAAAGAAAGCACAATAAGACTGAATAATAATTATTGGTGAGTATATACTGATTTTATTGATATAGATATAATGGTATGAAGAATGTTTACCATATAAGATATGATTATCTGAATAATATTTACCATATAAGGTATGATTAACTGAAGAATGTTTACCATATAAGGTATGATTTTATAGTGTTGGTCTTTACACTTATCGCAATACTATCAATTATGACATGGAAATAATTTCTCAAGCATCAAGAGAAGATTTTATTAAGAATGAAAGAGTGGTAACCAGCGTGTCTTCTAATCAAAGTTTATGGCTATTTTACTCTCATTGTAGTCATAAACTGTCGACGAATGATCGTTAGAAACGATGGACATGAAGGAATAATCATACACCGTGGTCACTAATTATAGCTAGAAGCAACTCCTACAGTTCACCAGTGCCTTCCATACTATCCAATATTAATCATATGGTTAGAGAGATATAGTAAATTAATAACCGTTGTTCTAGCCGAATCTAGCCTCTGGTCATTCTTTCTCTCTTTGTTTTCTCCGTGAAAAACAAAAACAGAGACATTCGTTTAGTATTTCAGTAATAATAATAATAATAATAATCTTGTCTTGATAAGTACATGGTTAGCGCTACAGAATTTCTCACGAAGCGAATCATGGAATTATTATTTTTTTTTTATTATTTGTATTACAAAAGTCCTTTAAGAATATGTTTTAAAACACAGTGTTGTAAAATAGATTAAAGAAATATAGCCATTGTTGTTTCCATTGATTTGGGGAATTAAATGCCCAAGTCTGTTACTCAATATCATCCAAAGTCCTAGACATTGAAAACACAAAAAATTAAATCAACATTGATATCTTTGACATTATTTGTCAATTTAAATCAACAGTGATGTCGTGATCTTACCGGGAAAAGATGGGCTTCTGATATCCAGTATTTAAAAGAAAAGAAAAACATTTTACTTTTGGCACACGAATCGTAGCCTATACCATAATGCGTTTCGGCGCAATTTGTAACAAGGGACTCAAAGAACGAGGCTAGACTTATTTCACAAGTCATGTCAAATGTTGACCCCATATTCTTATCTGGTTCGTTCGTTCCTTCCTAGAGTTTTACGTCCACTTCCACCGTAGACAGGTTCTTATCTGGAGCGCATGCGCAATAAATACTATCGGTGTAGACTGGAATAACCAGACGCTAGAGCGTGCCATTCGATTGAGACTTCTGGCGTATTTCGCCGAAAATAACTGATTAGAAATTAAAGTAAAAACAGAAACGAATGCATGTAAATCAGTTACATTCATATTACATTATTATACAGTGGACCCATTTGTGTCACGTTCTAGGTCCCAAATATTAGAGATTTAGCTCCTTTAATGACAGGGGGGTGGATGGCTGAATGGTTAGCGTGCGCGCGCTGTATCATAAAGTCTGCCATTGAGTCGACTGGCGTGGTTTCGAATCCCCGGTTGTACGTGACAAGGAGTAGGGTCGCCTGTCCAACCTCGTGGGTTTTCTCCGGGTCCTCCGGTTTCCTCCCACTGCTAAACTGCTAAAGATCCCTACGCGCAAGCGAATTATGTAAATAAAATTAAAAACCATATGTTAGTCCCGAAATGACCTAGTTTGTGTCGAGTGGACGTTAAACCCCATTTTTCTCTCTCTTTCCCTTTTAATGACAATAATTGTCTTTTAACTTCAAAAAGGGTATATTAGACAAACTACAGAACTGTTGCAGTGCTGTATTCATGGATTATACTTTATTCCAACACTAACCAAGATAATTCAGATAAATAGTTGGAGGCCGACCACCATTAATTTCCCCAGTGACTTCAATGTTAATTCTGGCCTCTTTGGCCACCTCCAACTTTTCCCCAAATTTTCGTTGGGCTGAATGCTTTTCACTACAGACAGAGGAACAAATGGCCATGTCTTTGCACTAACATTTGTATGAGGTTGACCACAAACTGGAAGAAACATGTAACTTGTTGCCGTACATATCACCGTAGCCAACCCGATAATCCCGTTATCCTTCCGCCTCAAAATCATGAATATTTACTAAAACCTGGCAGAAAATGTTAATTCAAACCCTCAACAAAATGGGCAGGCAAAAGGGGAGAAAGGAGACAGAGAGAGAATGGCTATATATAGACGAACTACAGTTTGGTGAAATATAATGGTGGTCTGCCTCCAGTTAAATTCATGCTTTTACAAACGAATATCCAAAAACTTGCTAACGGTCACAATAACGAGATAGGTATAACTAGGGCGAGCCGGTCACCAGACTAAAGTTACAGTAGAAAATAGAACATATATACAAGCTTATCATTAAAATAATTATATAATAATATTTGACCAGACATGTTGCACATAAGAAACAGATGTTTATATACAGAAGAAGATATCGACAAAGCAAGAACGCGTGTTAACTATAATTTTATAATATATTTAATTAAATTAAGTACAAACCTAAACAGTTAAAAGACTTGGAAGATTAGCGAGACATTAATTCGGACAGTTGTCAGTTGCTACTTTGAATAAAATTAAATAGTAATAAAATATATACAGAGATACGCTATAACAATACTGTACGTTTGAGATTTTGTGTGAAGTAATTGCATGTTTATTTGTTTCTATTTCCAGTTTGTGTATCTCACGTTTTTCATGATGAACCTCATACGTGCTTTTGGGCTAGAGGTTGCCACATGTTGCCCTCTCTGTGGTAGAAAACGTTCTACCCAACGAAAATTTGGGAAAAAGTTAGAGCCGGTCTAAGAAACGATAATTAACATTAAAGTCAATGGGGAAATAATTGGTGATCTGTGGCCTTGGACATTCATTACATACTACTTTTACTGAATAATCGAAATTAAGTTTCCTGGCATTAATTTATGTACGCATTTATAATACCCTTTTAAGATCGCATTCATTTCCAAAGACAAAATAATAGTATGTGTTAACATGATGATTTATATTTAGATTGGCTCCAGGGTTTGACTGGATGTTGGTGATCAAAATACCAGATTTAGCGGGTAATTATTGCTACAAACAAAACTAGCCTTACACAGATAGATCAATGTCCTAATATCGCCTGATTTGTTGCTGCTTTTAGATTTATGTATTGTTTTGGTTCGCTTGTTATTACTTTAGATTCTTGTACTCGTTGGACACCTATGTTCCCGAAGCAACGACTGTCAGTTTTACAAACTCTAGACGTTGCTAGATTAGTCTGAAATCCCCAAAGAAAAACACCCTTACTAGCATAATGGATGGACCAAAAAGGTTTGGACTAAAATGTGAAGTGGGTTATAGCGTAATATCTTACCGGAAAAGTTCCAGCAACCTTGACATTGAACGAACCCTGAACGTTGAAACTCAATTATCACAAGTAGACAATAAAGTTGGATATTCGCGGTGACATTTTCTATTTACGAGGTCGGAAAACGAAATTAGTGACGTAACATAAGTGAGTATTACGTGAAGGTTAAAGCGAGATTAAACCTTTAATTGAAGATGATAAACATCGATCGCTTTCAAAACACATAAAGACCATCTTATATTATACAATGACATTATTTATGAATAGTCCCAAGACGGACGAAAAGTACTTTAAAATGTTAAAATGTTATTAAACCAGTGCTGAAATCAGTTTGTGTCGGCATACCTTTTTTTTATCTTTTCATCATTTACCGTGAAACAAAGTAGTGCAGCTTTGCGGTTGTGCTAATAATTTTGGATATATATATATATATACTTATAATAATAATAATAATTTATTGAACTTGTATAGCACCAAAATCCAGCTTGTAAAGCTACTCTGTGGCACTTGTATCACAAAATATATGATTATGAGTTCACAATATAAAACAATACAGATAGAAAATCATAAAAAAATTAAACTGTTAGGTAAAACAAGATAATAGGATTTTAAAAAAAAAATAGCAGAGTACTAGTACAGAGATAAAAAATCATAAAATTTTTTAAAAAATGATAAAACAAATAAATAGCAGGGTACAGATAAACTATAAAACATTAAAATAATTGGTAAAAGAGATAATTACTTGAAGGCATTTCGGAACAAATCTGTTTTTAGGTTATTTTGAAAAACGTCGAAACTTGAACTGGTCCTTGTTTTAAAGGATGTGTCGCCCCCAAAGTTTCGCATCCACTGAAAAATATAATGGTCTAAATCCGAGGATAAATGATCCATGAGCGGTGTGCGGAAAATTTGATTCAGTCTACTTTCATTTTTTCGACTTTCACTACCATGCTCCGGTCGAAGGAAAAACCAGGTGGTCCGAGTGCCCAGATCTACTCAGGCTAATAAAGACAACGTTTTACTGTACAAATGTCGAAATACGACAACAAATGAAGAAATAAGAATTAAGGACTATGAATTAAGAAATAAGGTCTAAGAACACTGAATAAAGAGCTGTTTTGTCTTCCCTTCCGAACCACTAGAAGCTGTTATTTGTGTATTGAACCACTTCCCAGAGGCAACCACATTGTAAAATCCACGGGACTTTCTCATCTAACACCGGGGTCGAACACAAAACATCCTGTTTGATATGCTAGCGTGTTGTGGACTGGAGCCACCTACGTTCACGGTATACGCTACCAGTTCCAGTATGAAGCTATAAAATCAAATTTTGTCATGACTGAAAACCGTTGGTCCTCAGGAGTCAATTCAGTGAAAGGTAATAACCCAATATGAACGGACAATGAACTGCGTGGCAATGGGGGTAGGGGTGGCCGTGCTTTAGGCCCTTTTTGGCCGGTCACTTATAGCTTGCGGTCTTGGTTTCGATCCCGGGATTGAGGGTAGAAGCGCCTTCTCAACCTCGTGGGTTTACTCCGGGTACTCCGGATTCCTCCCACAGGAAAGACCCCAAGGCGTGCGCTAACCATCATAAAATAAGGTAACTTATCAGTCTGCGATATCAGTCTCGATAAAAGCGGGCGTTAAACACTAATAGAAGAAGATGCGTGGAAGTTGCGAATTAGGAGACGAGTCGTTCCCATTGTATGGCGTTATGTATTCGGGCATTCACATTAGGGTGTACGTTCAAGAACTCTTGGCGGTTATAATTCGAAATACTAGTAAGCCGTAGCCCCGTTGTCCAGGCACACTTGCTCTTATAAATATAGCACACTGTATGGTGTATGCCCGTCTGCATTAGCCCAGTCGGAGCAGAACAGTAGGACGTTAAACCTCAGTCGATGCAGAGCAGAGGCAGGTAAAATTAAAAGCCATTTTATTTTTTACTACATGGGGTTGCTGTTTATTTCTTTTTAGGAGGGTATGGGGGGGGGGGGGGTATGTTTTAACCGGATTTTGTAACAGGGTGTAATTTGTCGTTGTGGAAGTACATGATGAATCAGAACGGGCCATTTCGGTTTTTATTTGCGTATATAAAATCTCTCGAGACTCACCAGTAGGAAGCGCCACCTAGCTGATGGAGTAGGTGAACTTTGTAGCCGAGCAATTAAATGGCGTAGAATTCCCACGACTAAAATCATCTTTGATAAATAACACACGTGTGGCAATTATAAAGACAAGACGAGCAATTAATGGCTAGTACGAGAGATATAGGGAAATTAAGAAAGGGAGAGGGGGGTGGGGTGGAGATTGACCTGGTTTCGAATCCCCGCTTGTACGTGACAAGGAGCAAGATCGCGTGTTCAACCCCGTGGGATTTTTCTGAGTTCTCCAGTTTCCTGCCACTGCTAAAGACCCCTACGCTCAAGCGAATTATTGAAATAAAATTGAACCGTATGTTAGTCCCGAAATGTTCTAGTTTTGTCGAGTGGATGTTAAACCCTACTTCTCTGTGACCCTAATTATATTGCGAATTTAGTCTACTGTATTGCTATGTGGTTCTATCCCGTTTTACATCTGTCATACAAACAAAGACTAAATATCTTAATATACATAGCCGGGGGGGGGGGGGGCATCTCAGTTTTGGCAGAGGGGGGGGGGGGCTGGGGCTGAGGATATATTTTCCGTGAAAATTCTCTTTGTTAATTTCGCGATTGAATTTTGGTCCTAGCCTCGATCATCATTATTAAAGTCGGTACGATAAAATACATAGTCTAGAATATCAATTTCTTGATTTAATCATGAATGAGCGTAAAGCAGCAGATCGGATCCAAATCCAGTAAATATCGCAGGCTAGCGATAACATCGATAGTTGATTATGGTCTGGATAAGTTAATTAATGTCTAATTAATAATTTAGATAACATTTCAGGCCTAAAGAAAGACCTGCAATAGGCAGATTTGTTTTCCACAAATTTTATTGCACGAGGTCTTAAGTATTGTAGGCTAGTATTCAGGGCCCTGTTTCTCGAAATCTTAACTAAAGATAAAATCCAAATTTTAGTAGATACTTCAATTTTGATTGGCTTAGCACTAAAGTCAGTCTAATTTTATCCAAACAAATTACTAAAATTTAGATTTCGTGAAACAGGCCTCAGAAGGTCAACTGCGAGCGATTTCATTATTGTATAATTATATTTCTATGATATAATATGGTCTCATTCTCTGATCTTTGTGGTCGAAAAACATAAATACATTGCTCGAAAAATGTGCGGTTCAACGAATCTTTTGGGCGGGAATTAAGCGGAAAAAAAGATTTCTCAGGATAGCCCACCTAATGTTTTCGACTGAACTATTACTAAAATGAAAATGAAATGAAATGGGGTTTAACGTCCTAGTGTTTTTCTCCTAACCTGGGCTAATGAAGACGGGCATACGCCATACAGTGTGCTATGGGGGAAATTTTGCCCGGACAGCGGCACTACGGCCTACTCTTATATTGAATTCCAACTGTTAAGGGATCTTTTACGTGCACGCCAATGTGTACACGGGACCTAGGTTTTTCGTCTCATCCGAACGACTAGACAGCTGTCCTTGTCAGACCCTCCGTCCTGCATCACTGACAAGGGGGAACCACGCCGGAAAATCTGAATTAACTTTCTCGGCCAATGCAGGGAGCAACTATTACTATCGATATAGGAATTAAAATGTCGGTCAACCACTTTCCTTTCTGTTCATAAACGTATCGTGTAATATTTGCATGTCGGCGTGTAAGCCCTAGTATGAAGATAAAGATTGGAAACAAAAGAAAATCACTTGTTTCGTGATCATGATTTAAGCCTTGTTTTCAACGATTAGACTTCTGCCTCGAGGTGAACTAGTCTTACTTAATTTGTTTATACGCTGTGCTCTATTTCGTGTCGCACTTGATTTACTGTCTGTCACTTATGAATGGGGAAGGATCCCAACAGGATGTTTTCTGTCACTGTATCTCAATCACGCCAAAATTTAATATGGCAACTGAAGCCATATTGTCTGTGCTGTCTACAGGGACGAGGTGATGAAATATTTGAAAGGAATCTTGTATGGGAATCTATCGACCGACATGGTAGTCGTGTGATTGGAAACAAAGCCATTATTTTGATCACATCACAAACACTCCGGTTATTTCCACTCTCTTCAATGGTTTGTGATTATTGAACTTGTTCTGAGGTCAACATGTGTGAACGTGTAAAATGAATGAAATATAAACAGCGAGAATGGGAATTAGGTTTCTTTTAATACACTTAGCTGTTAATGATGTAGCGTGAGCAATAAACATGGAACCGCCGTGTCTCAGTGAGTAGAGAGAGAGAGAGAGAGGGAGGGAGAGAGAGAGAGGGAGGGAGAGCGGGGAGAGGGAGACAGAGAGAGACAGAGAGAGGGAGGGAGGGAGAGAGAGAGGGAGGGAGCGGGAGCGGGGAGAGGGAGAGAGAGCGGGGAGAGGGAGAGAGAAACATAGGGAGGGAGGGAGGGAGAGCGGGGAGAGGGAGGGAGAGCGGGGAGAGGGAGAGAGAGAGCGAGAGAGAGAGAGAGGGGGAGCGAGAGAGAGGGAGAGAGAGAGAGAGTAAGAGATGGGTTTAACGTCCACTCGACACAAACTAGGTTATTTTGGATCTAACACATGGTCAATTTTATTTCAATAATTCGCTTGCGCGTAGGGGTCTTTAGCAGGAGGGCGAAACCGGAGGACCCGGAGAAAATCCACGAGGTTGGACAGGCGACTCTACTCCTTGTCACGTACAACTGGGGAATCGAAACCACGCCAGTTGACTTAATGACGGACCTTATGATACAGCGCACACGTGCTAACCATTCGCCCCCCCCCCTTCCCCCACACCGTCTCAGTCTCAGTGAGTAAAGACCCTGGCGAGCTAACGAATTTCTGCTCACTAATAATTCCTTCGAAGACCAACAGTTGTTGTGTGAGACTGTGAGAGGATATTTGACAATTTGTAAAAAGTAATTGAATGTCACTAGATAAGGGAACATGAAAGAGAAATAGAAACCATGTTTTTATAAGGTATAGAATGAATATAAACAAGGGAATGTACGGACTATTTCTATTTTTCTCGTGTTCGCTCATCTAATGACATTCAATTACTTTTTTGAATTGTCAGATATCTTCTTATATTTTTATATAACAACTTTTGGTCTTCGAAGGAATTATTAGTGAGCAGAAATTCGCCCATGTATCTGTTATCACTCGTCACTTAAGTCAGATATATACAGGAATAACTCGTGTTTTCCTTTTTGCGTTCGTCACTTCCGATTGTTGAAACCTTCATTACGCGTCTATCGTAGCAATGATCTATGTGTGAAAGTTATATTTGGAACGTGTTTAACCACCAGTTCTATCAGATATGTGATAATGACTGACACCAATAGTGTCCTTTAACTTTAATACAAAATAGGTCTTGTAACGTGATATATTTTCGACGGACATGATTCGATACACGAATATATTCGTGACGGTAAATCAGTTGTCAATTAGTCACGCTATGTAGTCGATATGGAAGTGTTAATATGGCGAGCTATTTGTTAATCACAACACGTCCTCTGCGGCGCTGGAATTACATTAATTACTTCCGCGTTTTGTCCACCTATACATATAAAACAGACACATCTTGTCCACCTTTACATATAGACCATACCATCCAACCTGAATAAAGGTCGCAGCCTTGACAAACCAGAATAAGGATCAATGGCTCTTCTTACGAGAATAAAGGTCAAAGCCCCCACATACCTAAATAAAGGTCAATGCCCCGTATACCAGAATAAAGGTCAATGCCCCTACAAACCAGAATTAAAATCACAGCCCCGAATAAAGATCACCTTAAAGGCCGGATATGCCACATTCTTCAGCATACCCAAATAAAGGCGAAAGCTCTAGCATACCACCCCCCCCCCCCCACAAAAAAAAAATTAGCTTTAACATACCTGAATAAATGTCCAAGCCCCTAGATACAATAATAAATGTACAAGCCCCTGGATACAAGAATAAAGGTTAAAGCTCCTGGATACAAGAATTAAGGTTAACGCCCCTGGATACCAGAATATAGGTTAATGGCCCTTGATACCTGAATTAAGGTTAACGCTCCTGGATACCAGAATATAGGTTAATGACCCTTGATACTTGAATTAAGGTTAACGTCCCTGGATACCAGAACATAGGTTAATGGCCCTTGATACCTGAATTAAGGTTAACGCCCCTGGATACCAGAACAAAGGTTAATGGCCCTGGATACCTGAATATTGGTTAACGCCCCTGGATACCAAAACATAGGTTAATGGCCCTGGATACCTGAATATTGGTTAACGCCCCTGGATACCAGAACATAGGTTAATGGCCCTGGATACCTGAATATTGGTTAACGACCCTGGATACCAGAACATAGGTTAATGGCCCTGGATACCTGAATATTGGTTAACGACCCTGGATACCAGAACATAGGTTAATGTCCCTGGATACCTGAATATTGGTTAACGACCCTGGATATATCTGGGTATTTCTTTCTTTCCAAATGCATCAACCGGCAGGAATACAGGTAAGTGTCACACCATATATTTAAGAATAAAAAAAAACCGACTAGCCACAGAGTTTAAAGGCTTTTACAATATAAATACCCCAACAGTTTGCTTCCAAGAGTAGTCAATACGATCAGTAATAACCCATGGCCATTTTAGATTACCAAGTTCCCTTTAAACACGGTTTTGTGTTGAAATGGAATGGGGTTAAACATCCCTACTGTACTAATGAACATCCCTACTGTTCTGCTCCTATATTGTACTAATGAAGACAGTCATACGCCATAAAGTGTGTTATGAGGGACATTTAGCCTTGGCAGCAGAACTACGACCTTGTCTTATATCGAATTCCAAATGTCAAGGGGTTATTGTACGCGCACACTATCGTGTACACGGGACACCCGAGCGACTGCCGCTGTTGGTACTAGGCCCTCCGTGATGCATCACTGACAAGCGGCAAGGCGTCTGAAAATTTGAGTTAACTTTCTTGGCCAACACCGGGATCGAACCCTGGACATCCTTGTTAGTAAACCAGCGGTTTGCACGCACTGAGCCACTGCGGCTTCTTAGAGAGAGAGAGAGAGAGAGAGAGAGAGAGAGAAAAAAAAATGGGGTTTAACGGTCAACTCGACACAAACTAGGTCATTTCGGAACTAACATATGGTTTAATTTTATTTCAATAATTCGCTTGCACGTAGGGGTCTTAAGCAGTTGACTCAATGACAGACTTTATGATACAGCGCGCACACGCTAACCATTTAGCCCCCCCCCCCGGCTTCTTATAACTCTCTAGCTTTATTGCCAGCGTGTAAATTGTTTCAACGATTTACCCAAATCAATCAATACATTTTCATGTTTTAATAAATAACTTTTATACAAGAACCTCCGAAGATTTCATTAAAATTCGTATTACATTGTTCATTTTAACACAGTATTGCCAGTTGAATATATAATTTACATCAATATCAATTTTTTAGCTAACGAACTTCAAGGGAATGTTCAATCTACATTTCGTCAGTGAAGTGTCAAAAGGGTGTATCTAAGAATTTCGAAAGATTAAGAAATAGAACCTTTTGCATTTCAAAATTTCCACAAATCAAGATACAACATTTGGACAAATGATACCCAGAACAGTTCTAATTGGCATAGAGATACACCGCTTAGACAAAAATGTGCTTATTAATTGGGAGATTTTAAAAATGCAAAAAAGTGTATTTGACTAATTTCCCGAGATACACCCTTTTGGCACTTCATCGACGATTTTCTTTTTCTAGGGCATTCACGTACCGTGGCTGACAAATTTCAGTATTGGATAAGATAGTAAACGATAGCAGCTAGGTTTTATAAAGTTACCATGCGGGATGTATTTACAGTTGTGTTATATAAAACATTACCCAAACATAAGGACGGGAAAGATGACGTAAATGCGACCAAAGTCCACACAAAATCACTAAGCAAAGCATATGAAGCAGCGATTTAAATATGAAGTGGCGCCGAGATTTGTTCTGGCCTGTTGTGTCTCGACGCCTAGATTATTCTGTCTTGTTGTGTCTCAATGCCTAGATTTTTCTCGTCTGTTGCGTCTCGATGCCTCGAGTATTCTGTCCTGTTGTGTCGACGCCTAGATTGTTCTGCCCTGTGGTGTCTTGACGCCTAGATTTTTCTGCCCTGTGGTGTCTCGACGCCTAGATTGTTCTACCCTGTGGTGTCTTGACGGCTAGATTGTTCTGTTTTGCTGTGTCTCGACGCCTAGATTGTTCTGCCCTGTTGTATATTGACGCCTCGATTTTTATGTTCTGTTCCGTCGTGTCTTGGTGCCTAGATTGCTCTGCCCTATGGTGTCACGACGCCTAGATTGTTCTACCCTGTGGTGTCTTGACGGCTAGATTGTTCTGTTTTGCTGTGTCTCGACGCCTAGATTGTTCTGCCCTGTGGTGTCACGACGCCTAGATTGCTCTGCCCTATGGTGTCACGACGCCTAGCTTGTTCTACCCTGTGGTGTCACGACGCCTAGATTGCTCTGCCCTATGGTGTCACGACGCCTAGCTTGTTCTGCTCTGTTGTGTCTCTGCGCCCAGTGTTCTGTCTTGTTGTGTACCAATGCTGTTCTGTCCTGTGGGATATTCCCTTTTGCCCACTCGGTAGAAGTTCATGGAGTCGATGACTGGGGTCGAGGATTTGTTTCCCGACAGGGGAATCCGGTCACACACGTCATTATTGGGCTATTGCACATCCATCGGTTATCACAAATTATCCACCTCTTTTGTTTTTTGTTATTTTAATTATTTGACAATCCGTCGGTTATCACAAACTTATCACCTCTCTTCTCCAGAGTTATCGTCAGATGGTTCGTGTTCATTGTCGACATACCGATCGTAGTGGAATCAAAATCTCGAGTTCGACATCGGGGTGAATGTTCTTCGTTTATGCCGAGATTACGGAATCCCTTGCCACACGTGTAGCTGGTGCGGCACCATTTAGCCAAATCACGCCGTATGTTCGTGTTAAACCATCCGTAAACAACTGGGTTGATACAAACAGACGTGAAAGCAATCAGTAAACAGACGGCATGAATGAGCGGGAAATCCATGCGCGCGAAAAGACGATAATCAAAGTCCGCTAGAAGATTAACAAGTGACATGGGAAGCCATGTTACTGCGAACGCAATGGCGATGGTGGTCAATAAAATCATGTTCTTTTTATGTCTGGCCACGTTCCGCCTGACTCTATGCAGCTCCCTCTGCGTCACCTGACGTTCGTGTACACGTGTGTGTAGAAACTTGCAGATTTTTACATGAAGTGCTACAATGGCGATCACCGGTGATAGATATTGGATTAATAACACGGCTACGGTGTAACACCACAGAGATCCATTAGATTCCCACTTCTCGCGACATATAGAATACATGACGTAACCGGAAATTCCATAAGCGTCCTCAATCACGTGAGCGACAAATAAGGGCAAGGCGAATGACACTGACGTAAACCAGATTACCGGTAGGACGTATTTAGTTCGCTGTTTTTTAACATCACGGCCACTGGAACACACAATGGCTTGGTATCTATCCACAGCTATGGCTAATATTGTAAACGTTGACACGAACACGTACGTTGTTTGTAGAGTCGGGACGAACTTACACATGAACCAACCCAGTTGCCAGTTCTTTAACGTTAGTCGTACCAACATGAACGGAATACAAAACACGCACGCAGAAATATCAGAAATGGCCAGATTTAATAAATACCAGTTTCTGGTGGACTTCAACCCGCCACTTCTGCAGATAATTAAACAGACGATAATGTTACCAGTTAATCCCGCCAAAATCACCATGCAGAAACATAGCACGAGAATTAGTTCCGCGCCGCCATTAAACCAGTGATCCGTGTCCTTATATTCCACAGCAACTTTTAGAAAATCATCCAATGTATAATTATCAGGAAACTGGAAGGAATTCATGAGCATCCATGATAAATGATGTGATGTATTTGACTTTAATTTTTCGTCTTCCATTTTGAATCAAAAGACTTAAAGCAATGCTAATAGAGTCATTCGGCTAAGGGTTGCCACTTTCTATCACAAAAGTAACGCTAATTTTAGTGGGGTAAATCAGCTAGGATTTGCAACTTTATTGCCACATTCGTCAGAAGTTAAATGGTCCAATCACACAAATATAGTTGTATTTGCATATTGTTGATTTCAAATTGACGAAATAAATTCACTTCATATTTAAATATTTTAGGTTGAAAAGATTCATTTCATTTCCATTTTGTCGTTTGTAATCTAGTATTAAATCCAGTTGCATGTTTCAGTACGTGTCATTAAAATGTTCCCTGTAATGGATTCAACAGCACGGCCGCCATGTGAAAAACACCCTTTAAACCGCCGTGGAACATTACTACTACAAAAGATAACTTGCTTTGTTCCTGTTCGTATATGCGCACATTCAATTTGAAACCTCACCTTTGACATTATCACAAACATCATCTGTCTTAACCATTTTAATTATTCTTTTTGGAACACCTGGTACCACCATTTGTTTAAACGTTCCATAACAATTTGTTCTTTAGATATACCTGGAAGTATAATCAGATATTGATAGTTATTTTATGTGGAATACAGAGTATATGATCATACAAATGAAATGAAATGAAATGGGGTATAACGTCCTACTGTTCTGCTCCGACTGGGCTAATGATAGGGTGGCCCATGCACCTACAGAAATACAGTCAACCGCTGATAGTTCGAGACTACCACTGAAGCGTGCACATTCGCCGTGTCGAGGCCAACTTTCTGACAGTATGATACTATAAATAGCCATGGCACGTGCAATTCTCTACAAATCTATCAACTATTACAGCCGTAAAAAATTTATTGTTGACGATTTTGAATAGCAGTAAAATTAAGCTTCTTGGTTATTACAGCAGATTTAGAAATTACGTTCGTTTCATTTTTTAAATCGCTTTATCATTAACTGTACCGTTAAGAGCGGCATCTTTTGGTTTAGTACAAATACTATCTCTGAAACACTCGGGTTAGACAGGAACATGATACTAGCAGTAGTTTCATTTTACTTTTACAAGCTTATTAAAACAATTGTTGAGCTAGCTAACGTGCTCATTTCTTAATTCAATTTCTTGTTCTAGCTTTCTGTTATGTTTCGTAAAAAAGTAGTCTTGATTATCCCGACCTGTCAATCAGCCTTAGAATGGTCGATAGACTGGTTAAGCGACTCTAGTTTCAAAACAAGGGCACGTAACCTATCTTTTACTCAAAAGTGTCTGGATGTTATGGACGACACATGGAACCAGTTTTCAGTCTATTATTTATAGATGATTAATGGTCATAGCTTATTAAGTACAACATGATCGTTTATTTAGTGACTATAATTGTGTGAAACTGATTTGAGGCTTGGCATATATATAAATATTGTGGCGAAATTGTCGAGATATATGGAGATATTTATTTATGGTGGGTCACCCTACTAATGAAGACGGGCATACGCCATACAGTGTGCTATCAGGGAAGTTTTGTCCGGGCAACGGCACTACGGCCTACTCTTATATCGAATTCCAACTTTCAAGGGATCTTTTATGTGCATGCCAATATATACACGGCACCTCTAAAATGAAATGAAATTGGATTTAACGCCCGACTATGCAAATGAAGACAGGCATACGTCATACAGTGTGCTACGAATTAAATTCTACACGGACAGTGGCGTTACGGCCTACTCTTATTTCGAATTCCTCTGCCAAGGGATCTTTTACGTGCAAGACAACGTGTACACGGGATCCCGGTTTTTCGTCAAGTGCATACACTATCAAATAACAACCTTGATCTCAAAATTACTAAACTTAAATCGATCCATTCGCGTCGACGTTGTTGCCATTTAAGTTTATAATGGTTTGCATTGATGTCACTGTGCCATTTTATTGTGCCTTAGGCAAAGTAATCATAATTAATTTTTTGTATGTTTCGATATCTTTAATTAAATACTAACAACGGTAGTTTTATTAAAATAATTCATTCCATATTGACAACAAAGTGTATTATAACTCCTACTCGGTTGAAATAGTAAAACTTATTTAATTTTCTGTGATTTTAGGTGAAATTTTCTTTGATTTTAAGTGAATTTTTCTTGGACTATAAGTGAATTTTTTCCATGACTTTAAGTTCATTTTTTGTAACGTTAAGTTATTTTTTCTCGATTTGAGTGAATTTTCTGTGACTTAAAGTGAAATTCTTTATGACTTTTAAGTACAATTTAGTGAAATTTTCTCTGATTTTATGTAGACTTGTCTTTGATTGCTTTCTATTTAAGTGAACAATCTTTGTCTTTATGTGAACATAGTGCATTAAATGCGTAGCATGCCAACCCTAGAACAGTCTGATTTAAATACAGATCTATATTTCGTTTCGTTTTTTTATACTTTCGATGACCTCCACTACATGAAGATCTGATTAGTTGTAGTGGGAGGTTGCGTCATACGAGCGGCTTTTGACCCTATAGCGTGAGACATTGATTAATCAATCAGCGTTGGTGTTTCTAGGGATTTACCCACAGTTCCGTACATCGCATGCCAAGAACTGGCTGTAACAGACCGTTTAATTGGCTAATACAACCACAATAACCAGAACGCGGCTTATATAAAAACTCTCCCAGATTCTAGTGTTGTGAAGACAAGTAAAATGAAATTTTGAACTGTAAAAAACGAAACGAAATAGGATCTGTGTTTTGTAGCACCATGGGTCGTCTGTCAGACGTGGCGAGCAGCCACACTTCAAAACCGGTCGCCACATCCGGCGTATAACCCATGCATCGTTTCTTACTACATATTCTGGAACAGCCCTTGACCGTCTAGTATTGTCTATGACCACATTTGTTTCTTATTTTCTTCTTAGGACTCCACTTTAAAAATTGTGTATTTATTCTGCCATTTATTCAGTTTATGTTTACGCACAGTAACAACAATACCATATTGCGTTTCTACATTTGATATTTGGCACTGCTACATATAGGTTACATAGTTACAAGCATGGATTATAACAAAGTCATTCTCCACTCTCTCGAACCCACCATTCCGTAGAACTAGTTTACTGACGGGTCCCAATATGGCTCTCCTACGACATAACGGGGCATTCTGAAACCAGTATGGTGTCTCTTGAACCTCAACGATCTTTCCTCTCTTAGAACATTCTGTTACCTATACATTCTCGGATTCACAGCCATTAATTCTATTGGCTAATTATGATGTAATTAGTCATGAGTTTGGTCACTCATGCCAAATATGGAATGGTAATTTGCCAATCATTTGCTTTTAGACATAGAATCTATCCTTGAACTTAGGCTAAATTCCTGTTATAGCCCCACTTTCACATATACGTGTTCAGGGGAACACATACAATGGAACACATATAGAATTATGAAACCATAAAATTAATTAAACAATACAATACAGTCAATAGTAATGAAACAATGAAAAATTTCAATATATTTACATGCTTATCTAAAAAAATAATGTTAAATGTATTGTTAAAATAAAATATGTTAAAATAAATACAAAATTATTGTGATAATTCTTTAATATTTTCAAGAAGTATTAATATTGATGCAAATAACTTATGGTAAAGAAATTTTTCATTCGTTCGTGCGTGGGGTTTTACTTCGCTTCCACCTAGGTTGAAATCGAAAGGAACTGTCACAGAAGCCACGTAATAGGCTTAGTCTAGCTTGGGATGGAGACGTGGGATTGATTAGAAGGCCTATTAGATCCCGTTTCCTTAAAAAGACACAATGCCTTTCGCAGGGAAAATTGTGAATTGGAATGGTTTTTAACCTTTCAACAAAATTTAGACTTAGTTCATTTTGAGACTAGTTCAGGGTAATTTCAAAGTTCATTTACATACGTTGCATATGTGATCTTAAGTGGTAATTTTGCCTAGGCAGCGGCCCTGTTCCTTTTTTATATTCAATGTGAAATGAAGTGGAGTTTAACGTCCTGCTGATTTGCTCCGAGTCGGTTAATGAAGACGGGCATAAGCCATACATCGTGCTATGAGGGACAATTTGTCCGGACAGCGGCGGTGCTGCCAATGGATCTTTTACGTGCACACCAATGTGTCAACGGGACCCCGGGTTTTCGTATCATCCGAACGACTAGACAGCTGGCCTTACCAGGCCCTCCGTCCTGCACCACTGACAAGGGGAAACCACGCCGAAAAATGACATTGAACTTCCCCGGTCAACGCCTGATTCTTAACATGAATCTTCGTACATTGTATATTTTAATCAAAAATGAAATGGAATGGTGTTTAACGTCCTACTGTTCTGCTCCGAACTGGTTAATAAAGACGGGATATTTAAATCAACTTTAGTTTTAAAGTAGCTAAGTATCTAACTCATGATCAATATCATCCAAAGCCTTCGGCATTGAAAACTCGAATTATTTGTCAGTTTAAATCAACATTGATGTTGTGATCTTACCGGGAAAAGATGAGCTTCTGGTATCCAATAATTAAGACAAAATAAACAGTTTACCATTTGTACACGAATCGTGTACCATTATGCATTTCAGCGCCATTTGTAACAACGGACTCGTAGAACAGTAGAACGAGGCTAGACATATCCCACAGGTCATGTCAAACGGTGGCCTCATTTTCTTCTTGGAGGACATGTGCAATAAATACTATCATTGTAGACTGGAATAACCAGACGCTAGAGATTGCCATTCGATTGAGACTTCTGACGTATTTCTCCGAACATAACGATTGACTGAAAACGATTGACTGTAAATCAATTTATATACATTCATATTACATTATTATATGCGTTGTCCCAATAATTTCTAGGTCCCAAATATTAGTGATTTAGCTCCTTTAATGCATATTGAACAATAGAAAAGATTAAGCAATAAATATCATTAAAATACACAATATTCCTAGATCTGTGTAAGGGGCGAGATCAGCCACGATTTTACATCCGTGGGCTCACAAAAACCCAATATTTATATCGATGTGTGGCGGTGGGGAAGGGGTACGTAACAAGATACTCCTAGAGAGAAGCCTAAACCATCTGGCAGCTAAACTAATTAATTAAAAACACACACAGCAGGGCCGTAAAACAGTGTTCCCACGGTTACCCCGTTCCCACTATGCCAGCAGACTGTTAATCCTTTAATTCATCTTAAAACTATACTCTGTAGTCACTCAAGAACTGTTCACTAGTGTTCGTTAACTTAAGTTCATTAACTTAATAAAACAAGAACAATCATATGTCGAAATCACCATTTCACAGATATTATTTGGTGGTACCAAAAGGCCTCGAGTTAAGAAATATCTACAACTTGATACAAGAATTGACCATTTGAAAACACAGTTATTAAATGGCACTTTAAGTGTAAATCAGTATGGAACAAATATTTCCTATTTAGTCGGGTTGTAAAATGAATGTTATGTTGTAAGGCATTTATTTATAACTTATATAATGTTATTTAATAAAAGTTAAATATGTGAATTATAATGTATTTTTATATGTGTAAATTATTTAATGTTATTTAATAAATGTTAAATATGTGAATTATAATGTATTTTTATATGTGTAAATTATTTAATGTTATTTAATAAATGTTAAATTTGTTAAAATCTATACATTTTTATATGTGTAAATTATTTAATGTTATTTTAATAAAAGTTAAATTTGTTAAAATCAATACAGTTTTATTCTTAAAAAAGATATGGACTGTAGTTTATAACACCATTGTTCTAGGATTAACTCTGGATTAGCGGCAAAATTTGACATCAAAGCCGGTCGGCAAAGTGGGAACACCCCGTAAAACTGTCCCCAAGAGAGAAACGTTCCGTCCAGCACAACCCTAATAAAAAAAAACAAAGCAGGGTGGAGTAGGGTGAGGCAAACCACCTTGCCCAATCGATGTCTCATTTATTATACTATATTATATATATTTTTAAATTATAAATTGATTGTACATCCATGTAAATATATTAAATGTTTTATTGTATTTGTATATAACCTTAAAATAAAGACTGCTTTTACAATCTATACAATCAACCGGGATCATTCGTCTAGAATGACATATTATTTTTTATTTATTTATTTATTCGTCTATTTTTCTATTTACCTATTTATGTATCCATCAATTTATTTATTTATCCTTTTTTTTATTTTACTGCCCAAATCCCCCCACCCCCAAATTATTGTAAGGCCAGATACTCTCTTTTTTCTCTCTCATCTCTTTCTAGGTGCCGTATTCTTCCGTCAGGAAACAAATAACAACGAAAACAACGACAGAATAGAAGCGAAGATGAAATCAACTACCATACCGGGCCAAATGGAAGGCAGGAAAAAACAGGCTCCACACTCACGAACAAGCCCCAAGGAAGAGTTGCGCCGCCTTGCCATTCAACCGGATAAATCAACCCGACCGACAGAAATAACTTTATATAAATATATATATAGCACATTCTATGTTTAGTTGTCTAAATGTTCGTCTCGATTCAAGTCTTGTTTTATCAAATGTTCGTGTTGTCCAGTACGATGTATGTGTCTGTCTGTAAAATATCTAGGTTTGCCTCCATTAGCACTTCTTTTTTAGCACCTGTTATATAAATTATCATTCAGTCATTAATTATTGTTCTACTCGTTCTGTACCTAATCACCTTGAAATAATTTCACTTTGTACATATAACAGGTAATTATTTGTGACATCACCACGGTGGAAGCGGACGTTAAATAAACCTATTTCACACACGCTGTGGAGGGGTCTCTCTTACTGATGTCGCGATATTTGGTTATGTGTGACATGTAATAGTTAATGTACACCTGAGCTATAATATATGATTAATAACGCTGATCGAGCATATGATTAAAGCGTTAAAAATTGATTTTGAGCATTTGAACCAAAAAACTCAATGGGTTCGCAAAAACTGTACACCATGACGCAAAGCGTGTCATTGCGTGCCCTTCACTTCACCCCTGGTCTGTATGCTCATCATTACAAGAATAAGTTTACTTATAAAACTACAAAAATAACTTTCTTTAAATGATATTTAGTAATTTAGTTTTTTTATGAATAACAATCACTATAGTTTATTTCACGGCCACATTTCAACAAGATTTCATAAGTTGTTAACAACCATACATCAACCCAAATAAATAAAATAAAATAAAAAATATTAGAATATATATATATATATATACCTTCTGTGACAAGATATACAATATTCCTGGATCAGTCTTATCCTCAGTAACACCGTTTAACATCTATAACGGTAAAATATAACAGAGCTGGAGACTTGAGTCGTGACTATCTTCATCCACACAGATCAATACAGCTACTCGACACAAGACAGTCGGTTCATTTCTCCTTAACATGTTGCGTCTTTCTGGTAAATTATTTGTTTTTCATTTTGATTGAAGCGTGTGTCATTACACGCCCGGGACTAAAATCACAGTGGACGCTTACAGCTAGACACCGGATCTTTTCATTAGAATTGATATATTTTTTTTTCTTGCAATGTCTATGTAGTTTGTCTTGTCAAAATGTTTGTTTTGTCGGATTTGTTTTGAGTGCTATGCGCTACCCCTGCACTTCTCGCTAGCCTGGAGGTCGGGTGTTCGATCCCTGCATTGGCCGAGAAAGTTCATCCAGATTTTCCGGCGTGGTTTCCCCTTGTCAGTGATGCAGGACAGCTGTCTAGTCGTTAGGATGGGACGAAAAACCGAGGTCCCGTGTACAAATTGGCGTGCACGTAAAAGATCCCTTGGCAGTTGGAATTCGATATAAGAGTAGGCCGTAGCGCCGCTGCCCGGGCAAAATTTCCCTCATAGCACACTGTATGGCGTATGCCCGTCTTCATTAGCCCAGTTTAGGAGCAAAACAGCAGGACGTTAAACCCCATTTCATTTCATTTTACCCCTGCACTTACTAATGCAGTGTAAGATTTAGATGAAGCGAGGTCCTAGATTATTCAACTTATCAGGCCCCTCCCCTCCCCCAACCCCCATTATACGCTCACGATTTAAATAAGATGTTTAAACAGGATTAAACAAAGCCGATGATAGTAGCGGATATTTGAGAAAATGAAATGGGATTTAACGTCCTACTATTATTTCCAATTCCAAATGTCAAAGGTTCTTTTACGTGCACGCAAATGTGTACATTGGACCCCGGTTTGCCGTCCCATCCAAATGACTATACGGTGTAGCTTGCCAGATTATCCGTCCTACATCACTGACAAGGGGGAACCGCGCCGAAAAATTCCCATGATTAAGTGATTTCCCATTGGTGACAAATATGAATCCCAGGCAGTGTTATAATATATCATGACCATCGGCTTTTGAGATCCATGCAGGCGTTCTGTTGCGTGTTGGATGTTGTTTAAGCGGTAGAATTTGCTTAATCCTTCTCGAACACAGGGTACCTATTCTTATTTGCAGAGTCTACCCAGTTTCCAATCTCATTTGCAGACTTTACCCGGTTCCCAATTTCATTTGCAGACTTTACCCGGTTCCCAATCTCATTTGCAGACCTTAGCCCTTACCCAATCTCATTTGTAGTGTTTACCCAGTCCCCAATCTCATTTGCAGACTTTACCCCGTTCCCAATTTCATTTGCAGACTTTAACCGGTTGCCAATCTCATTTGCAGACTTTACCCGTTACCTAATCTCGTTTGTAGTGTTTACCCAGTCCCCAATCTCTTTTGTTGTCCGTACCTGGCCAATAAACTAGCACTGTATTGCACTGATATTTTGTTATAGACAATTCAGATACAAAACAAGTGACAGGATAATTATTCTTTTTGTTTGTGAAAATGGCGGGAATTGTTGTGATATAAGCTGATTACCGTATAACGACAGACGAATGTTGGTTTTTGATGTTGGTGAATCTGAAAGAAGATGAAGAATAATAACCTTTGTGTACGTCACTGGAGATAAAACAGATATAAACCGATATACAACCGTCGCTTTCCAGACAGTTAAACCTCTTTCAAATTCATGGGCTATCTCAATACGATAAAGCGTTAAACCGTCGTCAATAGCCAGGTTGAAAAAGAAAGGTTTGGCGTTCAAACTCATTTCTGTCGTTGATTACCGGGGAGCCACGGTGGCTAAGTGGATTAGACGCTGGCTCGCTAGCCTGGAGGTCGGGTGTTCGATCCCTGCATTGGCCGAGAAAGTTCATCCAGATTTTCCGACGGGGTTTTCCCCTTGTCAGTGGTGCAGAACGGAGGGCCTGACAAGTACAGCTGTCTAGTCCTTCGGATGAGACGAAATGCCGAGGTCCCGTGTATACATTGGAATGCACGTAAAAGATCCCTTGGCAGTTGGAATGCGATATAAGAGTAGGCGATAGTGCCGCTGCCCGGGCAAAACTTCCCTCATAGCACACTGTATGGCGTCTTCATTAGGAGCAGAACTGTAGAACGTTAAACCCCATTTCATTTCATTTTCGTTGACTACTACATGTCAACTTCCCACACAGATGATGTGCACGCACAAGAACCCTTTTCAGCTGGAATTAGATATAAGAGTAGGCTGGAACGCAGCTGTCCGGGCAAACTTTCCCTCATAGCACATTGCATGGCGTATGTCCTTTTTCATTAGCCTGTTCAGGGCAGGATCTAGTAATTTTTGTAGGAGGGGGTTGGCCAGGTTCCTGTTAAGTAAATTTGACAGTTGACAATGGATGATACACCATCGTCTCCACATTACGTTGGCATACAAATTGAGCTTTTTAAAGAGAGAAATTCATCACCCTGTTTGACGCCAATTTTTATTATGAATTAAAACGATCACATTGAGATTCAATTTCATTGATGTAAAGCATTATCTGATGTCCATCCCGTCCAACCATCTGGTGATAAAGGACAAAGCACACGATCATGACACAATATTTATATGTGCCTGAGTGGGTGGGTGGGGGTCGACCCCCTAAACTCCTCTCTGGATCCGTCCCTACTGTTGGTGTAGAAAAATAGGACGTTAAACTCCATCTCATTTCATTTCTACGACTCTGTTTTACAATGTCAATTAATTTGTAAATATCAAAATTATTACCTAAACTTTTTTTAATAATTTAAAAGACAATCGTAAAAAACAATTTATTGCTTCTAAGATTATTCAAATTACATGTCATGAATAGGATGAAAGAGTACTTGCATATTCATGTAATCCGTTAATATTTTTATATATCTGAATATAAATTGAAAACAATAAATCGGATGTAATATATCTGCTTTTATTATTTTGTCAACAATATTTATTCCATTTTGATGTTTTATAGGCCATATTTACACTTTTATGTTAAAATGAATTAAAAGACCCCAAGTGGTATATTGGACTATTGGGTAGATATGAAACAAATATATCTGATTTTATTATTCTCTGTCATCAATATTTGCAGGTTTTAAATAAATATTTATTTATATGGTAATTTAAACCAGATAGAAAATCGATTTGTGTTCGCGGCATATTCTTACTGTTTGTTGGAATAATATTTTAATTTTCCTCAGACAAATGAAATGGGGTTTAACGTCCTGCTGTTCTGCTCCTAACCTGGGCTAATGAAGACGGGAATACGCCACACAGTGTGCTATGAAGGGAAATTTTGCCCGGACAGCGGCACTATGGCCTACTCTTATATCGAATTCCAACTTTTAAGTGCACGCTAAAGTGAATACGAGAGCTCTGTTTTTCGTCTCATCCAAACATCTAGACATTGTCCCTTTCCTGGCCATCTGTTCTGCATCACTGTCAAGAAGGAACCACGCCTGAAAATCCCAATGAACTTTCTCGGCCAACACAGAGGTCGAACACGGGACCTCTAGGTTAGCGAGCCAATATCATTCTCACTGAGCCAATGTGGCTCCCAATTATATTCAGACAAAAAACAGTTCTGGTTAAGGCCTTGTTTACAAACTAAATCGGTGGACACAATAGCCGAATCAATCGGCGCCAAATTGCAGCCGAATTCATTCGGTGGAATGAGTGGACACACTAGTTAAATTCTCCACTATTTTAAACATACATTATGTAAGAGCTAAATCTGCCAATTGCAGACCTTTCTTTAGGTCGGAAATGTTATCTAAGTTATTAATTAGACCTTAATTTACTTATCCAGACCATAATCAACTCTAGATGGCATCGCTAGCCTGCGATCTTTAGTGCATTATGAGCCGATTTACTGCATAACTTTCCTTCACGATTTAACGATTAAATAGATAATTGAGACTATGCTGTTTATCGAACTAATTTTAGTAATGATGATCGAGGCTAGGCCCAAAATTCAATCTTAAATACTCGGTTCAGAGTGGATCAAATTGAATGAAATTTTCAGCAAATTTCTTTTACATTATCTTCTTTTTCACTTTATCTAATCTCCCATATGGTATCTTTAATCAAAATGTTCAAGCAAATTCACAATTTTTCATACATGAGGAACAATATCCTTGGAGGGGTCGGTGATAGGCACAAAAACCCAATATGGTCAGACAGAGTCCACATGGACTTTTATTCCATATTTATAACTTTGGGCTGTGTCAATGGGGAAATTTATATAGGAGCGAGAGAGAAAAGGGGTTTAAGGTCTACTTGACACAAACTAGGTCATTTCGGGACTAACATATGGTTCAATTTTATTTCAATAATTCCATTGTGTGGCAGGGTCTTTAGCAGTGGGAGAAAACCAGAGGACCCGGAGAAAACACACGAGGTTGTACAGGCCATAGGCGTACGGGGAAATGTTTGACTGGGGGGGGCGGTGGTGGTACAGGCGACAATACTCCTTGTCAGGTACAACCAGGAAATCAAAACCAGGCCAGTTGACTGAATGACAGATCTTATGATACAACCTGTACGCTCATTTGGGGGAACAAAACCCTTAAACACATGATGCAAAGGGATTCATGGCATCTCCCTTGATAAAAACATTTGGTAAATTGCTGATATTTTATTAAAAGTTTCAAGTATTTACGTTTAATATATAAATCATTCTTAAAATAACATTCAAAAGGACGAATTGACAAAATCCACAAAAAAAGGAGGGGGAAATAAACCCCAGCCCCTAAAAAAAAAAACATCCTGACCAATAGAGCCCCCCCCTCATCAAAACAATGCGTCACTATCTGATCTTAAGTATTTAACTCGCTTGTGACTGTATTATCAAATCATGCTATCAAACAACAAGCTAACACTTAAATCGCTTGTGACTGTATTATCAAATCATGCTATAAAACAACAAGCTAACACTTAACTCGCTTGTGACTGTATTATCAAATCATGCTATAAAACAACAAGCTAACACTTAACTGCTTGTGACTGTATTATCAAATCATGCTATAAAACAACAAGCTAACACTTAACTCGCTTGTGACTGTATTATAAAACAAAAACCTAGCACGGAACAAAACTACAAGTTGTACAATATTTCATTTAGACAATCACAAATGTAATAATTATATATTCTACGTTTTTTATTTATAATAACATACATGTATTCATACTTATACAAACTCAGATGGACAAGACGTCTCAAAACATCTAGAGATTGAAATGGGATTTAACGTCCACTTTACACAAACTAGGTCATTTCAAGACTAACATATGGTTCAATTTTATTCCAATAATTCTCTAGTGCATTTGGGTCTTTAGCAGTGGGAGTAAACTGGAGCACCCAGAGATAACCCACGAGGTTGGATAAGCAACCCTACTCCTTGTCACGTACAAGCTCGGAAACAAAATCATGTCTCTTGACTCAATGACAGACCATAGACCATTCGGTCACCCAACCCTGTCTTAAAATGTACCAAAATGACCTAGTATTAAGTGAACTTTAAACCCCATTTATCTCTGTTTATAATGATGACCATGAGATATACACATACATGTAGCTATATCAAATCAACGATAAGTTCATTTACCATAAAACACAATAATTAGAATTGATTTAAATCTATATAATTATGACAATGATATCCACCATTTATTTAATGTAAATTAATTATATATATTAATACTTGTCTTATATCTTTAAGTACAGTTGTAATATATTATATATTAGACAAAGCGGACAAGAAGCTGGAAACCCTACAACTACAATCTTTGATTAAAAACAGAGAGAGAGAGAGAGAGAGAGATAGAGAGAGAGATAGAAAGGGTTTAATGTCCACTCAACACAAACCAGGTCATTTCGGGACTAACATATGGTTTTTAATTTTATTTCAATAATTTGCTTGCGCGTAGGGGTCTTTAGCAGTGTTAGGAAACCGGAGGAGCCGCAGAAAACCCACGAGGATGGAGATTAAGAGCAGACCTGTATACACAACATAGTTTTATGGATAACAATCACTATTTTATATTCCACGATGTTTCTACAAGATTTCACTGGTCACTACCAGGACAGAGAGAGAATGGGGTTTAACATCCACTCAACATAAACTAGGTTATTTTGGGACTAACATATGGTTTGATAATATTTCAGTGGGAGAAAACTAGTGAGACAGGAGAAAAGAGAGAGAGAGAAATGGGGTTTAACGTCCACTCGACACAAACTAGGTCATTTCGGGACTAACATATGGTTTAATTTTATTTACATAATTCGCTTGCGCGTAGGGGTCTTTAGCAGTGGGAGGAAACCGGAGGACCCGGAGAAAACCCACGAGGTTGGACAGGCGACCCTACTCCTTGCCACGTACAACCGGGGATTCGAAACCACGCCAGTCGACTCAATGACAGACTTTATGATACAGCGCGCGCACGCTAACCATTCAGCCATCCAACCCCCCCAGGAGAAAAGAGAGGAGGTGTTATCAATCATATACATGTATAATAATATAGTCATTGCTATCATATAACTGTGTTGTTATACATGTATGATGTTCAAGAAGTAGAACTCCATGTGTCTAACCAATGACTGTAAGTTAAAATTACCATGTAGGTACTAGACTTATTACCATGTAGGTACTAGACTTATTACCATGTAGGTACTAGACTTATTACCATGTAGGTACTAGACTTATTACCATGTAGGTACTAGACTTGAGAATCATCGAAAACTATTGGGTTCCTACTGTCTTGTAGTTTAAAATGATCTGTCTAGATTAGATAATGAGTGTTGGGTTTCCAATTGTTTGCTTTCCATTGAGTGATGTTGGTTAATTATTTAGTCTGTTAATTACTCCCTTGAGTGATGTTGGGTAATTATTTAGTCTGTTAATTACTCCCTTGAGTGATGTTGGGTAATTATTTAGTCTGTTAATTACACCCTTGAGTGATGTTGGGTAATTATTTAGTCTGTTAATTACTCAAAACCTTTCTTTATAAGTAAAGAGACAAACTATTTTGTAGTTAATGATGAGTAAATTAAACTATGGAGAACTGGTAGTACAACAGATAGAAATAAATATTTGTAACAATATTGTCAACCTGCGAACATTAGGCGGTATTATTGTCAATTGGTGAACATTAGGTGTATTGCTGTCAATCTGTGAAAATGGGGCATATTACTGTCAATCTGTGAACATTGGGTGTATTGCTGTCAATCTGTGAAAATGGGGCATATTACTGTCAATCTGTGAACATTGGGTGTATTGATGTCAATCTGTGAAAATGGGGCATATTACTGTCAATCTGTGAACATTGGGCATATTATGGTCAATCTGTGAACATTGGGCGGTATTATGGTCAATCTGTGAAAACAGGATTTTTTATTGTCATTCTGTGTAAATGGGGTAACAATATCTACATTCATCTAATCTAAAAAAAAAACACCTGCAAATGATAGTGTCAGTCAATTCTAATGGTGCCTATTATTTTGTCAAGAAGATATCTGTATTTTTGCTTTTAAATAAATATTTGAAATACATGACCATCACAAAGTTAAAAGACCAACATTGATTGCTATTAATATCAAAAGTACATAAAAAGTAATACAACACAAAGTAGAGGTCAAAAGATATCTGATTAAAATACACATCTATATTTCATTTCGTTTTTTTATACTTAAGACGGTCTGCACTACATGAAGATCTTACCGGTTGTAGCGATAGGTTGCGCTAGAGTTCATATGAGCAGTTTTTGACCCTATGACGTCAGACATTTGATTAACTAATCAGTATTGATGTTACTAGTGGATTACCCACAGTTCCATGCAAAAAATGTCTAAAGCTTGCCGTAACACACCGTTTCATTGGCTAATCCCTCACATCATTCAGAACACGTCAATGATAACAACTCTTCCAGATCCAAGTGTAGTAAAGACAAGTAAAACGAAAGTTTGAACTATAAAAACGAAACGAAATAGGATCTGTGTTTTAATCAGATTGGGTGAAAAGATAGCAGTTGTCCAATTTAAATTGAGCGTTTGTTTATAACATGATGCAACAATAAACTTGTTGATTATTTAGTTTTAAGATTTGATGCTGAATACGAGGGTTAAGAATTGTTCGTATCCTATCTGGATCCAGCCATCTCGGTCAGTATCGTACGCTTGGAACGACTGCGATAACGTCTGAAACGAAAAACAAATATTCATCAGTACCTTCCAACTGCAATGTGCTAGTGTTGGATTGGACATTAATCCATAAAACATTTATGTTTTATTTTGTGAAGCAATCAATATAATATTTTGCCCAGGAAGCATCCACAGCTTAGTCTTATATCGAATTACAACTACCAGGGGATCTTTCACATGCATGTGAATGTGTTTTTCAGTCTATATGAATGACTATACACCATCCCTTTTGAGATTCATCCGTCCTACATGGTTGACAAGGGAATCCTTGACTGGATATCCGAGGGAGCCTAGCGCCCTACTAATCATGATATGCAATCCCTACCAACACTCCGCCTGGTAATCTTAAGGGCGTTGAGTAGTCTAAAGGGGTGCTCGATTGTCAGTCCGGAACGTCTCGAATTAACAGAATTGCAATCAAGTGATACAGAATTCAGTCCTGTCACAGTTCTGCCAGTCCCGACAGTTGAGGTGGTGTGAGTAGAATCGTGACGTATTTTAAGTAACAAATATGTTTCAGCTGCCATGATTGGTTGAGATATTTTTTATGCAGTCGGCACATGCGTTGTACTCAGAAATTCTCCTTTTCACTCGATTGACACTATTTTCGGAATGGAGATAATTTAATTCCGGAACGTTCAATCAAGTATCCCCTAAGATACACACTTAGGAGATAAACACCGACTGTTTAGAATTTAGAGGACTGTTATTGTCCATTTGATACCGCTTAAATCATTAGAGGCCGAGATCGCGTAGCGACCAGGAAATTTAAAGAACTGTTATACTCATTCGACGTCACTTTTCGATCAGAATACAAGAAATTTCCATTTTGGACTACAAGAACTTTTCAACAGCAATCTTATTAGAAATTTGCAAACTTGTTCCATGTGTAAAATAACCCAGAGGACACATAACAGTCCAACCGTTTGTTGTGTAATAATGGAGGTACAAGCGAAAAGAAAAAACTATCTATAGCAAACGAGAAGGTTTCCCCGACCTAGAATAAATTCAATACATGTACGTCATCCGCTGTAAACAATCATAGCCGCTCCAGCAGTAGTTTCATACTGGATCATTCACGTCTATCTAGATATGATGTTAGAAGGAATTCCTTCTAAGACGCGATTATACAGGTCTACCATCTATCGCTATTGGAACATGGCTGAATTTCATTTTTTGATGGTCGACGACAGCTATTTTTGAATGTATAAAATGATTTTTACAGCGGCCCAGTAGTGCACTGAATTTGATATTTACTTTTTACGTTCGAATTGTTGTATTTCAAAACTTGTTGTGGACGTATTCAAAGAATTAACCCAAAATCACAAAATCCCATTTTCAAGGTAAATAATGAAGAACGATTTTAGAATACTTTGAGTTGATATTTTCCAACGTTTTTGGTATCGAAATCTAGCTTATAACCTCTACTTTCCACCTAATGGTGTGATTATCGATATTTCGTTTTAGCATGTACTAATAGAATTTCCAAGAAAACTTATCATTTTTTTTTGTGTTTCCATGGATACCAGACAAACCACAGCCTATAGTAAAAAATTGACTAGTGACTTTTTTTGACTTGCTATTAGCATTGTTCATACCAAATTCAAAGAAAATCCATGCAGTCATGACTGAGAAAATTTGACTTTTATTGTCATCGGCACCCTTTATTATCATGCTTTTGGGCCACATTTGGAACGTAGTTGGTAAATAAAATTGGTATTTTTTGGGTGATTAATATGTAGTTTACCACCTAAAATAACAAAAAATGTCATATCTTATCTACAAAAATTACAGTGCTAGCTTTAAAATGTGCATTTTAGACTGCTCAACGCCCTTATTATACATAATTCCTACCACTCTCTCTAACCAGCTAATCACGACATACAATCCCTACCCCTCTCTGTGTGATAATTGATGAAACCTAACTAACCTGTAAAACAATACAACATTGAATAAAATCATCAAAAGCTACTGTTCCCCGTCCTAATCGATCAAATTTCTTCACCAATATATCGTAAAAACGATCGGATAATCTGTAACCTGCAATATATAATACATAACTTATATTAAAGCTACCTTAAACAGAAAAGAAATGAAATGAAATGGGGTATAACGTCCTACTGTTCTGCTCCAAACTGCGCTAATGAAGACGGGCATACTGCATACAGTGTGTTATGAGGGAAATTTTGCCTGGACAGCGGCACTACAGCCAACTGTCAAGGGATCTTTTATGTGCACGCCAATGTGTACACAGGACCTCAGTTTATTGTCCCATCCAAACGACTAGACAGCTGTCCTTGTCAGGCCCTCCGTCCTGCGTCGCTGACAAGGGGAAACCACGCCGGAAATTCTGGATGAACTTTCTCAGCCAATGCAGGGATCGAACACCCGACCTCCAGGCTAGCGAGCCAGCGTCTTAACCACCTAGTCACTGTGTCTCCTACCTTAAACAGAATAGAAATGAAATGGGGTTCAACATCCTACTGTTCTGCTCCGAACTGGGCTAATGAAGACGGGCATACGCCATACAGTGTGCTATGAGGGAAATTTTGCCTGGACAGCGGCACTACGGCCTACTCTTATATCGAATTTCAACTGTCAAGGGATCTTTTACGTGCATGCCAATGTGTACACATGACCCTGGTTTATCGTCCCATCCAAACGACTAGACAGCTGTCCTTGTCAGGCCCTCCGTTCTGCATCTCTGACAAGGGGAAACCCTGCCGGAAAATCTGGATGAACTTTCTCGGCCAATGCAGGGATCGAACACCCGACCTCCAGGCTAGCGAGACAGCATCTTACCCACGTGATCCCTACCTTAAACATATGTAGTAACGTTGCTTCATATGTAACAACGTTGCTTCATATATAACAACATATAATGAAGTAATAAAATGATCACTGGGAAAGGAAAACATTTTAGGAGTCATTTTCTTCAAAATTTTGTAATTTAGAGTGGCTTAGTGTTTGCTTCCACCTATGGTAACATTGTAGACAAAACAAAACAAAGTCCATGAAATAAATCTACATGTATAGCCCAGTGGGTAGAAAATGGGTTAGATCTAATTATTAAGGCCCATGAGATGTAAACAGTGCTAGCGCTAACCCTAATCTCATTAAAACACAGATCTATATTTCGTTTCGTTATTCTTATACTTTCGATGGCCTACACTACATGAAGATCTGACCGGTTGTAGCGATAGGTCGCGTCAGAGGTCATACGAGCTGCTTTTGGCCCTATGACGTCAGACTAATCAATCAGCATTACCCACAGTTCCGTGCAAAACAAACCTAAAGCTCGCCGTAACAGACCGTTTCATTGGTTAATAGCTCACATCATTCAGAACACGATAATGATAACAACTCTTCCAGATCCTAGTGTAGTAAAGACAAGTAAAACAAAATTTTGAACTATAATAAAAACGAAACGAAATATGATCTGTGTTTTAATAAGATTGGCGGTAAACCCTAATATAACATATAACCCACAATCCTGAGAAACAATCATTATTTATATCTGACTATAGAATATAGATAATGTAGTGTTGGATTGGTTGTCAGCAGTAAATAAAGGAGGGGAGACAATCCAACATTTCCACCTTTCTGTTAGCTACTTGAACATGTCAATTAGACCAGAGGTTCAGTGGGGGGGGGGGGGGGCCATCAAATGGGCACAAAACTTTCAGTCCAATGACCTCATTTGACTTTTGACCCCGAATATCTCGAAAATGCCCCAACGGCGGACTGATTACTACTCGGCATCGTGTTCTATACAAAATTTTACTGTAGAAAAGTTGGGTCTGGTTTTGTCACCATTTGCTCCACTCCGAACCGGGATATAAGCGATTGAATTTTTGGTCTCGCCTCAATCATCATTAATAAAGTTGGTACAATAAAAAACAAAGTCTCGATTATCTATTGACGTTAAATCATCCATCAAAAAATGTATTGAAATCCAGTACATATCGTAGGCTAGCGATCATATCGAGGGTTGATTATGGTCTGGATAAGTTAATTTTAATAAATGTCTAATTAATAATTTAGAAAACATTTCAGATCTAAAGAAAGACCTGGAATAGGAAGATTTAGCTCTAGCATAATGTATGTATAATATTTTCTAAAAATAATTAAATCAACATATATCACTCACCAAAACTTGTCAAAGCAGTTTTTAATTCATTTTTATCAATCGAACCAGAGTTATCTCTATCGTAACCACGGAAACAACCCTGCCAATCAGTAACATATTTCCATAGTGATGAAAATTCCTGGAAATTGATAGTGCCTGAATTATCTCGATCAAACATACCTAAAATAGAAAATGAACGGGATGAGGGTGGAAACGAAATGAAACGTCCTACAGGGGATAAGAATCGGCAAATAATAACACAGCGCTTCGGTCCCGCAACCTTACAGACTCTACACAAATTTGGACTCAGCCTGACGACATTTTGACTCTACGGTACTTAATGATTGTTCGTACTTGATAATAACAAGGTTTTGGACAATAATAAATCATAAAAAGTACATTGTTTTGAAATTTGTGTATATTTAGTAAAACTTTGTTGAGATTGACAGTACATAAGAAACCGAGCCCCGAGTTCACAAAGCATTCTCAAGACTTAAGTTGAGAATTTACTCAACTTTCAGTCACTGTTTATTACAAATAATTTTGATCCAGAAACACAAAACTTTGCACATAGTTTCTTATTGATGTATTTGATACATTCAAACAACCAAAAAGGGATATATTTTAGTTAAAATAAGGTGAACAATTTTGAGTGAATTCTTTGTGAATGCTTTGTGAACTCCAGGTCTGATCTCAGTTATCTGTACCTTGTCAACAAATTTAACTCAATTTACTAATCATCAGTCGGCTATCTTAACAAATTTAACTCAAAAACCTAACAAGTCCAACTCAAACTTAAAATTAACAAATCTAACTCAAACTTAACAAATTAAAAATAAACAAATCTAACTCAAACTTAACAAATTGACCCCTAACTTATTTACCCTAACTTAACACAGCTAACATAATAAACTTAACTCAACTTACCAATCATAAGTCTCACTGTTTCAGGATTAAATGGAGTCCATGTTCCTGTAATGCATATATTATACATCTTTTATTTAAAAATCTTTTGAAGATTCAAATTTTAAACTATACATGAACATGTGTTTATATAGTACAACCAGATTCTATTCATCATGATTGATATTTACATGTATCTATTCATCATGATGACTGATATTCACATGTATCTTATCATCATGATTGATATTCACATGTATCTTCTCATCATGATGAATGATATTCACATGTATCTTCTCATCATCATGATTGATATTCACATGTATCTTCTCATCATCATGATTGATATTTACATGTATCTATTCATCATGATGATTGATATTTACATGTATCTATTCATCATGATGATTGATATTCACATGTATCTTCTCATCATGATGAATTATATTCACATGTATCTACTCATCATCATGATTGATATTCACATGTATCTTCTCATCATCATGATTGATATTCACATGTATCTATTCATGATGTTAGATATTCACATGTATCTATTCATGATGTTAGATATTCACATGTATCTATTCATGATGTTAGATATTCACATGTATCTACTCATCATGATGATTAATATTCACATGAACATATATCTACTCATTATATCCACATCTATCTGTTTATCATGATGATTGATATCCACATGTATCTACTCATCATGATGATTGATATTCACATGTATCTACTCATCATGATTGATATCCACATGTATCTACAGTAAAAATACAAAGCACTGAAACATTTTTCGGTCAGTTTTCCACTTTCAATTTCTTTTTATAAATCACATGTACATCTTCATACTAAGATTAGGATAAAACCCATCAATTTGTAACTTAAACTATGTTTTCAATACAATGTTTGAATACCTATAATTTTAATTTAGTGTTTTGGTGTAACAAAAATTAAAATTAAGAGTGCAAAACTCCAGTTAAACAAAATTTGGTTTTATGGCCCCAGACCTGACAGGCTGGGAACTAACTGACCATATGACTATATTTCAGCCTAACACTGACTGATAAATGATAAAAAAACCCACCTTAAATACAATTAGTGTTGTATAATGACTATAATGTAATAATTTTCTCTCTCTATATATATATATAAACTTATTAGTAATTATGCGGGGTTGGGAGGTCGATTGGTTTAATGAGTGAACGTTAGTGACCTGGTTCCTGCTTGTGCATGAGTAGGATTGCCTGTCCTACCTCATTGGTTTTCTCCCGGTCTTCTGGTTTCCTCCCACTGTTAAAGACCCCTACAAGCAAGTGAATTATTGAAATAAAATTGAACCATATGTTAGTACCGAAATGTAGTACATGTATGTTAAAGCCCATTCTCTCTCTCTCTCTCTGTTATTAATTATCATTAATTACATGTAATTTATAAGCTGTAATAGAATTAATAACCTACTTTCAGATCAAGGATAACATTGTGGTAAAAATTCCCTCTAATTATTTTTGACATTTATATTACCCGTAACCTTGCCTAGGCTGGCTACAAAAACTGATAAACTCACCACTGGTATCAATAATGGGTTGTAAATGAGAGAGAGAGAGAGAGAGAAAGAGAGAGAGAGAGAGAGAGAGAGAGAGTTTAACCTCCACTTGACACAAACTAGGTTATTTTGGGACTAACATATGGTTCAATTTTATTTCAATAATTCACTTGCACATACATGTAGGGAGAGAGAGAAATGGGGTTTAACGTCCACTCGACACAAACTAGGTCATTTCGGGACTAACACTTAGTTCAATTTTATTTCTATAATTCGCTTGCGCGTAGGGGTCTTTAGCAGTGGGAGGAAACCAGAGGACCCGGAGAAAACCCATGAGGTTGGACAGGCGACCCTACTCCTTGTCACGTACAACCGGGGATTCAAAACCACGCCAGTTGACTCAATGACAGACTTAATGATACAGCGCGCACGTGCTAACCGCTAAGCCATCCACCACCCCCATACATGTCGGGGTTTTTAGCAGTGGGAGGAAACTGGAGGACCCGTAGAAAACCCACGGGGTTGGATAGGAAATGATTTTACATCAGTTATTTTGAGACATAAATTGAGCTCAGGACTGTAAAGAATTTTTATAGGAAGACCATACTGGTAATACTCATACAGATATTGTATATTATAAAGCTAATCATAGGAAAATTGATTTAGAAATAATCCTATAATCTTCATGTATCAGTACCAGGATGAAAATCAAGTATGCTAAGCATACTACAATATTTTTTTGTCTAGAATGTTTTCTATGGAGAGAGAGAGAGAGAGAAATGGGGTTTAACAGCCACTCGACACAAACTAGGTCATTTCGGGACTAAGATATGTTTTAATCTTATTTCAATAATTCGCTTGCGCATAGGGGTCTTTAGCAGTGGGAGGAAACTGGAGGACCCGGAGAAAACCCACGAGGTTGGACAGGCAACCCTACTCCTTGTCACGTACAAGCAGGGATTCAAAACCACGCCAGTCGACTCAATGACAGACTTTATGATACAGTGTGCGCACGCTAACCATTCAGCCATCCACCCACCCCTGATTTCTATGGACAGGGATTATCTTATTTTAGTTTCATGATTACAATTCGTTTTTGTTTTTTTAAAATAACAAATGGTAAACATGACCCAAATAAATTATCAATAATCGCACAGTTTCAAAATGAAAAAATGGAATGGGGTTTAACGTCGTTTTGCTCCGAACTGGGCTAATATATAATGAGGACAGGCATACGCCATACAGTGTGCTATGACGACAATTGTGCCCAGACAGCAGCACTAGGGACTACTCTTATATCGCATTCCAACTGTCAATTGATCTTTTACATGCACGCCATCCAAACGACTAGACAGCTGTCCTTGTCGGGCCCTCCATCCTGCATCACTGACAAGGGGGAACTACGCCAGAAAATCTGGATGAACTTTCTGGGCCAATGAATCGCATTGTTTCAAAAAAGCAAGTAAATTATTAAGTGACAGGACACAGAACATAAATAATAATTGGATAGTTTCACAAGTAAATCATATCACCTCTGAAAACTATCAACAAGAATTATGTAGTTTATAGAATAATTAATGTCATTGATAAAAGTATACTGTATTATACTAACGAACATGTCACCTAATCATTATATTAAATAGGTGCTGCTGTGTCGTAACATCATGCTGCAGCTGTGCTGTACATTATGCTATTGTGTTGCAGCTGTGCTGTATAGACCAGAGGCTCAGCGCGCGGGGGGGGGGGTCCATGAAATGGGCACAAAACCAGACCCAACTTTTCTAGGGTATAATTTTGCGTAGAATACAACGCTGACATTTATTACTTTAAATCTTCCTGGTGCTAAAACGGAAAATGTGACCTTTTGACCTCTGGGGTCACAAAGAACAAAGGTGAATTTAGCAAGTTTACATTTTTATTGAAAGTGTGATTACTTTCGATCATTTTCAGCTTATTTTCATGATACAAGAATGACCGCGCGTTCACTTTCAGTGCAAATGAACCATTTGACCTTTGACCCTGAATATCTCGAAAACGCACTAACCGCAGACTGATTACCACTCGGCATCGTATTCTACGCAAAATTTCACTCGAGAAAAGTTGGGTCTGGTTTTGTGCCCATTTGATGGACCCCCCCCCCCCCCGCTGAGTCTCCAGACTAGTAACATAATGCTATGTGTATTGTGCTGCTTTGTTATGACATACCTGTACATGTACAATGTCTATCATATTGCTGTGTAACATACATGTACATGAACAGGTCTGTGTGAGACACTAGAATTAATAGATGTTTGACAACTACACTTCAAATTGTAGGTCTATCGCTCAAATAATATCAACATAATATGAGTTGAGGGTCAGCCTCGCAAAACATAATTCAACATTCTTTTTTTAAAAACGTGTACGATGATAACACCACATGTATTTGAGAGACGGACCTACAATTGGAGTGAAGTTTTCAACCATTCTATGATATACATGTAGATATAATATACTTTTTGAATTATTCCACATTAAATAGTGTACTTGTTTATTCTGGGCAATACCGGGTGAACATAACCTTGTTTATTCTGTGTCACCCGGGTAAACATGACCTTGTTTATTCTGGTCCACCCGGTTGAACATAACCTTGTTTATTCTGGGTCACCCAGGTGAACATGACCTTGTTTATTCCGCGTCACCCGGGTGAACATGATCTTGTTTATTCTGGGCCACCTGATTGAACATGACCTTGTTTATTCTGGGTCACCCGGGTGAACATAATCTTGTTTATTCTGGGTAACCCTGGTAACCATGACCTTGTTTATTCTGGGCCACCCGGGTGAACATGATGTTTATTCTGGGTCACCCGGATGAACAAGACCTTGTTTCTTTCTGGGCCACCCAACATGTTCCATTACTGACTGCCAAAGAGAGAAGAAGATCTTACCATTGGACAAAGCTTGTCCAAGTTCTACAGCTGATATCGAACCACTTCTATCTTTATCAATCCTGATGTTGAAACAAACAAACAAACAAATAATCACATGCTTTTATAAATAAATTATCTCCCCTTGGATACAAAACTATCTCGGTACTCAATACTATGTTTTACTCATAAAATTATAAAAACAAATAATTTACTCAATCTGAAATCAAGTACATGTAATTGATATGCTCTGATCACAGCATGGGGCAAAAATAAGAATTTTGTTTCACATAACAAATTCTGATTGAATCGAAATGAAATTAAATGGGGTTTAACGTCCTACTGTTCTGCTCCGACTGGGCTAATGAAGATGGTTGATTGGATCGAAATGTCCATGTGCATAATTTAAATTGGAGCAAATTTTAAATTATCCATTAAAGAGAGAGAGAGAGAGACAAACTAGGTCATTTTGGGACTAACATATGGTTTAATTTTATTTCAATAATTCGCTTGCGTGTAGGGGTCTTTAGCAGTGGGAGGAAACCGGAGGACCTGGAGAAAAGCCACGAGGCTGGACAGGCGACCCTACTCCTTGCCACGTACAACCGGGGATTCGAAACCACGCCAGTTGACTCAATGACAGGCCTTATGATACAGCACGCACATGCTAAACATTCGGCCATCCAACCCCCCTATCCATTAAAGCTGTACATGTGTAGCTAGTGTTTAAAACTCACTGAGGATTATTACACACATGTACAGGTTTCATTGTTGGGGGTGGGGGTCACAGTGGCTAAGTGGGTAAGACGCTGGCTCACTAGCCTGGAGGTCGGGTGTTCGATCCCTGCACTGGCTGAGAAAGTTCATCCAGATTTTCCGTCGCGGTTCCTAGTTGTCAGTGATGCAGGATGGAGGGCCTGAAAAGGACAGCTGTCTAGTCGTTCGGATGGGACGGAAAACAAAGGTCCCATGTACACATTGGCTTGCATGTAAAAGATCCCTCGACAGTTGGAATTGAATATAAGAGCAGGCCGTAGTGACGATGTCTGGGCAAAAATTTCCCTCATAACACACTGTATGGCGTATTCCTGTCTTCATAAGTTCATTAGCCCAGTTCGGAGCAGAACAGTAGGATGTTAAACCCCTTTTCATTTCATTTCATTGTTGGGCTGTATTAAATTGACGCTGCCTTTTCCAATAAAATACCAGACCCATTATAGCTTTATACATGTAAAAGTACATATATATATGACTTCGAACTGAAACGGTTCAAGACTTTTTCATATTAAACTTATCGAATAAAACTTCTCACAAAGTACAGAAATAGTTTTGTAGTCTTGGAGATTTGTGAATAAATAATTTTGTTGGATTGTGATTCATCTTCGGTTAGATATCCTTTCTTCCCATCCCCAATAATCTGAAAGTTTTTATTTTAATTATGGAATCTTTTTCATTTACATGAAAAATGGAATTGCTAACAAGCCTGGAAATAAGGCACCTGTCACTGACAATGTCAGGCACAGATTCAGACTTTGTCAGGCACTAAACCTCTGGTGTCTGTCATTTTGTCCAGCACTGATTTGTCTTTTTTATTGATATTATTAATACAGGTTCAGCACTAACTTGAAAATGTCAGGTACTATTTCATTGGTCTGTGACATTTTGTCAGGTACATATACATGTAAAACCGTTATTTCTAGGACTGTAAATGTACCTTGATACATGTGTAACCATCAACATGAATTGCCAATCCAACAAGATTATTATTCAGGGTGTGAAACTAAGGGGAAGTAGGTTGGAGTCAGGTGACATCTTACCGTTAGACAATGCCTCGCCTAATTCTTTTGCCGATATCTGGCCACTTCTGTCTTTGTCAACTCTAGAAATAAATACATGATTAGCTTACATGTCTTACGATGACAAGAGTAGCGGCCAGGACAACAACGAGGGCTGTCGGCAATAAATAACTTTTCGTGTGACTCTGATAACTTTTTCACTTCATCATAAACTCTCCCCCCTCCTCCCCCCACGACCTACCCCGGACTTTCTCCTTTGGATGAGATTCACCTTGGGCGCTTCCCTACATTGTACAACGACACTTTGTCTTACCCAAACAAAACTTGATCAAGCCTATTTTTATGACTTCCTCTCGCAAGTTTCTTAGGAACACTGGTCTACAATATCACCCTCGGTGGAAGTGGACGTAAAACTCCAGGAACCAACGAACCATAAACTTGTACTTGCAATTCTTAAAGGACAATATTGGTGCCAGTCATTATCACATATGTGATAGAGCTGGTTAAACACATTCCAAATATAATTTCAACACAGAGATCATTGCTACGATAGCTGAGTAATACAGGTTTCCTGAGTCGGAAGTGACAAACGCCAAGGGAAAACACGAGTCATCTCTCTATATAACTCATTAACTGACTGATGTGATGAGTGATAACAGATATACGGCCGAATTTCTGCTCACAAATAATTCCTTCGAAGACCAAAAGTTGATATAAGGGACTGTAAGAGGATACCTGACAATTCAATTATCAATAAAGTAATTGAATGTCATTAGATAAGAGAACACAAGAAAATTAGAAATCAGAACCTAATCCAATAAATATCGCAGGCTAGCATTGACATCAAGAGTTGATTATGGTCTGGATAAGTTAATTAATGTCTAATTAATAATTTAGATAACATTTCAGGCCTAAAAAAAAACCTGAAATAGGCAGATTTATCTCTTGTATAATATAGAGCGAAGCTCTACAGCATCGCGCGTAGCGCGGTGCTTGAGCAAAGCTCTTTTCCGGTAACACAGGAGCGTAACTGAAATTGTCACCCACAGATTGTTGAATAAAAAAAAATTCAGACCGGAACCGGATACACTGGGCAAAACAGGTAATGCGCATGTCAACTTACCAAATCTCGCCCAAGCGAGATTACGCGCCTCATAGAATTATTTCTATGACGCGTCTAATCAATGACGTCACATATTTTTGACGTCAATGAAAATAATTCTCACACTTTTTTGTTCTTTTTTAAAAAACAAAATTAATGTATACAATTTAGATCTAAATGAAAATCAATTTGGAAAAACTAAATTATTTAACATTTTTTGTATCACTTGTTGAGAAAATTAATTATGAAGGTTTTATATTTGACAATAATCAGCTTCGCTCTACTCAGGCAATGACTGTTAGATATTATATGTTTAATCAGATTGAGAATGGTCTACACTTGTTATGATACTGCAGTTGGTACCGTACTGTATAAATAATGTCAAATTACGAAGCTAGATACTGTTGGATTCTGTCTCGATCACTGCATTGATTATTGATAAGCAACTGAATTTGAAAGAAATTGAATTTGAATTGGAAACGTACGGGTACGGCGCTACACGTAGTGTTATTTTACGTACCTTTGAAATATTCCCATTAAAAAATTTGGATCTGTACCGCCTTGGGCAGGTGCCCGTTGTTGATACTGCTGTCCGTAATTGTACGACATTTTGTGGAAATGTTGAAACTGTTCTAAATACTTTCGTCACTAAATTTGCAGAAATTGCTCAATATAATTATTACAAAATAAGTCAACAACTCAGCATTATGAACTTCCGGTTCAAACAGGTTTAAGCTCCGGAGCATAAAAATCTTTAAAATCTCAAGATAGAATCTGAAAATTCTCAGAACATTATCATTGGTTTTGAATTTTTACAAAATAATTTCAAAATTTCGTTTTATTAACTGAAAGCATTAGAATGATTTTTTTTTCTTGCGATCGGTTTTTTATATTTTACGGATTGGTGTTGGAATCAGAGTGGTAGTAAAAATAAGACGGATAGACTACAGAATATTAATCGTATTTTTAATAGGTGGGCGTGTCGAATAGTTTCGTTTTGATTTTTTTTTTTTTTTTTGTCAGATCATTTGTGACTGATCACATCATAAACGAGGTCCACACAATAACTGACTGTATTATGGTTGGCATAAAAATTGAAAAAACTTATATTAAATCACATACATATTTATAGTATTTTGTTCTGTTTGTTCCCGTCCCTTGATTCAAAAAGCCACAGAATAATTTTTTTTTAAAGAATGGATCAAATAGAATACGAGATAGCTAGGACATCTAAACGTTGTCTCCTCTGAGCACAGATACTTTTTTTTAAAATATACTATTCAAAAAAAGTAGGGGATACTTGATTTTGGGGGCATAATACTAAAATATGCAAATGACTACGAAAAAAGTCACTATAGAACCTACCGCATGGAATGCAGGTGATGCTTGGGATCATCATGGGGGTCCAACCCAAGATTTGCACGACTCTGACTTTGAATGTTACAGTCATTGTGGCATTGAATTCCAGGGTGGAAACATCAGTTTAATTGTTTTAGTGACCAGAAAACAAATTTTGATATGCGTCGGCTTACCCAAAATGAAAGGTTACGTGCCCTCGGCATGCTACAGATCGGCACAACACAGGCGGTTGTGGTGCGGACGATGAATGTTTCTCAGTCTGTCATAAGCAGGCTATGGTCCAGATACCGTGATACACAATCTGTACAGGACAGACCACGCTCAGGTCGACCAAGGGCGACAACTCAAGCCCAGGAACGATTTATCCGTACCTTGGCCTTGAGAAATCGTGTCATCACAGCAAATCAGATCAGCGCTCGTCTTCAAACAGACACTGTTGTGAGAGTGAGTGGCCAGACGATTCGGAATCGACTGCATAGGGGTCACCTTCGCGCCCGACGTCCTCGCGTGATCCCTTGTTTGAGAGATCATCACATTCAGGCAAGACGTCGTTGGTGTAGGGATCGTCAACACTGGGATAATCGACGCTGGAGCAATGTGATGTTTTCAGATGAGTCAAGGTTCACTGTTGATTTTTTGGACAGACGTAGGAGGGTGTGGCGTCGTCGAAACGAGCGCTTCCAAGACGTTAACGTCATCAGACATGATCGATTTGGGGGTGGTTCTGTTATGGTGTGGGGAGGCATCACTGTTGCTGGAAGAACGGCTTTACATGTTGTTGCAGGGCGTGTTACAGGCCAGTACTACCGGGACAACATCTTGGCAGTCCATGTTGTGTCGTTCGCACGACGTCATGGCCGCCGTTTCATCTTCCAGGATGACAACGCAAGATGTCACAGGGCCAGGATCGTTACAGGTTACCTCCAACAACAGAACATCACCACATTACCTTGGCCAGCACTGAGTCCCGACCTCTCCCCCATCGAGCATGTCTGGGACATGCTTGGACAGAGGTTACGTCAACGTCAACAACGTCCTGCCAATGTCCAAGAACTTGCTGCTGCGTTGCAACAGGAATGGGACAATCTGGACCAAAATGACCTTAGACGTCTCATTAGGAGTATGCCACGTCGGATCAATGCTTGTTTGGCAAACAGAGGAGGATTTACCCGTTACTGACTTGGTTTTGATGCTCTGGTAACTTTGCTGTTTGACCCCGGGTATCATTTTACCCTTATAATGGTCAGTCTGTGCCTTACTTAGTCTAACGATTATTTGGAATAAATCGATGAATGTGAACTTCATTTCATTTTGTCATTTGTTTCTTCGTCAGTTTCATTAGGTGACTTTAATAACACTTAAAAATCAAATATCCCCTACTTTTTTTGAATAGTATATGTTAATTATTTTCTGATTCAATTATATATAGACTAATCGGATATATATTTTGTGCATTTATAATGGTCTATTGTTTGTTTGTTTTGTCTTGTTGTTTTATGTACAGTTTTCCTTTATTGTCTATTTAAAATGAAAGTAGCTGATCACTTTATTATATCTTTAAGCATCTGTTGACTTGTTGTTATCTTATCTCAATATATTAACGACATCCTACCATCTTTTATTGTCACAACATGTCTGTCATCATCAGGTAGATGATATCACCTGTCTGTGATCAGGTAGGATAAAACACACTTTAATTATATTCTCTTGATCAGTTAGGATCGAGGGGGGGGGGGCTTTAGTCTCAGGTAATGATATCACCTGTCTGTCATCAGGTAGAATAAAACACACTTTAATTATATTTTCTTGATCTGTTAGGATGGGGGTTGGGAGCGTTAGTCTCAGGTAGATAATTATATCACCTGTCTGTCATCAGGTAGGATAAAACACACTTTAATGATATGATCTGTTAGGATGAGGTGGGGCGTTAGTTTCAGGTAGATTATATCACCTGGCAACAACAGCAAATACATACATGTTCAATATCACACTAATAGTTGTTATGATGAGGGCAGTTCACAAACAGGTCAGGTGTAATATAATTTTCATCCTGATTGATCCTTGTGAATAAATGAAATGAAATGGGGTTTAACGTCCTACTGTTTTGCTCCGAACTGAGCTAATGAAGACGGGCATACGCCATACAGTGTGCTATGAGGGAAATTTTGCCCGGACAGCGGCACTACGGCCTACTCTTATATCGAATTCCAACTGTCAAGGGATCTTTTACGTGCACGCCAATGTGTACACGGGACCTCGGTTTTTCGTCTCATCCGAATGACTAGACAGCTGTCTTTGTCAGGCCCTCCGTCCTGCATCACTGACAAGGGGAAACCACGCCGGAAAATCTGGATGAACTTTCTCGGCCAATGCAGGGATCGAACACCCGACCTCCAGGCTAGCGAGCCAGCGCCTTACCCACTTAGCCACCGTGATCCCCTCCTTGTGAATAAGGTCTATTGACACTACTGACATAGTCAGACACCTAGTGATACAGAAACACCCCACTCGATCGAATTTACCGATGAACTCAAGATCCCCACTCGCCCATATTTACTAATGGTAAATTGTCCCAACTTAATGATGCTACAGCCCATTTAATGATGGGGAACTCTATTTATGGAACTGATAATTACTGATGGTATACCTCATTTGATCTGATTTACTGATGGTACACTCCATTTGATCTGATTTACTGATAGTACACTCCATTTGATCCGATTTACTGATGGTACACCCCATTTGATCCGATTTACTGATGGTACACCCCATTTGATCTGATTTACTGATGGTACACCTCATTTGATCTGATTTACTGATGGTACACACCATTTGATCTGATTTACTGATGGTACACCCCATTTGATCTGATTTACTGATGGTACACCTCATTTGATCTGATTTACTGATGGTACACTCCATTTGATCCGATTTACTGATGGTACACCCCATTTGATCCGATTTACTTATGGTACGCCCCATTTGATCCGATTTACTGATGGTACGCCCCATTTGATCCGATTTACTGGTGGTACACCCCATTTGCTCTGATTTACTGATGGTACACCCCATTTGATCCGATTTAATGATGGTGCACTCCATTTGATCCGATTTAATGATGGTACGCCCCATTTGATCTGATTTACTGACGGTACGCCACATTTGATTGGATTTACTGATGGTACACCCTGTTTGATCTGATTTACTGATGGTACGCCCCATTTGATCTGATTTACTGATGGTACACTCCATTTGATCCGATTTACTGATGGTACACTCCATTTACTGTTGGTGCACCCCCTTTACTGATGGTACACCCCATTTGCTCTGATTTACTGATGGTACACCACATTTGATCCGATTTACTGATGGTACACCTCATTTGTTCCGATTTACTGATGGTACACCCCATTTGCTCTGATTTACTGTTGGTGCACCCCCTTTGCTCCGATTTACTGGTGGTATTCCCCTATTTGCTCCAATTTACAGACGGTACACCCCATTTGATCCAAATTAACTGATAGTACACTCCATTTGATCCGATTTACTGATAGCCATGGTACACCCATTTGATCTGATTTACTGATGGTACACCCCATTTGATCTGATTTACTGATGGTACACCCCATTTGATCTGATTTACTGATGGTACACCCCATTTGATTTGACTGAATCGTAGGGAACTCTGTGGACCTGATTTACTCATGGAACACCTCTTTTTACCTGATTTACTGATGGTACACACCGTTTGACCCACTTTGCAGATGAGACACCACATTTGTCCTGATTTACTGATGCACACCCACTTAAGTGACCTGATTTATTGATGAATACTCAACTGATTTACTGACCTATTTTACTGCTATGACACACAATTGACCTGATCCGAAGGACAGAATGAAAATCAAGTTATGTCCCCTTTTCGAACATATATGTAGAATGTGTGGACTGGTATAAAAGAATACAACCAATATCTTATCACAGTGGTTTATTTATAAATTAATTATCACAGATATCTATTAATTATAAATTCTTGGACCCGTTTCACAAAGGTTAACCTAGAATTACATGTACGTAAATTCAACAGAGTTTTATAGTGAAATATAAATTTATGCATGCTTAAGACTTACGAGTGCTTTATGAAACGGCACCGATGCACATATTGGTGTATTTACATCAATGAAATCATATAAAGGTTTATAGCTCTGTCTTTAGCAACACAATATTGTTCTTAGCAACATAATATTGTTGTTAGCAACATAATATTGGCATTAGCAACATACATTTTGTTGTCAGTAGCATAATATTGTAATTAACAACATAATATTGTCGTTAGCAACATAATATTGTCTTTAGCAACATAATATTGTAGTTAACAACACAATATAATTGGCATTAGCAACATAATATTTTATCATTAGTAGCATAATTTTGTAATTAGCAACATAATATTGATGTTAGCAACATTGTCGTTAGCAACATAATATTGTCATTAGTAACATAATATTGTAGTTAGCAACATGATATCAATAGAAATTACATTATAACATAAAAATGCATCAATATGAAAAGTTCAATGGAAATTTTCTCAAATGCCTTTACAAACAGCCTACAAAATAAATTTGTGTCCTCTCACAAATATACATGTATAGCATAATTTATATGATGTGGGGAAAAAAGAAGATTGGGTTTTGAAGAACATCTAGAACCAGTAAGTTATTGGCCATTGTTTAACCTTTTCCCAGGGTATATAACACATTTATATAGAGCTTATGTCATCCCTAATCAAAATTAACATCAAATCAATCTGATTCAACACTTTATTTGGATCGGAATCAGACAGGTTTTTACTTCTTTAAGTCCTTGTATTGATCAATGAAGTTCCCATGATTTATTACTAAACACAAGGTACAATTTTATGGATACATAATTACTGAGATTAATACTATTGATAATGACGAGAGTATCATCATCGAAGTGTCACTTGATAAAGACGAGAATATCCTCGTCGAAACGTTGCTTAGTATTAAACTCTGTAATTGTGTATCCATAAAATTGTACCTTGTGTTAATATGTTCAATTACTAATTGCCAATCAAAGAAGAAATAATTAAACAGGTGAAAGACATATTAGGGCATCATGGAAGCCATTGATAGATAGGCATTATAGTAAATTCTGTATTATACATCAAGTTGCACCATATTTAGGAAGCAAATATGAGTTTTAATTGAATCAATTAATCATCTCTTTAATCACAGTCATGTTTTAAACAAAAAAAATATCACAGACTGTTTTGATTTATAGATCAACGTCGTACGAAGCATGGTGGCGTTGGCACTTTAATCGCTCCTCTTCACCTTTTTCATAGCCTCGTTGTAGATATTTCAGTGTTTCATGTAATCTTTCCGCCTGTTCCCCCGTCCCGAACAACTTTTTTAAACCTTGTTTCTCTTTCCTTATACTTTTTTCTTCATCCAGTTTTTCCAGAGTTTCACGTTTTTCTTTCCCAGATTGATATTTTAATTTATCCTGAAACGGAAATATTGGAAACATGTGTGTTTAAAGATACATTATTGGAGATTAGATAAAGAGCTGGCAGTTCTCATTATAATAGTTAAAAACTAGATAATGTAAAGGGGATTTTCTGAAAATTTCAGTCAAATTGATCCACACAGAAGCAAGCATTTAGCGATTGAAGCGAGTATTTAGCGATTGAAGCGAGTATTTAGCGATTGAAGCGAGTATTTAGCGATTGAATTTTGGGCCTAGCCTTGGTCATCATTACTAAAGTCGGTACGATAAAAACATAGTCTCGATTATCCATTTTTTTATTTAATCAGAAGCAGCAGACCGGGTTCTAATCCAGTAAATATCGCAGCCTAGCGATGCCATCGAGAGTTGATTATTATAGTCTGGATAAGTTAATTAATGTCTAATTAATAATTTAGATAACATTTTCAGACCTAAAGAATGACCTGCAATTGGCAGATTTAGCTCTTGTATAATGTATGTTTAAGTATATATAAATATTGTGGTATAATTGTCAAAATATTTGGAGATATTTATTTATGGTGGGGAATAATATAATCATTTAATATTACCTTGTATGCGATATCATTTTTATCAGTTGTAAAACGAGGAAGATATTCGTTGGAATGGTGGAAGGAGGAAGCGTGTTGAGCTGGTCGTTGTGATGTATCGCGACATCGGGGTGAACATGACCTGGTCCTGTAGAATGAATCGAGTCTGTAATGGACATAAAGAAAGTTCAATATGTTTCTAACAGTCAGAGAATTATATCATTTCATACAACAAATCATTGTTTATACAATTGTAACAAGTCTAACATTTTCAATGAATTATCCACCCTAAAATGTACTCAAATTCATGATTTAACATTTAATTAAAAAAAAAAAAAAAAAAAAAAATCAGTATCACCTGGACATAATCTCCTGCCTTGGATTAAAGATGGGTTCCCAGAAAAGTATTTATCGGGTGATTATTTCCAATAAAAGTATGGCAACTTTGGTATATATGGAAAGCAGAGATATCCAATCTTACTAGAAAAATACTGGATTCCCTGAAAACTACTCATGGAGCGTATACAGGACAAAAATGTAAGGGTTCCCCTAATCAACAGCCCGACGATTAAGAATTTCTGCCCGCATGATGTCAAAGGTCACACGCGAACATTGAGCGCTTGATGTACAAGTTGATAAACGCCATGAAGAGTTAGACGTACAACACTTTCTGAGATAAAAATGACGGAAAAAGACGCGGGTAGTGGATAATCCGAGAATTTAATTAGGATTCGATATTTGTAATAAATAGTAAGCTATTAAAGACAACATCGTCTTATGTATACAATGAATTCTCCTCTGACTTCCAAGACGTGACGTAAACATGACCTGGTTTGATCAAATTTTAATAGCAGGGCATTCCTTCGCAATTAAAATGTTTGAGAAGGATTTGATGCATAATTATGACAAATTAATTAGTTTGAATATGTTTTTAGTCCATATATACCATTAAATCACCCAGTTTGTACGCGGGAACCCATCTTTAAGTTGGATTAAATAAAAGGTAAATCAAAAGATTGCAGTGAAAATAAAAGATGATCACACTGGCTTGTGTTGATGATATCCTATACATGGTCTGCAGTGTATGTCAAATATTGACTAAATTTGCCATTCATACCATTCAGAGAAATTTTTTCTGGACAGTGGCACTATGAACGTACTCTTTTTTCAACTTTCAACTATCAAGGTTTTTTATATGCACATCATTGTGCAAGGGCCTTTTTTTTTCATCCATTCGAACGACCATACATTGTCCCTTGCCAAATCCTCCGTCCTGCACGACTGAACCATGCCAGAAAATCTCCCTCAAGTTTCTCTACCAACACCTGGACCAATGTCTTACTCACAAAGGCCTAGTCAAAACAAACTTACTTTTCTTGTCTTTCTTTACGTCCTTGTCGAACTTGCTGCCAACTTGGAAACATGGAATTAGCGGTTAAACTTGGAACCTTAACATATCGACGTAAACGCTTTACTTCTGAATAAGGTACCATAATCCCGTGACCAGGTGTACAGTAAAAATATCTCTTTCCTTCAAATAATCCATTGGTTAACGAATTTACTGAAATGAATTTTAAACAACAATCAATATGAGTCCAGTTGCAGCCACAGTATTTTCGGTTGGGAGGGAGGGGGGAAAGTGGGGGTCCTCCTCCAGTGATGGGATTTCAAAATTTTAGTTGTCAGACATTTTCTTCATGAAAATAAAGGGACATAACTCTTATCGTTATTTAAGCAGGCGTTTTCAAACCACAATTAAGAATCACGTGTCAACAAAATATTCAAATTCATACGTAATAAAAAAAATAGGTGCACCTCGTTATTTTTCACATTCAATTCCCGTACGGTATTCAAATTTATGTCAATAATATTCCTACAAAATTACATGACATCGTAATACCATAGAATGAAAGCGTACCGACTACTGCCCATCCGTACCGGTTTCAATTCCCCCAAAATTACCGTATTTTTCGGGTCACAAGTCGATACATTTTTCAGCGAAGTCCGGCATTCGTCTTATACTCTGTTTCGATTTATATACGGAAGGTAAAAAAATGACATCCCGAAATTTATTTGACCGTAAACCGTAGTAAACGTCGCTCTATAATACAACGAGCGAGTGACACCTGCAACTGCTAAAAAATCTCATTCGACTCTAAGCATGCGCTCTCGTCTAAAACAATTACCGTAACTACTTACGTTATTCCAATCGAAATATTCGTCAACATTTTTTAGCGTATTTATTTATTTATTTAAAAACATAAACCCCATTCAAAATATGATCATAAATCCGACAATATGCCATCAAAATAGATTCTTTTCTCCCGACATCAGACGTATTAGATTCGGCACGTTTACACCTCTTAATTCCACGTGTCTCGTGAGATTTCTACTTTCATTTTACGTGTGTGTGAAATAGCTTTATTTAACTTCGGCTTCCACTGAAGAAATATCACAGACAGGTTATCGGACACAATGTATATTGATTTGGGGTGTTATATACGATTAGGATATGTGACATATATGACTAATGTCTACGGTCGACATCAAGGAGATTAAAATGTGAGACAATGGAGAAATCACGGGTTAATCACATAGATTAAGTTTATTGGATTGATATATAGTCTGACAAAGGAGAAGCAATGACTTCTGTTCAGGATTGAATTGATGAATTGTCCGACAAAGAATTAAGTCAGCCAATCAAGACAGATTAAGTAGTTAATCAAGGTATGTGTATAGACCGTATAAAGCGATAAATACGTTGATCACTTAATTTCCTAATCAATCCAGCCTATTATCAACGATAATCGGGTTGAGTGGTAGTTATACACTCAGTACACTATATTAATTTTCGAATTTTGAATATTATTTACCATGTCTTGATGTCCGATTCGGCATATTCCTGGTCGGACAATTTACGACGTTTGGAAAATAGCATCGGACATGTCCGGAATATACGGGCAAAATCCCATCACTGTCCTCCTCTGAGAATATTTTGAATGATTTGGGTCTGAATGGCGATTTATTGTGCATACCCAAGCAAAAAAACCAAAACACCACAGATTTGCACTTCACACAAACTAGGTCATTTCAGGACTAACATATGGACCATTTTTATTTCGTTAATTTGCTTGCGTCTGAGTCTTTAACAGTGAGTAGAAACGGGAGGACCTAGAGATAACCCATGATGCCAGTGACTCTACTCCTTGTCACATACATATACAAGCAGGGAATAGAAATCTCATCACTTAACTCAATGATAGACCTAATAATGATTTAAAGCCCCATGTTGGACCATTCGCCTCGTTCTCCCCCCCCCCCCCCACCACCAACAAAAAAAAATAAAATAAGTGGACTTTTATTATAGTTGTATCATTTTTGATTCAATAGCTTTAAAACATATGTTCGGGTAGCCTGCAACCCTTAATGGTCACTAAAGTTATTCTTACCATTATCATCTAACTTAACGCCAACATAAAGTCTTGGTGCCACCTGATTATCGTCAATAAAACCAACATATCTTACAATACCTGAAAAAATACAGGTAACATATACAGGTAATCATATAGATAATCAAATAATAACATCAACACCTGGAAACTAACAGGTAAACATATATAGGTAGATATTCGTTTACAGGTAACACCTGGAAACACACAGGTAAACTATACACCTATATACAGGTAAATCATCAACTTTGTTTGGTTCATAATCAGCTGATTTATTGATGGATCTGTGGCCAAATGTCAGATTGAGAAAAAATCACAATCATTGAGAAGAGTTTGTCCGAGGTACACAAAACATGTTGGAAATTTATATTAAAAAAATGTTGAAATTCGATAGGGTCCTTATTTATTCCCAAATGAACAATCTCAACAAATTTTATAAATTCTATCAAAAACTTTGTGTTCACAAGAAGAAGAAGAAGAAGAATATCGTCATATATAAAGCGCTAAGAATTCATATATCCAAACGCAAATGACGAGATTACTTTCAATTATCTATTTCGATATTGTTTTGACCCCAACCAATCCAACCAACCAATAATTTAATCACGGTGGCCTACCTGTTTTTCCGTGAACTGAAACTCTGTCTCCTATTCTCATCATGTCATCTATTCTAATACCCAAATTACTTGACTCTCTCAATCGGGTCTCATACGAGGCAAACATTCCACTAACAGAACTTCCAAATACATTCTTCCAGAAATTCACACACACAGAACAATTACATTGAAATGGATCTCTGGCATTCTGAAAAACAAAATTGTTTGTGAAAATCATCAACTGTAATAACAGTTAATTAAAAAAATGGGAAATAAAATTGTCCATGTGAGAAATACAAGAAGAAAAATCTTTGATTAGCATTTGTACGAATAAAGTTAGCTACTTTGTAGCAAATTGATCATATTCCTGAAGCAATGGCCCGAGAAATCCCTCTCGGGTCATTGCTGGATTGGCTTCTGATACTTGAGCTATTCAGGGAGTGTGTCTATTCTTCCTGTTCAATCAAATCTTTCCAAAGTACAGCAACATGACAGTCATTCATTTAATCTGGGGTCTTCCCTAAAACTTTGGACAGTGATTTAATGTATAAAAAATGGTGAAAGTATTGTTCGTCACCAAACAGTATTGTTTACATTATAGCTGTTTTGCTTGCACATTTGTCACACATTCGTTTTCTGCAATATTGTGCTATGCACTGGTTAATTGGGCGTAATAAATTTCGTGAGTCATGATGTAACATTACATATTTGGAGCTCTGTTTAAACCTGAATGGTATTGTTACGCAGTTAGGTATTGGTTGTTAATCAGACTATGGTACTGATCAGTCATAACTTGGAACAGAAATTTGCTTTCATTATGGCAGTGTTGAGTGGGATTAGGTCTATCAAATTTAACACTGCGAGGAGTATGCAAATTGATTAGCACCGGGCAAGATTATATTCACAAAATGCGATTAAAATCTGGTTATCGAGACCCTTGACGGTAAGAAGTGACTCTGTATGTGTACGAGTCAAATCGATCCAATCCTGTTGTCGTGTAGCCTAAGACCAACGTGTGCAGTTGCTGCTACAATTTCGAAATTCATTGGTACTTTTTTTAAAATTACACGCCATGCAAAAACATCCTGTTTTAATTTATCACACATGCATTTATGTCCTTCACACTTAAAGTTTAAGGTAGCAAGTCTGGATATATGCCTGTACTGGAATATGGGTGCTTCTCCCCATGGATTGTCCGACTTGTCGATATAAAATGAAAAACACGTTTACATGATGGAAGTGATATGTGCTTTTGAGATTTTTAATTTTAAGAAATTTCCTTTTTTTATTAATTAGATCTTCAACTAATTTTATTTTGCTCTAATATAGAGCGAAGCTCTAAAGCATCGCGCGAAGCGCGGTGCTTGAGCAAAGCTCTTTTCCGGTAACACAGGAGCGTAATTGAAAATGTCAACCACAGACTGTTGATTAAAAAAAAATTCAGACAGGAACCGGATACACTGGGGAAAACAGGCAATGCGCATGTCTGTCAATGCGCATGTCAGCGCATGTCAACTTACCAAATCTCGCCCAAGCGAGATTTTGGGTCTCTAAGAAATATTTCTATGACGCGTCGAATAAATGACGTCAGATAATTTTGACGTCAATGAAAATCCTCACACCTTTTTGTTCTTTTTTCAATTGGGGAAACTTTATTATGAAGGTTTTATTTGACAACAATCACATCAGCTTCGCTCTACTCAGGCAAGGCCTGTTACATATTATTTTTCTATTTTTTCAGTTTCAGTTCAACGTCTTGAATTGGGAGTTTTTGATTCTTCACTTAACTAAGTATGAAGTAAGGCCCTAAAAAAGAATGTTCAGTGACAGTGTCAGAAGTGAGTAAATTATTGGACCGCAACAAACCTTGTGGCCCAGTGGTTTCATCTTTGTTTGTTCCACCAAAAGCAGATATGAGGATGTTTTATTAAACTTAAACTTGCTCAGCTAAAAAAATTGTTTATGTTGTCAAGAACGCCATGACACCTGCAGAGCTTCCGGTTTCTAAGTCAGTTCCGGAGAGGTAAGGTCCCTTATATCAATTCATAAATTCATGATAAATGAATACAGCAGAGTTGTGATCTTTTTTTAAAGTTTTTCACCCAAATTAATTGTAAAAGTATATGTTAATTTGAGCTGTCATATATTTAAGATAAAAGTAGTTTGTGTTCTGAGGTATTTAAAATGTATTTACATAGGGGGCATTATTTATTTACTTCCTGCAAATATTCTAAAAATAGAATTTGTCATTTATGGATGACACAATCGGCTGCTGTTCATGAGTTTTGCTGGATTTTCATTAGGCAGACCAACTCTAAAAGTGACCCGTCGTACCAGGTATTGTCCATTCCTTCCGCTATTTAATACAAACACTCTCAAAATACCTTCAAAAGAAAGTCGGAACGAGAAATCGATATGAAACGAAATGTAAAATGAACCTGGACTGAACAACCACACGCTGCTGATCAAACTTGACTCGGTGACAGTTGTGGTGTTTTTGGTTGGATAGATCTTTATAGGAGTAGACCAAGAATAGTGATTTATTTACACAACATTCATTGATGTAGGAGGCTATTGTAACTATTGTAGATTTCCCCACAGTCAGCATATTGAAGTATTTTCCGCAAATTTTGCCATCAAGATTGTCACTTAACTTATGATGTTTTTAAAGCATAATCTTAAAGGAGCTAAATCGCTAACATTTGGGACCAAGAAATTCACAAAAGTGGGTCGCAACGCATATAATACTGTAATATGAATGTATATAAACTGATTTACATTTAATGGTTTCCGTTTTTAGTCCAATTTCAAATCAGTTATGTTAGGCGAAATAAGTCAGCAATCTCAATCGAGTGTAAATTTCTAGCGTCTAGTTATTCTAGTCTACATAACTCCATTTGATTTGGTGCAATGTGTCAAGCCTTGTCCCTCGAGTCTCTCAATACAACTGGGGCTGAAGCGCATTATGGTACACGATTCGTGTACCAATGTTAAAAAAATTATTTTATCTTAAATATCGGATATCAGAAGCTCATCTTTTCCCGGTAAGTATACATGTACATCATCAATGTTGATTTAAATTGACCAATAATTCGTGTTTTCGATGTCGAAGATTTTGGAGGATTTTGAGTTACGGACTTAGGTCCTTTAACACTAACAGAGACTGTGGCAAAACGGGTGGTACTTTTTACCGCCGACTACCGCCGACAAATACTTTTTACTGCCGACCGCATTGTAATGACTTTCGACCGTAATATAATTACCGCCGACCAAATACTTGTTACCGCCGACCAAACGCTTAATGATTCATTGTTACCGCCGACTATATAATATTAATTAAATTATTTGTGACAAATAAATAGATTTGGTTTGGTACGATCTGATTAAAATACAGATCTATATTTCGTTTTGTTTTTTTATACCTTCAATAGCCTCAACTACCTGAAGATCTGACCAATTGTAGTGGGATGTCGTGCCAGAGGCCATAAGGGCGACTTTTGATCCTTATGTCGTCAGACTTTTAATTTATTAATCAGCGTTGATGTTTCTACTGGGATACCCACAGATTCATGCACCGCACGCCAAAAACTCGACGTAACAGACCATTTCATTGGCTAATTCCTCACATCAACCAGAACACAGGTTATATAACAACACTTCCAGATCCTAGTGTATTAAAGACAAAACAAAACTTTGAACTACATGTATAAAAAACGAAACGAAATAGAATCTGTGTTTTAAAGGAATAATCTGAATAATTTAAAGATACATTATGGGAGATTAGATAAAGAGCTGGCAGTTCTTCCAATAATAGTTAAAAACTAGATAATGTAAAGGGAATATGCTGAAAATTTCAGTCAAATTGATCCACTCTGAACCGAGAATTTAGCCATTGAATTTTAGGCCCTGCCTCGGTCATCATTACTAAAGTCAGTACGATAAAAAACATAGTCTTGATTATCCATTTTTTGATTTAATCATCAGTGAGCATTAAGCAGCAAATCGGATACAAATCCGGTAATTATTTCAGGCAAGCGATGTCTTCGAGAGTAGATTGGCCTGGATAAGTTAGTTAATGTCTAATAATTTAGATGACATTTCAGGCCTAAAGAAAGACCTGCAATAGGCAGATTTAGCTCTTGTATAATATATGTTTAATATGATTATTACAATGACATCATTATTAATGTGACGTCATAATATATGTTTAATTAAAGATGTATTATGTAAGATTTGGGTAAAAGACTGACAGTTCTCACAATACTTATTATAATTGGAGTCAAATTACTTCATTTGGAGAAGGGGGGTTGAGTGGCCGAATAGTTAGCTCGTGCATGCTATATCATACCGCCTGTCATTGATTCCCCGGTTGTGTGTGACAAGGAGTAGGGTCGCCTGTCCAACCTTGTGGGTTTCTTCCCACTGCTAAAGACCCCTACGCAAGCGAATTATTGAAATAAAATTGAATCATGTGTTAGTCCAGAAATGACCTAGTTTGTGTCGAGTGGACCTTAAACCCCCATTTCTCTCTCTCTTTGTTTGCAGAACAGTATGGCTTTGAGTCATTGTGGGTGGGGGGTGGATGGCCGAATTGTCAGCACGCGCGCGCTGTATCATACAGTCTGTCATTGAGTCAACTGGCGGGGTTTCGATTCCCCTGTTGCACGTGACAAGGAATAGGGTCGCCTGTCCAACCTTGTGGGTTTCCTCCCACTGCTAAAGACCCCTACGCAAGCGAATTATTGAAATAAAATTGAATCATGTGTTAGTCCTGAAATGACCTAGTTTATGTCGAGTGGACGTTAAACCCCATTTCTCTCTCTTTCTCCCTGAGTGTCATTGCTACCGTTGTTACAATAATAAACAAACTCTTGGTTACCAGTATCCATTTTTAAATTTAAGTTATCTGCCAATCGTATTTGAGTGTCCAATTTACAAGTATTCAATTTCCTGACCACTGTTCAAAAATGTATCATTATCAATTGGGTTGTTAATTTTTTAATAGTGATTGAGAAACTAAACAGTTGTAAATTGAACACTCATTATCAAAATTTAATAGTCAGCTTTAAACTGGACACAAATACAAATTAGATGATATTTGGTGATTTTAGACGATTTTTTCTAATTTTTTAACAAAGATTTGATATTGAATGAATGTGAAAGAAATTAGTGCTATATACACAGACACAGTATGAAATGATACCTGGGTTACAGTGTTTAGAGAGTTGATTATTGACTTGGTGTATAATGAAATGATACCTGGGTTACAGTGTTTAGCAGTCATTGTTTTTTATGGCGAGTGATTGCTCTCGAGCGCTTGCCACTCACCTGAATGTCGACCGAGGGGAGTTTTTTTTCCCTCCCCTCAAAACTGAAAATGCATCTTTAATGGATTATGTTTAAAGATACATTATGTAAGATTTAGATAAAGAGCTAGCCATTCTTGCTATAATAGTTCGAAAATAGGTAAATAAAATGAATAATTTGAAAATTTCATTCAAATTACTCTATTGGGAGCGAAGATATTAAATATTAGCCTTTGAAGGTTTGACAAGACACGTGCAATAATTTCAATAATCATACTGGCTGTTCGAAGCTAAGTCTCGCTCCTCCATTTTTAGCTTAAATCAAAATATGGCTGAACTGTTCTAATCTATTTAATATCAGAGAAATCTGATGTCATCGAGAGTTGATTATGGTCTGGATAAGTTAATTAATGTCTGATTAATAATTTAGATAATATTTCAAGCCTAAAGAAAGACCTGCAATAGGCAGATTTAGCTCTTGCATAATGTATGTTTAAAATATTGATCGCTAAAATTCTTAGAAGGGTTACTTAACTCATTGTATAGACATGATTATTTATATCCTTGGGGATACAAGTAGCACTGAATTTGAGACAGTATCTCCTTGTGTTTTAAATGTATATCTGGGTACCGGTACTCCCACAGCTAAAGAACCCTACACGCAAACATATTATTGAAATAAAATTTAACTGTACATTTGTCCCAAAATAACCAAGTTTGTGTCAAGGGGATTTAAACTCTCGCTCTCTCTCTCTCTCTCTATTCAGATAGTTTTACCTAAAATATTTTAATAGACCTCCATTACTGTTGAAGTAGATGTTATACCCACCCACAGCTACTACTCCTCACAGAATCAACTCTTTTGATTCACTAAAATATATATGGAACTTCTCCTTCAAAATTATTCCAAATTCAAGATTTTTGTTGAAATGACAGGAACAATCAGCACTTACATGTACATGTACAAATTCCAGAAATCTTTTAAAATGCCACAGCGTGCTCCCCTGGCTGCTCTAGCTGTAACCATAGCCTTTTTGATTGTTGTCCGAGAAATAAATTGAATAAGACAAAAAATATTCAATTAATTTTGAAAATCAATGAATTGAATGCATGTGAATATTGCTATTGAAAATGATCAGGAAAAGTTTCTCATTTTTGAAAAGAACAAAATCCTCAGGAAAATAAATCCCCTGCATCGTGACCCAATGTAAAGATCAAACTAATTTCATTAATTCATGGACAGCGTGGGTGGAATGTCACAGAATATCTGACAGTAGGGTTATTATAATTAGATTATTTTATTAAATCAATATTCAGCATTAAATCTAGCTGGTTTAACTCTTATGTACAAATATACATGTATGTACAATGTTAATATTATATTGGTATTCAACAAGCTGTTTTAAAATTGAGGTCATACATGTACATAATCAATATTATATATATAAATACAGTCGTCACATTCCCAACTATTATACACACATTATTATACAGTTTGTTGTTGCAGTTTTATACGTTAGATGTTCTTGACATGTAGTTCACCCATAGTTTCCGTCTAGATTAATCGAGTCGGTGCAGACCTGTCAGACGTTAAATTTCATTTCATTTAATTTAACCATAGTTTATGTATATCTACTGAAATGGATTAATGAATTTGATATCAGGTATATGTTAGAGGTTGGTACCATGTTTGTTTCATTTACCCATAGTTTATTATTTCTATTGATGCAACCGGATTAATGGGTTTGATATGTTAGAGGTTGGTACCATGTTTGTTTCATTTACCCATAGTTTATTATATCTATTGATGCAACTGGATTAATGAATTTGATATACATGTTAGAGGTTGGTACCATGTTTGTTTCATACGTGTACAGTGTGTATAAACATTAGTTTGTTGTTACTCTTCTACAAAATAGATTTTTATTCATTTACTCGTTGGTTTTACTCCTAGTGATGCAACCAGATTCATGGATTTAATATACATGTGAGGCTTTGGGTTGGTACCATGTTTATTTTTAAGATATACATGTACATGCTAAGGGTGGGTACGAAGTTTGTTTTTTTAATGCTAGCGGTGGGTACGAAGTTTGTTTTTATATTGCTAGCGGTGGGTACCAAGTTTGTTTTTATATTGCTAGCGGTGGGTACCAAGTTTGTTTTTATAATGCTAGCGGTGGGTACGAAGTTTGTTTTTATAATGCTAGCGGTGGGTACGAAGTTTGTTCTTATAATGCTAGCGGTGGGTACGAAGTTTGTTTTTATAATGCTAGCGGTGGGTACGAAGTTTGTTTTTATAATGCTAGCGGTGGGTACCAAGTTTGTTTTTATAATGCTAGATGTGCGTATCAAGTTTGTTTTTATAATGCTAGAAGTGCGTACCAAGTTTGTTTTTATAATGCTAGATGTGCGTACCAAGTTTGTTTTTATAATGCTAGATGTGCGTACCAAGTTTGTTTTTATAATGCTAGGTGTGCGTACCAAGTTTGTTTTTATATTGCTAGCGGTGGGTACCAAGTTTGTTTTTATAATGCTAGATGTGCGTACCATCCATGTCTTAAAAGGAGAGTATTCATCTGCTCTTGTTTAAGCATTACTGAATAGTACTATACTATTCAAAAAAAGTAGGGGATATTTGATTTTGGGGGCATAATACTAAAATATGCAAATGACTACGAAAAAAGTCACTATAGAACCTAACAGAAGAAACATTTCCAGTTACATGTGACGCCCAAACGCACCAATAGCTACCGCATGGAATGCAGGTGATGCTTGGGATCATCATGGGGGTCCAACCCAAGATTTGCACGACTCTGACTTTGAATGTTACAGTCATTGTGGCATTGAATTCCAGGGTGGAAACATCAGTTTAATTGTTTTAGTGACCAGAAAACAAATTTTGATATGCGTCGGCTTACCCAAAATGAAAGGTTACGTGCCCTTGGCATGCTACAGATCGGCACAACACAGGCGGTTGTGGCGCGGACGATGAATGTTTCTCAATCTGTCATAAGCAGGCTATGGTCCAGATACCGTGATACACAATCTGTACAGGACAGACCACGCTCAGGTCGACCAAGGGCGACAACTCAAGCCCAGGATCGATTTATCCGTACCTTGGCCTTGAGAAATCGTGTCATCACAGCAAATCAGATCAGCGCTCGTCTTCAAACAGATACTGGTGTGAGAGTGAGTGGCCAGACGATTCGGAATCGACTGCATAGGGGTCACCTTCGCGCCCGACGTCCTCGCGTGATCCCCTGTTTGAGAGATCATCACATTCAGGCAAGACGTCGTTGGTGTAGGGATCGTCAACACTGGGATAATCGACGCTGGAGCAATGTGATGTTTTCAGATGAGTCAAGGTTCACTGTTGATTTTTTGGACAGACGTAGGAGGGTGTGGCGTCGTCGAAACGAGCGCTTCCAAGACGTTAACGTCATCAGACATGATCGATTTGGGGGTGGTTCTGTTATGGTGTGGGGAGGCATCACTGTTGCTGGAAGAACGGCTTTACATGTTGTTGCAGGGCGTGTTACAGGCCAGTACTACCGGGACAACATCTTGGCAGCCCATGTTGTGCCGTTCGCACGACGTCATGGCCGCCGTTTCATCTTCCAGGATGACAACGCAAGATGTCACAGGGCCAGGATCGTTACAGGTTACCTCCAACAACAGAACATCACCACATTACCTTGGCCAGCACTGAGACCCGACCTCTCCCCCATCGAGCATGTCTGGGACATGCTTGGACAGAGGTTACGTCAACGTCAACAACGTCCTGCCAATGTCCAAGAACTTGCTGCTGCGTTGCAACAGGAATGGGACAATCTGGACCAAAATGACCTTAGACGTCTCATTAGGAGTATGCCACGTCGGATCAATGCTTGTTTGGCAAACAGAGGAGGATTTACCCGTTACTGACTTGGTTGTGATGCTGTGGTAACTTTGCTGTTTGACCCCGGGTATCATTTTACCCTTATAATGGTCAGTCTGTTCCTTACTTAGTCTAACGATCATTTGGAATAAATCGATGAATGTGAACTTCATTTCATTTTGTCATTTGTTTCTTCGTCAGTTTCATTAGGTGACTTTAATAACACTTAAAAATCAAATATCCCCTACTTTTTTTGAATAGTATACATGTACTTATATGTACATGTACATTACATGTCATAGGCCTTGATACATACTTACATTGTACATGTCGTGTCAAGTTATATACATGTATCATAGGCCTTGATACATTGCATGTCGTAGGCCTTGATACTTACATTGTACATGTCAAGTTACATGCCGTAGGCCTTAATACTTACATTGTACATGTCAAGTTATATACATGTATCATATAGGCCTTGATACATTTGTGTACATCTCCAGTTGCATGTCATAGACTACTCATTTTGAGATAACATTTAGAAAGTGTTTATCTGTGTTTCTCAATTGTTCGGCAAGCTCTGTATTCTATATATAATCCGTAGTTGGATGACTCTATGACATGCTTGCTAAGAAAAGTCTCTTGCTTGTAGTGTCTCACGAAATAAGACACAATAGTCTGTGTCAGTTTTTTATGAAAGAGGTCTTGAACCCTCCACACCACCCATCAACTATTTGACATTAGAGTTTTAAGTTTTCGATCTTGCTTGGTCCATTTTGTCTTTTTCATTGTTACATGTACATGTTTGTTCAACTTGGATCCCAAATAATTTTATATTCCCACATTGAAACATCGTCTTCTGTTACAATTTCACCTGTTCAAACTTGATTTGATATTTTCCGCTGGTTTGAGGAACGAGTCAGTAGGTTCACCTGGGTAATAGGCAAGAACCATTTCAATAGTGTTTTTCTAGACATGAATGAAGGGACAGAAGTTCATTAATAACACTTTTGTGGATATGGTTTAATTTTTTAATGTTGTCACATACATATTTACAGATCATCTTTTATTATTTACAGATATTCTATGATTAATAATATTGTTATTATATACAGACAGATATTCTACAATTAACATCATTGTTATTATTCACAGATATTCTACAATTAACATTATTGTTTTTATTCACAGATATTCTACAATTAACATTATTGTTTTTATTCACAGATATTCTTCAATTAACATCATTGTTATTATTCACAGATATTCTACAAATAAGGTCATTGTTATTATTCACAGATATTCTACAATGAACATCATTGTTATTATTTACCTACATGTACATTCTACAAATAATGTCTTGTTATTATTCACATATATTCTATAAATTACGTCATTGTTATTATTCACAGATATTCTACAATTAATAACGATGAGTTTATGGATGAAATTCCCCTGATGTGTGGTGAAAGTTTTGAAATGGATGAAAACGACCAGCTCATGCGCGAGCGTAAAAATCGTTATGGGCGACATAAAGGTGTTGGTTACTTCCTGTCTGAGGGCTGGTGGAATATGTGTGGAAGGTGAGTTGTCATTTAATAACTGTAAGGCACCTATTTTAGAAAACAATTCTGTAAACACATTTCTCTTCTGTTCAAATCAGAATTCTGTTCTTCATTTCAAGTGACCTACTCCATGAAAAACTAAAAATTTTGCCCTAAAGATATTTTGATACGAAATTGTAAATACCACTGACAACTGCCTATTATCCAATACAAAAGAGGGAAATATGTGCATATGAAGTAAACAGTACCCAGCGGCCAGATTTCCTAAAAAAGGATTTTGGTGTAAACCTCATTTTTCAGTTGTTGGAGTCGGCTGTTCAGAAGTTGTTGTGGAGAGAAGGAATATAAAGATCGTACCATAAATATCGGCATGGCAACTGGACATCAACCAAAATATACCAAAAATGTTGTTAGAAATCAGAAATACAGCGTTATAACGTTTATTCCAAAGGTAAATCTTAATAAATTTCCATGAAAGTTGGAATTTGAATTAAGAGTAGACAGTATGGCCCCTCATAGCACACTGCATGGCCCCGTCTTTTAGGTCGTCAAGGTATCACATGAGGTGAACTTTAAATAAGCTAAACTATTTTATGTTAATTTAACTTTTGGTTTTATTTTCTGCAAGTCGTACCGTACGGATGTCTCGAAATTGTACTATTAAACAGACCATTTCATTGGTTAATCAGGGGGTTGGATGGCCGAATAGTTAGCACGTGCGTGCTGTATCATAAAGTCTGTCATTGGGTCAACTGGTGTTGTTTCGAATCCCCGGTTGTATGTGACAAGGAGTACGGTTGCCTGTCCAACCTCGTAGGTTTTCTCTGGGTCCTCCGGTTTCCCCCCACTGCTAAAAGACCTATACACGCAAGCAAATTATTGAAATGAAATTAAACAATATGTTAGTCCCGAAATGACCTAGTTTGTGTCAGGTGGACATTAAACTCCATTTCTCTCTCTCTCTCTCATTGGCTAATCATTATACAAGCATGAAATAAGACGTAGTTGAATTTGTAATATCTAAACATGTAACAAATGTTTTTATTTTTTCAGGTGTTATTTGAACAGTTCAAGTTTTTTTTAAATCTGTATTTTTTAATAATGGCTACGTCCCAGTTTCTTCCTGCCATAAGAATTGGATACCTCTACACCTATTGGGGCCCTTTGGTAAGGGATCTTTTTTTTAAATGAATCTATGATTAGAGCCATAACATTTCTACTTGAGTTTATTTTACCAAAACCCCTTAAAATGACACAACCTCTCACCAAAATTTTTGATTTCACTTGATTTTATATGATAATTGGTTTGACAGGATGACAGTCCATCTGCCTCTCTCTCTTTCTCTCTCTCTCTCTCTCTCTCTCAGTGTTCAAATTTCTTTGATTTCACATTCAGCAGTCAACACAGGTTGGTCCCCGATCCAAAAACCCCTCCTCACAAGTGAGATATTGAAATACTTGGTAATGATTTATCATGTCATGTGTTAACGATGAATGGCTATGAAACCACAATGTTGAGGTATTTGTATATTTGATTTTGTATTCCACAGTTCACAAAGTTTTACTCCCACAGCCAAAAACTCTTTCTCACGAGCGAATTATTGAAATAATGATGTATCGTGTTGAAAATCTAAAGTAATTTTAGGTTAAATATATCATTTGTGTGGAAATTACCACTGTTCGGTTGGTTGTGCCGTATTATTTATCAATATTTGATGCACGGATATTCAATTTTGGGATCTATTTACATTCCACAGTCAACAGAGTTTTGTCTCACAGCCAGAATCCCCTCCTTACAAGACAATTATTGAATTAATGATGTTCAGTTTGTTTTGTGTCGATCTAATTAAAATACAGATCTCTATTTCGTTCCTTTTTATACGTCCACATTCATAATGTGAACGTATTATGCCGTCGCCCCTGTCTGTGTGTGTGTGTGTGTGTATGTATGTATGTGTGTGTGTGTGTGTGTGTGTGTGTGTCTGTGGTTCGCCTACAGGGCGCAATTCTTCATGGATTTTCTTCAAACTTGGTATACTTATTCCTTATACCCCAAGGAAGATCCCTATTGTTTTTGGTGCATGCCCGACCCCCCGGGGCAGAGCCACGCCCATTTCTAGTATTTGTTTGTTTGTCGTCTACAGGCCACATTTCTTAACTAATAATCTTGAAACTTTGCATACACATTCTTTGTACCCTAAGGAACATCCCTATCGTTTGGGGTGCATGCCCAACCCCCAGGGGCAGAGCCACGCCCATTTTCTTTTCGTGTGTCTTTGTGTCGCCTACAGGGCGCAATTCTTACTGGATTTTCTTCAAACTTGGTATACTTATTCCTTATACCCCAAGGAAGATCCCTATTGTTTTTGGTGCATGCCCGACCCCCAGGGGCAGAGCCACGCCCATTTCTAGTATTTGTTTGTTTGTCGTCTACAGGCCACATTTCTTAACTTATAATCTTGCATACACATTCTTTGTACCCTAAGGAACATCCCTATCGTTTGGGGTACATGCCCAACCCCCAGGGGCAGAGCCACGCCCATTTCCCATTTTCTTTTCGTGTGTCTTTGTGTCGCCTACAGGGCGCAATTCTTACTGGATTTTCTTCAAACTTGGTATACTTATTCCTTATACCCCAAGGAAGATCCCTATTGTTTTTGGTGCATGCCCGACCCCCAGGGGCAGAGCCACGCCCATTTCTAGTATTTGTTTGTTTTTCGTCTACAGGCCGCATTTCTTAACGTATCGTCTTGAAACTTTGCATACTTATTCCTTATACCCTAAGGATGACCCCTATTGTTTTTGGTGCATGCCCTACCCCCAGGGGCAGAGCCACAGCCATTATTTGTATTTCTTTGTTTGTCATCTACAAGCCGTATTTCTTAACGTATCATATTGAAACTTTGCATACTTATTCTTTGTACCCTAAGGAACATCCCTATCATTTGTGGTGCATGCCGATCCCCCAGGGACAGAGCCACGCACATTTCCTTTTATGTGTCTATGTGTCGTCTACAGGTCACATTTCTTAAGTGATCATCTTGAAACTTTACACACTTATTTCTTATTATACCCTATGGATGATCACTATTATTTTTGGTGCATGCCCAATCCCCAGGGGCAGAGCCACCCCCATTTCTTGTATTTGTTTGTTTTTCGTCTACAGGCCGCATTTCTTAACGTATCGTCTTGAAACTTTGCATACTTATTCTTTGTACCCTAAGGAACATTCCTATCGTTTGGGGTGCATGCCCAACCCCCAGGGGAAGAGCCACACCCATTTCATCGTTTGGGGTGCATGCCCTACCCCCAGGGGCAGAGCCATGCCCATTTTCTTTGTGTGTGTCTGTGTGGCGCCTACAGGCCACGATTCTTAAGTGATCATCTTGAAACTTTACACACTTATTCCTTACACCCTATGGATGATCCGTATTGTTTTTGGTGCATGTCCGCCCCCCGGGACAGAGCCACGCCCATTTCTTGTATTTATTTTTTTGTCATCTACAGGCTGCAATTCTTAACAGATCATTTTGAAACTTTGTTTACCTATTCCTTATACCCTAAGGATGTCCCCAATTGTTTTTTGGTGATTGCCCAACCCCCAGGAACAGAGCCACACCCATTTTTTGTATTTATCCTCTACAGGTTGCAATTCTGAATGGATCATCTTGGAACTTTGCATATTTATTCCTTATACCGTAAAGACAGCAACCATTTATTTTGGTGCTTGCCCCGACCTCCTGGGGCAGTGTCACACCCACTTTTTTGTTAGTATTTTGTCTGTAAATTTGGCAAAACAAACCCAACGCCTAGCCGTCTTTGCCTTTTATCATAATACAGCCATTTCATATTGTAGTTTCTTCTTTTTAAAAAGTACCATATCAATCACTGCTCGAATGTGGACGTATATTGCAGCGTTAGCAATGCTCTTGTTTATACTTTCAATGGCCTACACTAAACGATTGTAATGGAAGGTCACGTCAGAGGTCATATGAGATTCGCTTTGACCCTATGACGTCAGATATTGATTAATCAATCAGCAGTGACTTTTCTAGTGGTTTACCCACGGTTCTGTGCATCGCATGCCAAGAACTCACTGTAACAGACCGTTTCATTGGCTAATCTCTGACTTCAACCAGAACGCATGGTATATAACAACGCTTCCAGATCTGGTGTACATGTAGTAAAGACAAGTAAAACAAAACGAAACGAAATAGGATCTGGGTTTTAATCAGATTGGTGTGTGTTGATGTTGAATGGATGTTAATCATTTAGCACTTGATAGATATAGATATTCACTACCTCATTTCCGTGAAGAAAAATAGAGAAACGTCTGTAACTCATTGACCAATTGGTTAGCACGCGCGCGCTGTATTATACAATCTGTCATTGAGTCAGTCAACTGGCGGGGTTTCGATTCCCCGGTTGTACGTGACAAGGAGTAGAGTCGTCTGTCCAACCTTGTGGGTTTTCTCCGGGTCCTCCGGTTTCCTCCCACTGCTAAAGACACCTACGCGCTAGCGAATTATTGAAATAAAAATGAACCGTGTGTTAGTCCCGAAATGACCTAATTTGTGTCGAGTGGACGTTAAACCCCATCTCTCTCTCTCTCTCTCTCTGTAACTCATTGTTCCTTAGACCGCCTCAAACCTTTCATATAGATAGGACCAGTTTTCGTGTGCCAATGCTATGTTCTGAGGACTCCTAATTAAGGCGATCTTAAGGGTTTAAACCACTTTCATTTCTTCTTGTAAAATTATCGTACGTATATATTTTCAGTGTTTTGTATTATTTGTAACCATGTGTCGTGAAGCACTGGATGATTATAGACGTTACCGTAGAGACAAGGAAGCTAACTCTCAGGTGTACAAAAAGCAGACGCGAGATGGTATTGTGAGTGTTCCGAGTTCGAATATACGTGTAGGAGATTTAATAGTAGTAGAAAAGGTGGGTAAATATATATAGTTGTATTAGCGATTGATCCAGCAGCTATACAGAACTACCGACTGGTCCAGCCATTGTCTTGCCTGACAAGGACAGGTATCTAGTCCTTCGGATGAGAAGAAAAACCTGAGGTCCCTTGTACAAATTGGCGTACACGTAAAAGATCCCTTGACAGTTGGAATTCGATATAAGAGAAGGCCGTATTGCTGCTGTCCGGGCAAAATTTCCCTCATAGCACACTGTATGACAGTATGCCCGTCTTCATTAGCCCAGTTCGGAGCAGAACAGTAGGACGTTAAACTCCATTTCATTTCATTTCATTTCCAGCCATTGTTTATCTTTTAATGGAGTGTTGTCGCCCCCCCCCCCCCATTCCCAACCTTATAACATTGTTCATGGTTTATATGTACATTGGGGGGTTGGATGGCGGAATTGTTTAGCACGTGCGTTTTGTATCATAAAGTCTGTCATTGAGTCAACTGGCGTGGTTTCGATTCCCCGGTTGTACGTGACAAGGAGTAGGGTCACCTGTCCAACCTTCTGGGTTTTCTCTGGTTCCTCAGGTTTCCTCCCACCGAAAATATCCCCACGGACAAGTGAATTATTGAAATAAAATTGAACCATATGTTAGTCCCGAAATGACCTTGTTTGTGTTGAGTGGACGTTAAATCACATTTCTCTCTGTCTTTTATATGTACATTAGCCAGAAATCTAGCCAATCTTCATTTGCCCAGTTGGTGTAGAAAAGTAGAACATTAAACCCAATTTCATTTCCAGAAATCTTGACCTCATTTTGGTTCTACATTTATAATATATGTTTAGTAATTCTTGCATTTATATAGCGCACCATTTCAAACTTAAGCTTGCTTTGTTTGCAGAATTGACATAAAATATTGTGATATACCGGTTATGAATATATTAGAACTAGCAGATGACCCGACGCTGCACGGGTTGTGCATATAACTCCCAAACCGGAAGTGGTAGACCAATGCCATGTAGCCCATGTTACTCCCTAGTGTGAGCTAACCCTATGCACCAAATTTTAACCATGTGACAACCCTAGTGTGTCCGCCAATCCTGAACAGACAGACAGACAGACAGACAAACGGGCAATCACAAATATTAGTATAGATAAACCAGTATTAAATATACACTAAGGACTGGGTATCATTCAGATTTGACGAAAAAAGGAAAGAAACTGAGCTTACCATCTAGAATCTAATACACGTATCCAATAGATTGCCATCCAGAAAGTATTAAATGCCATCAAGATTCATCAAAAAAACGCCCAGTTTCTGCTACCATGTAGTTTAAGAAACACCATTTAGTTTTGACATTGGTTGTCTAGTTTTTGACCATTTAGTTTAGTTTTGATATTGGTCGTCTGGTTTATGACCATTTGGTTTCATAAACTAGACGACCGATGTCAAAACTAAACAGTGTTTCTTAAACTACACGTAGCACAAACTGGACGTTTTTTGATGAATCTTGACGACGGCATTTAACACTTTCTGGATGGCAATCTATTAACTAGATACCAGTATTAGATTCTAGATGGTAAGCTCAGTTTCTTTCCTTTTTTCGTCAAATCTGAATGATACCCGGTCCCTAGTGATATTATATATAACATATCAGTTATAAATATATTATATATTATTTTTAGAATCAGCGTGTACCAGCTGACATGGTGTTGATACGAACAACAGAAAAAGATGGTGGATGTTTTATACGAACAGATCAACTGGATGGAGAAACAGATTGGAAATTACGTTTAGCTGTTCCAACGACACAACGTCTCCAATCAAATGCTGTTAGTTACTTTCTCAAATGTTAAAAATCAGTTTTATAACATAGTTATAGGAAAGGGTATTACTAGACCATGCCATTCTGCACACATAGATTCATCTACTAGCCCATTCAGATGCTTGAACTGGTTTAAAAACCCTGAGAATCATTAATCTAGTTTAACTTTATCGACTGAATGCTGTTGTGGGGCAAATAAATCAGTTTAAAAAACCCAGCTTGCGACCTTTACTCGATAAGGCTTTTTATTTTAAACTGGTTCATCTTGGGTCTTCCTAGACTAGGCCAATCTACTCTACTACATCAGGAGGGTTAATAGGTTTTACTAGACTAGGCCGATCTACCCAACAGCATCACAGTTGTTGACTGTATGTACCAGACCAGGGGGGGTTGGATGGCCGAATGGTTAGCACGCGCGTGCGGTGTATCAAACGGTCTGTCATTGAGTCAACTGGCCGGGTTTCGATTCCCCGGTTTTACGTGCAAGGAGTAGGGTCGCCTGTACAACCTCATGCGTTTTTTCCAGGTCCCCTGGTTTCCTCCCACTGCTAAAGACCCCTACACACAAGCAAATTATTGAAATACAATTGAACCATGTGTTAGTCCCGAAATGACCTAGTTTGGGTCGAGTGGATGTTAAACCCCATTTCTCTCTCTCTCTCTGTACCAGACCAGGCCATTAGAGGGATTGATGGATCTATACTAGACTAGGCCTGTCAAATCACACAAGGTGCTGACAGGTCTGTACTAGATATATTTTGATGATTTGATTCTTTATTTACAGGAAATTTTAGATATTTGTGGTAATATTTATGCTGAAAAACCACAAAAAGCCATCCATAGTTTTATTGGTACATTCTCTAGGGTAAGTAAATTAGATATTTTAAATTTTACCCATTCACCGCTGGGTAGACTGAAATACAGGGATGATGATCTGTTTTATTCCATGACAAGAATTGTCAGATATCCTCTCACAGTCTCATATAACAACATTTGGTCTTTGAAGGAATTATTAGTGAGCAGAAATTTACCCGTATATCTGTTATCAATCGTCACTTCAGTCAGTTATATAGAAGGATAACTTGTGTTTTCCTTTTGCGTTCATCACTTCCTTTTGTTGAAATCTTTATAACGCATCTATCATAACAATAATCTCTGTGTTAAAATTATATTTGGAACGTGTTTAAAGATTACAGGGAGTAATTTTTATATTGTAGACTGATGGAACTATCTGTGAAGATTCGTTGAGTATAGAGAATACGCTATGGGCTAATACCGTGGTTGCATCTGGTACAGCTTTAGGGCTAGTGATATACACTGGTAGAGAAACTCGGGCTGTAATGAATACATCAAAACCCCAGAGCAAGGTAAGGACCTGGACAAGGGAATAGAAATTAAATGGGGTTTAACTTCTACTTTTAAACACCGACTCAGCGAATGAAGACAAGCATACGTCGTACTCTGTACTATGAGGTACTATGACCTACTCTTATTTCGAATTCTAACTGTCAAGGGTTCTTTTGCTTGTACAACAAGTACACGGGACCTTGGTTTTTCATCCCATCCAAACGACTAGACAGCTGTCCTTTCCAGCCTCTCCAAACTGCACCAGTGACAAGGAGAAATCATGCCAGAAAATCCTAATGAGCGTTCTACGCCAACACTGGAATCGAACCCAAGATCTTGTTTTTAGCAAGCCAGCGTCTTAATCTGAGCTACCTCATCCCGTAGGTAATATAGATTGGACAATCTCGTTGTGTGATGAGACCTACACTATTGTCTTGTTTTTGTTACGTCCACATGAATATTTGGACGTATTATGCAGTCGGCCCTGTCCGTCCGTCCACAATTTGTTTGTTGACACTCTACAAGACTAAATAAGACAGACTATAGAATTTTCACCACTCACCGGGGTTGTTGAACCTAAAGATCAACATATTAAACAGACATTATGCAAGAGCTAAATCTGCCTATTGCACTTCTTTCTTTAGGCTTGAAAGGTTATCTAAATTATTGATTAGACATTAATTAACTTATCCAGACCATAATCAACTCTCGACGCCATCGCTAGCCTGCGATATTTACTTGATTTGAATTCATTTTCTAATGGATGATCAAGACTATGTTTTTTTATCGTACTGACTTTAGTAATAATGCTCGAAACTAAGCCTAAAATTCAATCGCTAATATCTCGGTTCAAATTAGAGCAATTTCACTGAAATTTTCAGTATCTTCTTTTTATGTTATCTATTTTTTAATTATTATGACGAGAACTGTCAGCTCTTTGACAAATCTCCCATAATGCCCCTTTAACTAAATTATTATTTTTATATTTCAGACCGGGTTATTGGATCTGGAGATCAACACGTTAACTAAATTATTATTTTTATATTTCAGACCGGGTTATTGGATCTGGAGATCAACACGTTAACTAAATTATTATTTTTATATTTCAGACCGGGTTATTGGATCTGGAGATTAACACGTTAACTAAATTATTATTTTTATATTTCAGACCGGGTTATTGGATCTGGAGATCAACACGTTAACTAAATTATTATTTTTATATTTCAGACCGGGTTATTGGATCTGGAGATTAACACGTTAACTAAATTATTATTTTTATATTTCAGACCGGGTTATTGGATCTGGAGATCAACACATTAACTAAATTATTATTTTGTGCTGTCATTGTTTTAGCTATTGTCATGATGATACTCAAGGTAAGATTATTCACATTTAAAGTCTTAACGCGGACGATGGAACATATTAGTCAAACATTCATGAAAACATTTGTTCTGATCAATTTATTCACAGTCTGCTGGTTAAAAAAGCAGAAAAAAAATGTTCTGACAAAATGTTCATGAAATTAAACTTGTTAGAGATTTGGAAATTGTTCACCACTTGGACATATCTCTGTTTGCTGTCTGTGTTGAAACTGAACATTTGCTGGACATTTTTTTTTACCACGCAGCACCAATCAGCGATCATATACATATCAATGTCATTCAAGAATCAACTATCATGTGACATGTATGTATGTATGTAATTTTGAAATAATAAAATTTTATGTGGCGCTAGCTAAAACATTCGTTCGTCTGCGGAGAAACTTGATTGTTTTGTAAATTTTGTTTTTCTAACATGAGACTAAAATGACCCCAGAAATTTTTTTATAAATAAAAGAAACTCAGCATTAGTTGGAGACAAATTATGACAATTCGTTGAAGTTGTCAAATCTTCAACCCTAACATAGAAAATCAAGTCTTCATTTATTATTATAGCAATGACAATCAATCTGGTTAAAACACAGATCCTATTTCGTTTCGTTTTTATAGTTCAAAATTTTGTTTTACTTGTCTTTACTACACTTGGATCTGGAAGAGTTGTTATTTAACTCGTGTTCTGAATGGTGTCAGGGATAAGTCAATGAAACGGTCTGTTACGGCGAGTTTTAGGCGTGTTTTGAACGGAACTGTGGGTAATCCACTAGTAACATCAATGCTGATTGGTTAATCAAATGTCTGACATCATAGGGTCATAAGTCGGTCTTTTGACCCCTGACGTGACCTATCGCTATAACTTGTCTGATCTTCATGTAGTGTAGGCCATCGAAAGTATAAAAAAACGAAACGAAATATAGATCTGTATTTAAATCAGATTGAATGACAATCGACAGTATGTTTTTCTTTTCCAAACTTCAAACATTCTTAACTTCACTCAGAATAAAAAGTAACAACCTGAATTTTCAGTATAGGTTTTCAATCTATTTTGAACGGATATCTCTTTATCTAAGTCCATCATAATGTTTCATTGAGAAATCTTTAGATACCATTTTAAATAAAGTATAATTAAGTTTATAGCATCTTTGAGATAACTGAAGTTTAAATAGAAAATACATTTTGTTTTTTCAGGGTTTTAATGGTCCATGGTATCGTTATTTGTTTAGATTCATCTTATTGTTCTCATATATCATACCAATCAGGTAAGTCTATAGTTCCGATTGATATCGTTCTCTCTCTCTCTCTCTCTCTCTCTCCCTCTCTCTCTCTCTACCACACCTAGACTCCTATGAGCAAGTAAATTTTTGAAATAAAATCGAACCAAATGTTAGTCCTGAAATGATCTTGTTTGTGTCGCGAGTGGACGTTAAGCATCATTTCTCTCCCGCACTCATGTGTCTGAACATAATTCAGATTTTAATGTGGTTAGTGTAGTGGGAAAGTTTCTCTGGCAGACAGGGGGGTTGGATGGCTGAATGGTTAACGTGCGCGCGCTGTATCATAAAGTCTGTCTTTGAGTCGACTGGCGTGGTTTCGAATCCCCGGTTGTACGTGACAAGGAGTAGGGTCGCCTGTCCAACCTCGTGGGTTTTCTCCGGGTCCTCCGGTTTCCTCCCACTGCTAAAGACCCCTACGCGCAAGCGAATTATGTAAATAAAATTAAACCATATGTTAGTCCCGAAATGACCTAGTTTGTGTCGAGTGGACGTTAAACCCCATTTCTCTCTCTTTCTCTCTCTCTGGCAGACAAAATATTGAGGGTGCTTGGGATGACGACATTAAAAATTACAATTATTATAGGTACCGTTATATCTATGTGTTAGTTTGGATCTTAATCATATCCTATTTTACCGATGATCATGTCAGGAATCGACTAGTTTTCAAATGATCAAATGAAATGAAATGAAATGGGGTTTAACGTCCTACTGTTCTGCTCCTATACTGGGCTAATGAAGACGGGCATACAACACGCAGTGAGGGAAATTTTGCCAGGGCAGCAGCACTATCGCCTACTCTTATATCGAATTTCAACTTCCAAGGGATCTTTTACGTGCATTCCAATGTATACATGGGACCTCGGTTTTTCGTATCATCCGAAGGACTAGACAGCTGTCCTTGTCAGGCCCTGCCTCCTGCACCACTGACAAGGGGGAACCACAAATGATCAAATGATGAGTTGTATATTTTTTCTGATCACATCAAATCATAAATTGTATATTTTTCAGTTTTCATGCTGATCTAGATAATAATTGTATATTTTTCAGTTTGCGTGTAAATTTAGATATGGGTAAAGCTGTGTATTCGTGGATGATCCAGAGAGATAAATTAATTCCTGGTACAACTGTTCGTAGTTCTACGATACCAGAAGAACTAGGACGTATTACATATTTACTGTCCGATAAAACTGGTACATTGACCCAGAACGAAATGGTATGATTCATATACAGTTATTTGTATATAGCTTGGGGTATCTCCTCGTGAATACAAAGATTTGAGAGGGATTTGAATCATATTTTTGATAGATTAATTAGTTTGTATATGTATTTAGTCTAAATATATCAGCAAATCACCCAGTTTGTACGTGGGAAGATCTGTCATTGAGTCAAGTGTGGTTGAGATTCCCCACTTGTCGTGACAAGGATTACGGTTGCCTGCTAAGCCTTGTAGGTTTTCTCAGGGTCTTCCAGTATCCTCCCACTGCTAAAGACCCCAAATACAAATAATTTCAACAGAATTAAACATGAGACAATCTTGTAATTCCCTTATGCTACGTTCCCACTATCGTGTGGTGCGTTACGATAGGATTGTCCCTCTATTGAGTCCACGATCTGGTGCGTCCATATACGTTCGGATACCTTTCGATACAATCAACACGATTGCTACGACTGAACTCAATATATGATAAGACCTGATAGGATCACCACGATTACTCCACGATTAAAACTGTGATTTCAATCGTAGCGCGATTCGTGGTAGTGGGAACCTAGTATTAAAGAAAACCTTGATGCCATCCCAACAAAAGTGCACCAACAACGTGTTAACCATGAAAACTCCTCAAATGGGAAATGTGATCAAGTGGTTTATAAAGTAAGCAAACTCAGCCCTGCATTATGATATTCATCACCATTGGAGCAATTGTTTGAACTTGCATTTAAAAAGCTGAAAACTATTAGATTTAAGATATTTATGAGATTGAATAGCTTGGGATGTGATATTTTTCAAGAAAAGTTATACTGATTTTGTGAAATAACGTAGAACATTTTCATAGATCACAAAAGATGTACTTTTTTTATTTAATTTAGGTTTACCATATTTTAGTCCCCAAATAATGTACTTGTGCTGAACTCAATAGTTTTATATCTTAAAATTATGTACTTCAGCTGAATTCAATGTTTTTACATATAGAAGTTTTATATTTTAAAATGATGTTTTTTATTTTAGATCTTTAAAAAACTTCATCTTGGTACGGTGGCTTTTACAGCAGACACAATGGATGAGGTAAGTAGATTTATACAAACCATTACCCCCGCTACACAGATTCATTGAACCTGATCGGGAGCCATGGTGGCTCAGTAACATGAAGGTCCTGCGTTGACCAAGAAAGTTCATTGGCATTTTCCCGCGTGGTTCCTCCTTGTCCGTGATGCAGGACCGAGGGTCTGGCAAGGGTAAAAGTATAGTCGTTCAGATGGGACAAACGAGGTCCTGTGTACACATTGGTGTGCATGTTAAAGATCCCTTGGCAGTTGGAATTCGATATAAGAGTAGACCGTAGCACCGCTTTCCAAGCAAAATTTCCCTCATAGCACACTGTATGGTATATGCCCATCTTCATTAGCCCAGTTGGAGCAGAACGGTAGGACGTTAAAACCCATTTCATTTCATTTAAAACTGACCATTTTATTGCCAATACCTTCAAAACAATCATTTTATCAGTTGGAGTTGGCTTGCCGAATGGGTCAACATGTCACAAGGTCTGTCGTCATTGAGTCAAATGGTGTGGTTTTGATTCCCCACTTGAACGTGACAAGTATTGTTGCCTGTCTAACCTTGTGGGCTTTTTCACTGTTCTTCTGTTTCTCCAGACAGCTAAAGACTCCAGTGAATTATTGTAATAGAATCGAACCATATGTTAGTCCCAAAATGACCTATCATATTTGCAGACTAAAAATCAATCTTATTCTTTTATTAAATGTATTTTAAAGGCATTTATTTAATTTTTAGAAATTTTAGAAAAAAACTCTTCTGACCTAGTTTTCTTATTCTTAAAGAGGTATTATAATTCATTCAGAAAACTATAACAAACGTAATGTTACTAATCTATTTGTAATTTTTATACACTAACAAAATTATGGACTGGTTTAAGTTTTTGTATATATTTCTCTATATATTTCAGGTGACTGCTCATCTACGAACAGCGTATTCACAGCAAGCTGGTAGTACCGGGGGCGCAATGACCCCAATTAAATCTGGACCTGTCAGACGTACTGTAGTAACTCGTGTTGTCGAAGCAGTGAAAGCTATAGCTTTATGTCATAATGTCACGCCAGTTTACGAAGACGTAACTAATAACGATACGTCACATGAAACAGAGGCTGATCAACAAATTCAACAGAAAGTCACATATCAAGCGTCGAGTCCTGACGAGGTAAGAGTCATACAATATAACGATGTAAAATTGATATGTTTAACCCAAACTGTTAATACTAATATAATATTCATTAAAAGAAAATTGGCTTGAAAAATTCGCAGGTTAATCCTTTAGCAATTGATACATGTAATTATTGACTACCACAGTTCCTTGAAAAAAATTAAAGAAAATTGATATATTAACACCTGTATAGTCTGAAACTGGGCTTCCTTAGACTGCCTCTAACTGGTTTGGGGTGGTCCATGGAGACTGTTATGGTGGTTTGGGTGTGGGGGTGGGGGTGATGGGCTAAGGAGAATCTTCAGGGTGATCTAACTAGCCCTACATAGGCAGGTTGGGGGGGGGGGGGTTGCAGTGTTCTAAATGCTAAAGGGTTAAACCCGAAATTTAAATCATTGATTATTTAGAAAATTGATATGCGATAAATGTGATATTTTGATTGTTTTGTGACATCATTATCTCACTGACTCTCTCCATTAAAATCAAATCTTAATCTATAAATGAAACACAAATTGAGATGTAAGAAGTTAAGTTATTCTTTCAAAAGTTCAGATATTTTAGTTCTTTTGTTGTGTTTAATAATAATGCTTTCTCTCGTCAGGTGGCGTTAGTATCATGGACAGAAGATGTGAGTTTGACGCTTGTAAAACGTGATTTTAATACGATGACATTGCGTACACCATCTGGTGCTATGGTAACCTATCAAATATTACAGATCTTCCCATTTACCTCGGAGAGTAAAAGAATGGGGATTATTTTAAAGGTGGGTGAATATCAAATAGGGTTTATTGTCCTACTTTTTAGCAATCTGATTAGAATACAGATCTATATTTCGTTTTGTTTTTTTATACTTTCGATGGCCTACACTACATGAAGATCTGACCAGTTGTACTCGAAGGTTGCATCAGAGGTCATACAACCCTATGACATCAGATATTGATTAATCCATCAGCTTTAACGTTTTTAGTGGTTTACCCATAGTTCCATGCATCACCTGCCAAAAAGTCTCTGTAACAGATGGTTTCATTGGCTAATCCCTCACACAATCCAGAACTTGGTTTATATAACAACTCTTCCAGATCCTAGTGTAGTACAGACAAATAAAACAAAATTTCGAATTATAAGAAACAAAATAAAATAATATTTTGTTTTATTTTGTAGGAGGAAGAAAGTGGAGAAATCTATTTTTATATGAAAGGTGCTGATGTTGTGATGCAGTCAATAGTTCAATATAATGATTGGTTGGAAGAAGAGGTAGGTTAATCATCATCATCATCATCATCATCATCACCATTATATACATTGGGAAACAGGGTATGGTAATATGGCAAGGGAATATTAATTTAACCCTTGTCTGTGCACGTGGGGTCTCCGTGGACCCCATGCACATGTTTCATAGTGTTTGGTAATAACTACTGGGTACTGCTTTCTGAAATTTAGTGACTTTGTCTCCTATACATTTTTACACGTAGCGAAGAGTTTGGTATTCATATGCTTCTCACATGCAGAGTTCTGTTATATGCAAATCAGGCCCAACGCTTGAAGGAAACAAGGGGCCCAATCGGACCCCTAACTTTCAACTCACAATAGGGATTTTGGTAATGTATTTGCTGCCTAATATCATATTGCGTATGCCAGAGTATTCTCTCTTTTAACATCTGCATGTTACAAATACCCAAAATTAAATGATGAATTCCAAATATTCAATGGTTTGTGTATCAAGCGTGAATTGCCATTTAACCTCTTTATCACATAGTACACAAAGTAGCAATTTTGTGAGAATTATTAAATCTTTTCCAAATGTCACTAAAATGTTTTTGTATAATAATTTAGTTGTTTTTCAGTTGTCAAATATGAATGCAAATAAAAACTAAACCGCTGCCTTTTAATTCAGATATATCTGTACGTAAAAACTTTGAATTATAACTGGGGTCCTTATGGACCCCTTGATACCTGGTATGTGATTCTCACAACGTGCACCGACAAGGGTTAAAATATTTTATATTTTCCAGTGTGGTAATATGGCAAGAAAATGCTAAATGATTATATTTTATATTTTTCCAGTGTGGTAATATGGCAAGAGAAGGTTTAAGAACTTTAGTTGTTGCCAAAAAAACACTTTCTGAAGATCAGTATCAGGATTTTGAGGTATGTTTTCATTCACATCTGTGAGAAAATTGTTGACAATATTAAAATTATTCCCTCCCATTACAATGACCCCAATGTAAAAGTTGAATTATTGAAATAAAATTGCACCATTATGTTAGTCCTAAAATGACCTAGTTTGTGTTAAACCCCATGTTTCTCTCTGGATGTCCTACATTTGGCAAAAAAAGATTATCTGGATACATTGTGGTTTCACCTTGTCAGTGGTGCAGGACAGTGAAACAGGCAAGGGTGGGATGAAAAACCGAGGTCTTGCTTTACACATTGGCATTTCATGATTTTCATGCTGGTAAAATTGTCTTCCCCAATTTATCTGTTGACTTGTTATTGTTTTAGTCGCGTTATCATCAAGCAAAGATGAGTATTCAAGATCGTAACGCCAAGATGCAGGCAGTTATCGAGAGTTTAGAACGAGATATGGAGCTGTTGTGTTTAACAGGAGTAGAAGATAAATTACAAGACGGAGTCAGACCAACTTTAGAATTACTGAAAAATGCTGGAATTAAGGTAGGAATTATTTGTTTGATCAAAACGAGAGAACCCTCACCAGAAATAAATTCGGAGTAACATGTATTTCATATAATTGTGGCATGTTTTATTAGGGTAACAATCTGATTAAAACACATCCTATTTTGTTTCGTTTTTTAGTTCATAAAGACTGTCATTGAGTCCGTGCTGTTATTTTGATACCTCACTTATATATGACAAGAAGGAATAATAATAATAATAGTAATAATAAAAACTTTATTTAATGAGGCAACGTATTTAGTTTGCAAAAAAAAACCCCAAAAAACAATCTTCCATAAGTCCCTCCTAAGCTACAAAGACATATATACATGTAATATCAGGACAAATTCAAAATCATTTGAAATGCAATAGCATTTTAAAGTTGGAAGTTTGGGAGGTGTTGCGGGTCCTCTGATTTTATCCCACAGCTAAAGACCTCGCTAGCGAATTATTGATGTAAAATTGAACCATATTTTAGTCCCGAAATGACCTGTTAAACCCTTTTTCTGTTTCTCTTTTTGCAGGTTTGGATGTTGACAGGAGATAAGATGGAAACTGCTACATGCATCGCCAAAAGTTCAAAACTTGTTTCACGTACACAAGATATCTACACATTTAACAAAGTCACAGATAGAACGGAAGCTCATCTAGAATTAAACGCATTACGTAGAAAAAATGATGCTGCTTTAATTATTACTGGAGATTCATTACAGGTATTTCAATTTATTGTTTTTTAAGTGTTATTGAGTCAAGTGTCGTGATTTCGAATGCATGCTTGTATGTGACAAGGAGGTGGAGTCACCTGCCTTACTTCATAACCTTTAAAAGGGATCTTTTAGATAAGCAGAAGGTCAAGCTTTTCACTGTGCTGAAGGTGGGTGTTGGTGGTTGAGTGTTCTAAAACTGTGATTGGGTCAACTGGTGTAGGGTCAGCTGTACAACCTCATGGTTTTTCTCTGTATATTCCAGTTTCTTCACACTGCTCAAGCCAATTATTGTGTTACTCCCAAAATGACCTAGTTTGTGTTGAGCGGACGTTAAACCCCATTTCTCACTCAATGCTCCTTCAACCATAACAAAATGGATTATGTTACTGGCAGAGTTCAAATCAGAACCATCATTGAAAGAAGAAAGAAACACTCATTTTTTGTTACACTTTTATTCAAGTATAAATTTATTGATATTTCAGATATGTTTAAAGTATTACGAGCACGAGTTTGTTGAGTTAGCGTGTCAATGTCCAGCTGTAGTTGTATGTCGCTGTTCACCAACACAGAAAGCAGAAATAGTTAAATTACTCCGAGTTCATACTGGAAAAAGAACGTCGGCCATAGGTTAGTATTATTATTTAGTTTTTTTAGGAAAACATGCTTGGACGTTATTAATTCTTAAAGCACCGAAGTCCTTGACTTCCAGCAGTCTGTCTTTGTGGATCTTATTTTTAATGGCTACAGGCCAGGTATAAACCTAACTACCGTACATAAAATAGAGGTGACTCACTGACCAGAGGATTGTAGTTTGATCCCAGTTTCAGCTGGGAAAGTTCCCATGATTTTCCACCATGATTCCCCCCCCCCCTTCAGTTAAACAGGACAGAGAACCAGATGGGTCAATCAGTAATACAGGACAGAGAGAACCAGATGGGTCAATCAGTAAAACAGGACAGAGAGAACCAGATGGGTCAATCAATCTGAGTGGTGAATGTTAAAGAACCCATCACAATCGCTGTGCAGACAAAACGTCCCTCATAACACACTGTCCCTCATAAAACACTGTCCCTCATAACACACTGTCACTGTCTCTCATAAAACACTGTCACTGTCTCTCATAACACACTGTCACTGTCTCTCATAACACACTGTACCTCATAACACGCTGTACCTCATAACACACTGTACCTCATAACACACTGTACCTCATAACACACTGTCTCTCATAACACACTGTCACTGTCTCTCATAACACACTGTCACTGTCTCTCATAACACACTGTCACTGTCTCTCATAACACACTGTCACTGTCTCTCATAAAACACTGTCACTGTCTCTCATAACACACTGTACCTCATAACACGCTGTACCTCATAACACACTGTACCTCATAACACACTGTCTCTCATAACACACTGTCACTGTCTCTCATAACACACTGTCACTGTCCCTCATAACACACTGTACCTCATAACACACTGTACCTCATAACACGCTGTACCTCATAACACACTGTACCTCATAACACACTGTACCTCATAACACGCTGTACCTCATAACACACTGTCACTGTCCCTCATAACACACTGTCCCTCATAACACACTGTACCTCATAACACACTGTACCTCATAACACGCTGTACCTCATAACACACTGTCACTGTCCCTCATAACACACTGTCCCTCATAACACACTGTACCTCATAACACACTGTCCCTCATAACACACTGTCACTGTCCCTCATAAAACACTGTCCCTCATAACACACTGTACCTCATAACACACTGTCCCTCATAACACACTGTCCCTCATAACACACTGTCCCTCATAACACACTGTCACTGTCCCTCATAAAACACTGTCCCTCATAAAACACTGTCCCTCATAACACACTGTCACTGTCCCTCATAAAACACTGTCCCTCATAACACACTGTCCCTCATAACACACTGTCTCTCATAAAACACTGTCTCTCATAACATACTGTCCCTCATAACACACTGTCACTGTCTCTCATAACACACTGTCCCTCATAAAACACTGCACGATGTCGCTTCATCTTTATTATCGCAGTCAGAGTAGAAAAAGCAATAGTTAAAGTCCATTTCATTCATTAATTATATAATGTTGTGTTGTCAAGGTGATGGAGGAAATGATGTCAGTATGATACAAGCAGCTGATGCTGGGATAGGAATTGTTGGAAAGGTAGGTAATAATAATAATAATAATAATAATGTGGTTTGAAAGTAGTCAAAGTTTAACGTTTGCGGTGTTCGATGATCTCTAACATTGTTAAGCTGAGAGCGCTTACTTATGAACCTTGGCCTTTTACTAATTAAATTTTATTTTGTCATTAAATCCTACAAGTGATCATTACTGTTAATTAATGTTTATTATTTATAGTAAGTGGTTAGAAATTATACAGTAGTCATTATGAGCAGGTAGCTAGCTGTAAGACAGTGACTAATTATTACACCTGTTGATCGAATACACACACCTGAACATAGCGACATAGTATCTACTTAATGACTTCAGCCTGATTTTATAAACTATGTTAGTCCTGAAATGCCCTGGTCCATTCTCTGTGTTTTGAAAGTGGTCTGGGTACTAGATAATATTTTGTTTATTTTGTGTTTTCTATAGGAAGGTAAACAGGCATCTCTAGCGGCTGATTTCTCTATTACACAGTTCAGCCATATTGGTAGATTATTGATGGTTCATGGTAGAAATAGGTAATATGCATTAAAGATCTCTATATTTATATTTGCGAAGGTTGGATGGTCAAATGGTTAGCGCATGCGAGCTGTAAAATTTTGCCAGTCTGTCATTGAGTCAACTGGCAATTCCCCACTTGTACGTGACAAGGAGTCGGGTCGTCTGTCCAACCTTGTGGGTTTTCTCTGGGTCCTCTGCTGTCCTCCCACTGCTAAAGACTCCCTACGCGCAAGCGAATTATTGAAATAAAATTGAACCATATGTTTGTGTCGAGTGGACGTTACACCTCATTTCTCTCTCTCTCTTACGTTGTATATGGAATGGAGGCTGTTGATGGCTTATAGAGTAAGGCACTGGCTTCATATATCATCAGGTCTCAGGTTTACTGCCAGTGTTGGTCGAGAAAGTTTGTGAAGATTTTCATTCATGGTTCTCTCTTGTCAGTGATGCAGAACAGAAGGCCCGGCATAGGACAACTTAAAGTCGAAAAGTTGAGGTCCTGTGTAGGATCCAGTGCCGCTTTCAGGGCAAAATTTTATTTTTTATAAGAATATGTTACACGTACCTGACAGTTATAAGAGTACGTCACAGCGCCACTGCCCGGGCAAAATGTTCCCCCATAGCACACTGTATGCCTGTCTTCATTATCCCTGTTGGTGCAGAACAGTAGGATGTTAAACCACATTTCATTTCAGTTCTGTATTTGGGATGCGTTTTATCAGTTCTGGGGGGTTGGATGGCCGAATGGTTAGCACGTGCGTGCTGTATCATAAAGCCTGTCATTGAGTCAACTGGTGTGGTTTCGAATCCCTGGTTGTACGTGACAAGGAGTAGGGTCGCCTGTCCAACCTCGTGGGTTTTCTCCGGGTCCTCCGGTTTCCTCCCACTGCTAAAGACCCCTACGCACAAGCGAATTATTAAAATAAAATTAAACCATATGTTAGTCCCGAAATAACCTAGTTTGTGTCGAGTGGACATTAAACCCCATTTCTCTCTCTCTCTCTCTTAATCAGTTCTGTTACATGTGTAAATTCGAACATTGACCTTAAAGTATTTTCAATATTCCTGATTATAAATTTATTTCAATCCGAATAATATTATGTTTTTATAATTTACTTTAAATTCAATGATAGTTATAATATTTTGTTGCCTGGCAACTAATATTTGTATTATGTTTTTATATTTTCAGTTAAAATCAATGATAGTTATAATATTTTGTTGCCTGGTAACTAATATTTATATTATGTTTTTATATTTTCAGTTATAAAAGATCTGCATCATTGAGTCAGTTTGTTATTCATCGAGGTTTGATTATCACCGTCATGCAGGCTGTGTTCGTTTCTGTGTTTTATTTTGCTTCCATCGCTCTCTTCCCAGGGTTTTTAATGATAGGGTAAGTGACGTAACTCTCTCTTCCCAGGGATCCGTCTTTGTGAGCACAGTCAGAGCAGAAAAATAGGACGTTCAAACGCCATTTCTGTGGGTTAAAGGACAATATTGGTGCCAGTCATTATCACATATGTGATAGAACTGGTTAAACACGTTCCAAATATTATTTTATCACAGAGATCATTGCTACGATAGATGAGTAATCAATTTTTCAACAAACGGAAGTGATGAAAGCAAAAGGAAAACTTGAGATATCCCTCTATATAACTGACTGAAGTGACGGGTTATAACAGATACATGGGCGAATTTCTGCTCACTAAAAATTCCTTCGACGACCAAAAGTTGTTATATACTGTATAAACAATGTGTTATACTGTATATAACATGAGTTATAATGTATATACCATGTGGTGCAATGGTTTACAGATACCATGTGATATAATGTATATACCATGTAATATACTGTATATATACTATGTGTTACAGTGTTTTACAGATGGGAGCCACGGTAGCTAGGTGGTTAAGACGCTGGCTCGCTAGCCTGGATGTCGGGTGTTCGATCCCTGCATTGGCTGAGAAAGTTCAACTGGATTTTCCAACGTGGTTTCCCCTTGTCAGTGGTGCAGAACAGAGGGCCTGACAAGGACAGCTGTCTAGTCCTTCGGATGAGATGAAAAAAACCAAGGTGCCGTGTATATATTGGAATGCACATAAAAGATCCCTTGGCAGTTGGAATTCGATATAAGAGTAGGCGATAGTGCCTCTGCCTGGGCAAAATTTCCCTCATTGCACACTGTATGGCGTATGCCCGTCTACATTAGCCCAGTATAGGAGCAAAACAGTAGGACGTTAAACCCCATTTCATTTCATTCATTGTTTTACAGATGTATGCCACTGTAGGAACCATGTGTTATAATGTATATACCATGTATTATACTGTAGATACTATGTGATATAATGTAGATACCATGTGTTATACTGTATATACCATGTGTTATACTACTGTATATACCATGTGTTATTATATTTTACAGATATGCGACTGTATATACCATGTGTTATACTGTATATACCATGTATTATTATGTTTTTCAGATATGCGACTGTATATACCATGTATCCTGTCTTCTCATTAGTATTAGATAAAGATGTGTCGGCAGCCATCGCCATGACGTATCCAGAATTGTATAAAGAACTCACAAAGGTTAGTTATAATTGTGAATATTGATAATTTGACTGTTTCAAATAATATTCTGTTTAAGAAAAAAAATAAAAAAATTTGATTTTCATGTCAATAGCGTGGCAAAGTTTAAATTCTGTTCTCCACGCAAAGCAAAATTGTCTAGAGATGAAAAGTCTCAAGAGACAATATGGGTTTGTTTCTTTTCAGAATGGGCCAAGCATGTGATTGTAAAAACACCTACAAGAAAACCAATATTTACTTTTTTTGTCTAATTTTAAAAATATTTGAATATTTCAGGGTCGGTCTTTATCATTTAAAACTTTCTTTTTATGGGTTTTAATCAGCATATACCAAGGTGAGATTACATTATCTTATCAACTGGGGGTGTTGGGTGGCCGAATGGTTAATGTATCGTAAGGTCTGTCATTGATTCAGCTGGCATGGTTTCGGTTTCGATTCCCAGCTTCTACAAGACAAGGTGTAGAGTTGCCTGCCCAACCTCATGGGTTTTCTCTGGGGCGTCCGGTTTCCTCCCAATGCTAAAGACCCCTACCCACAAGCAAATTCTTGAAATAAAATTGAACCATGTGCTAGTTTCGATATGACCTAGTTTGTGTTGAGTGGGGGTTAAACCCCATTTCTCACTCTTATCACCTGATACAAACTTTTGGATCTGGTGTTTGGAAAATTGGGATCTGACTGCATTTCACGTACATCTCCTGAGATAGGACTTTTGTTATTTTGATCAAAGAACATCTAAAATTGTAAACAGGCTTCTAATTACTTTGTCGAATTGAATACAGTACAATAACAGCACAGAGCTTATCCCATCAGTAATAAGCGTAACCCTTTAATCAAGGTGAGATTGGTTTGGTTTCCCCTTGTCCGTGTTTCAGGACAGAGGGCCTGGCAAGGAACAGCATGGGGTAAAAAAACCCAAAGGTCCAGTGTTCAAGAGTTGGCTTGTATGTAAAATTCCTGAACAACTGGAATTGAATTGAAATGGGGTTCAATGTCCTACTGTTCTGCTCCGACTGGGCTAATGAAGTCGGGCATACAGTGTGTTATGAGGGAAATTTTGCCCGAGCAGCGGCACTATGGCCTACTCTTATATTGAATTCCAACTGCCAGGGGATCGTTTATGTGCACGCCAATGTATACATGGGACCTCAGTATTTCATCTTATACTAGACAGTTGTCCTTGTCAGGCCCTCCGTTCTGCACCACTGACAAAGGGAAACCACGTCGGAAAATCCTGATAAACTTTCTCAGCAAATGCAGGGATCAAACACGTGACCTCCAGGCTAACGAGCCAGCTATCCTTTATGGCATGTGCTCGTCTTTATTAGCTCAGTAGTAAAAGTAAAGAAGGAGGTTAGAAACTCAGCTCAAATCAATTCAGTTCATTTTAAAGTCAAGCTAATCATTTTGTTTATTCAGGGGGAATAATCATGTATGGTGCTTTACTTCTGTTTGAAGAAGATTTTGTTCATGTTGTTTCCATCACTTTTACGTCATTAATTTTAACGGAATTATTAATGGTTGCCTTGACGATACGAACTTGGCATTATTTAATGATTGTAGCAGAAATCTTCAGTCTGGGAATCTACATAGCTTCATTGGCTGTTCTCAGAGATTATTTTGGTAAGTCAGTATTTAAAGTTAATTGCTTTTCTCACAATCCGATTAAAACACAGATCCTATTTCATTTTGTTTTTAATAGTTCAAAATTCCGTTCTACTTGTCTTTACTACACTAGGATCTAGAAGAGTTGTTAAAAAAAAAAACACATTCTGAATGATGTGACGAATTAGCCAATGAAACGATCTGTTACAGCGAGTTTTTGGTGTGAGATGCACGGAACTGTGGGTAAACCACTAGAAACGTCAACGCTGATTAATAATCAATGTCTGATGTCATAGGTTCAAAAGTCACTCATATGACCTCTGATGTGACCTTCCACTACTAACAGTGGGATCTTGATGTAGTTGAGGCCATCAAAAGTATAAAAAAATGAAATGAACTATAGATCTGTATTTTAAACAGATTGCTTTTCTCATGCACGTTTTTTTGTGTTGAATGTGTGGGTTTAACGAAATGTTAAAAACCTTTGACACAGCACTACAAGGATAAAATTCCATATTGAAAAAATATTGATAAGCATTCCAACACATGACACCAGAATGGTTAGCATGTGTGCGCTGTATCATAAAGTCTGTCATTGAGTCAACAGGCGTGGTTTCGATTCCCCGGTTGTACGTGACAAGGAGTAGGGTCACCTGTCCAACTTCTAAAGACCCCTACGCGCAAGCAAATTATTGAAATACAATTGAACCATATGTTAGTCCCGAAATGACCTAGTTTGTGTCAAGTGGACTTTAAATCCTATTTCTCTCTCTCTCTCTCTTAATTCTCATCCACACATTGTTCATTATCTGTATTTTTTTTTTTCAGACACAGATTTTCTCCAAACGTGGAACTTTGTGTGGAAAGTTTTAGTTATAACTTCAGTCAGCTGTATTCCCCTTTATGTTCTCAAATATCTTCGTAAAAAATTCTCGCCTCCGGTATATTCAAAACTTACCCCTTGAAAACAGTGTGTTATATATTAAATCCTTTTCTGTAAAGATGCATTATGTAAGATTTAGATAAAGAGATGGTCGTTCTCGCTATAATAGATTCCCAGGTTGTACATGACAAGGAGTAGGTTCGCCTGTCCAACCTCGTGTGTATTCTCCGGGTCCTCCGGTTTCCTCCCATTGCTAAAGACCTCTATGCGCACAAGTGAATTATTGAAATAAAATTGAACCATATGTTAGTCCCGAAATTACCTATTTGTGTGAGTGGAATTAAACGCTCTCTCTCTTTCTCCCTCATAGTTGAAAAGTAGATAATAAAGTAGAGAATTTCAGTCAGATTACTTTTTTCTGAGCGAAGTTATGGCTGTTAAAAGTTTGACTAGATAGCCTTGATTGTCAAGTACCATTGCTAATATAATAACCAGTCTTGATTATCCATTTTATTATTAAATTGTGCAATGAAGAGATGGTTCGAATCAATTCAATATCTAAACCATTCGATGATCTAGTGAGTTGAATATTGGCTTGCCGAGGGAATAAATGTCTAAATAATAGTTTGTATAACATTGTTTGAAAAGCTAGAAAAAATACCTGCAATGGGTAAATTTAGTTCTTACATGATGCATCTTTGATACACAGTAAACTTTGCATAAGTCGGATTTGGTCAGTCGACTTAAATCTGACTTATGTGAAGATTACTGAAACTCATTGCATGTTTTAGACATGAGTGTAAAATAGATTTTAGTTTGTGGTGTTGTCCTGATTCAACTTGATTTACCTTGATTTACCGCACTTCATAACAAACTCTTCTTTCTTATTTTACCTGACTTTTGAGTGATTTAAATTCCTGTTGTCTGCTAAATATATTTTATTAACTTAAGTCACGAAAAAAAAAACCTGTGCTAATTAAAACATTGTATTTATAATATATCCTACAATCTAATGGGGTGAGCAGAACAGTAGGACGTTAAACTCCATTTCATTTCTAATGGGGTGTTACATTTTAAAGATTTTCTGATTCATAAGTATTAAAAAATGGAAGTGAAACTTTGTGTTCTGGAAAGTTTAAACGTGTTACATTTTAAAGAAATTTAAAGATTTTCTGATTAAAAAAATATTTTTAAAAAATGGAAGTGGAACTAGGTGTTCTGGGAAGATTAAGTATACACTGCCACATACACGACACACACCGGTATGGTCTAAAGTATTCTGTGTTTAGGAATAAGCGGCTTGGTGGCAATATTGAGTCTTGATTCTGATAAATCATGATCTAATAATGATAGTATAGTATTTACCATAAACCATCTCAACCATAAGGTTGTTTTCTAACATAAATTCACTTTACATATGTACAGATATTAGAACTATATAACCTTAGTGGTACTAAAATACTTGAACTTCACAATCACAAGGGCGTGTGCAGAAAAATAATCGCAGGGGTGGGAGAGGGACTGTTCCGGCGTGACTGACCATAGAAACTTGAGGTGGGTAAGGGGGTTCCCATTATCTAGACATTTTTATTTCAACCAATTTGAATGTAAATTAATGTTGATTTATGTAAAAACACTACAAAATTAACTTTTATGTAATGTAAGGGTTAAAACTTTGAAATACTGAATTCTACCACATGCCACAACATGTTTGTTTATATGGCGTCATTTGTATTGTCAGTCAGTATTGTCCCCAATTGAACTGTACAGGAAATTATTTTCCTATATACCCCAGTAAGTAGAATCGTGATGAGGTAATCAGATTGGTTTCTGCTTAATTAGTATATTCACCGTCACCCAGAATTCTGTTGTTTACCGGATTCAGTGGGTTAAATCCAGTACTCCAGGTATGATTTAATAGTATATTATAATCTCATAAACAATTAAAAAAACCCAGTATCTCATAAGATAGATATTCAGCTAAATTTGATCTGTCAATGTATTAGGATGTAGGCCTAATATTCTAAATTTCAGCTGTCAATTATAAGCCTGTATTAGGATGTAATATTCACCTATATTTAAGCCGTGAACAGCCCATCAATACCTCTGTATTGCTATTCACCTATACTTGAGCTGTGAACAGTCCATCTATACTTCTGTATTACTGTTTACCTGTATTTGAGCTGTAAACAGTCCATAATCTTGTTTTAAGATGTAATATTTGAGCTGTAAACAGTTTATCTATTTGAGCTGTATGTCTGTATTATTACAATCAGCTATATTTTTTATGTTAAAAATGTTGTACATATTATTTATGTAAGAGTTTACATTATTTATAAAAAATTATGCCATAATGTTGTATTTCATAAACAGCTTGTTCAATAAATTATCAAATTCTTCAAGAACTTCTCTCATTAATTAGGGGGTTGGATGGCTGAATGGTTAGCGTGCGTGTGCTGTATCATAAAGTCTGTCATTGAGTCGACTGGCGTGGTTTTGAATCCCCGGTTGTAAGTGACAAGGAGTCGGGTCGCCTGTCCAACCTCTTGGGTTTTCTCCGGGTCCTCCGGTTTCCTCCCACTGCTAAAGACCCCTACGCGCAGGCGAATTATTGAAATAAAATTAAACCATATGTTAGTCCCCAAATGACCTAGTTTGTGTCGAGTGGATGTTAAACCCCATCTATCTCAATTAATTAGATAATTAATAAATACCCCACCCCTCCTGTACCCCAGGTCCTTTTGTTACTATCTGTAAAAGAGTTTGATTTTCAATTTTTTAAAACACGAACTATTATTTAGGTTATATGAACTTATTGACCCTAGCAGGTTTTGATAATAGATGATATCGACTTCTGTTAAGCCACGAACTGGCTATGATCTAATTAAACATGTAATTAATCCTATATGTCATTTACAAACAACATATGATCTGTGTACAAGCTCTGCATACGCACTGGTCAGTAAGCATACCATGACGTGATAAATAGACAATTGCTTGTAAGATTGTAGGTCTTATCTATTTTCCCTATTGTCGTAGGCTATATAATCAGGAGTTTGCCGACAGACAGACGAGGCGCAGACAAGAGACGAGCGGGGATGAGGAGAGAGACCGGCGTATGGACTCAACCGAGTTCAGTCGCTGCCGTGGCAGGAGGACGGAATGGTTGTCTTAATGAACCATGTTAATGTTATCGTTTATAGTCCCGACGTAGTTTAGTTCCTGTTGTATTTATGTAGCTGTTCTGTTGTATATACCTGATGTATATATTTACTAAACTGATCTCTGTTATCACTAAGATAGTGTTGCTTATCTTTGAGAAGGATATTGCAGAGTGTGACATTGTGGAGTCCCCCAAGACTCGGTGCTAGGACCTATTAGGATCCATTCTGTTTATTATGTACACAACTATCACATCATGTAGACGCCTCTCATATTACAACAGACGTTAACCACCAAGAACAACAAATCGTTACATTATCCGAAAATATATTAGCACAACCGTAAAGCTGCACTACTTTGTTTCACGGTAAACTCTGAAAAGATAAAGGGTATGCTGATTCCAACACTTGTTTAATAACAGTTTCACTAGTCAGAAATAATGTCATTGTATAGATATGTTCAAAATACCATATACACATATTTAATTACATAGTAACTATGTGGTTTTACCTGTCTATAGACTGTGGTTACGTAGACAAATAGAGAACTAACAGAGAACATTCTCGCCCGTTTCTCAAATATAGTAATGGCGACAACCATTCCCACTTCTACTCGTTGCCACTGGCAACCTTTGATAAAACTGTCCTGTTTATTTTCAATACATGCTTAAAAGTATCCGTGTATCAGAAATATGCAGAAAGGTTACTGTTCATTTCTGATACACGGATACATTTAATTTAGAGTGGCCCACAGACTCAATTATCTGTACTATATAAATTGACCTGTTTTAACAGCATGTTGTCACGCGGATCAAAACTTCGTTTATGAGAAAAGTGCTCTCACGGGCTCGCTCGTGCACTGTAAGCAGCAAACAGTCGCCCAAAATAGACATTCACGTGACAATATCCATTTACTTATTTATCAATGAAGCCATGTAAAAAATTATTCTTTACTCGTTGGACTTTTAAAAATAAGTAGTTACGAACTAGATTAAAATTTTGGCTAAAACTCGGCGATTTAATTTCTAACTTAATTGATTGTAACCAATGACGTATATATTGTAACGGTTCTCGGTTCAGAGTCAACTCATTTAGTTTCGCCCTTTTTCTATCTGTTAAATCCACTCTCGTGGCAACATACCGACACTGCAAGACTGTGAAAGTTACTTTTATTTAACCGTAAAACTCTGTTGTTAGTGGGCGCTTTAGTTACTTTAGAAGTTACATTGTTGCTAGCTCTAAATACGCAGAAAAAAATTGAGACTGGAAATTAATTGAACGAAATTATTTTCCCTAGTCTCGATTAACCAGACGTGTATGATTAAAATAAAATTACGGTACTGGTCACAAGACTCGGATTCTAATCATTTTAGGGCGCTGCGAATTTGGCCTCCGGTTTTGTGTCAAATTTAATAGGAGGATGTGCCATTATGGCTATGCCATTCGTGTTTAGTATCCTTATGCATTCGCCATTTCTAACATGGTGGTTACAAAACGTTTCAGTTATTATAAATCCAGCAACAACTCATTTTTCTAGAACTGAAATATAACCAAAAAGACGCGCATTGACTGTTTCATAATTATTAAAAATATGAAAACGCGACACGATACGTAAATTGTGCGTCTTACTTTCGAGAACAATAGCTATAAAACAGAAATTTCCAGATTGATACATAATACGACACAACCAGCCATAAGTGGTAATTCAAACACAAAGGATATATTTAAACTTAAATTTCTCTAACATTTCACTAAAAGATCCCTATTGTAGAACTCCCAACTTATTATGTAGTCATTGTCATGCCGGTTGTTTTTAAGAACAGAATTTTCCAGTCATATAACAGATCAAAGAATTTTTCGAGACGCATTGTCACGTATCGACTTCTATGTTTGGATTATCTGGCGCCACAAATAGCCCAATCATATCAAAAAGCATGCAGTTCCACCTTGAAATGGGTTCAATTGATTTACGGTTTATTCTATAATTTATAACACAGTTTAGAGCACAAAGTGTAGGAGTCGCATTTTTGACTTCTAAGTAGATTCTTTTACGGAATTCCGGATGCAATGCTAGACATTTGGACCACTGCTGCCGAACCGATTTGAAAATGCTTAAGGCTTTTTTTCTTTGTGCATGTCGTGTGCTCCTCTGTTTTTGATGTGTATGATTTTTATATTTGTGATAATTATTTGAAACAAAATAAGATTATCATAAAGGATATTTAACATCTACAATATGAGTACGGTAAGCACGAAATTCACCCCTTATTAGAAAGATTTAACTATAGTCTATTGCATGTAAACGTTGAAAAAATCAGCTCAAAATACAGACAAAATCTCTCTCTCCCTCTAACTAAGGGCTACATACGCGTACAAATGTTAAATTCAATCGTTAATTGTACGTACGTAAAAAAACGAAGAAAGCCGACTGCGGAAATTAAGAATTCGTTTTCCAGAGCAAAATTTAAAACTTTGATGTGACCAAGAAACATAACTCTTTTTAATGAAAAAATCTACCGCTGTAACGCTACTTGGGCGATCAACTTTTCCATATAATTAGAAAGTCCCATTCAAATGGCCAAATCACACAAATATCTAACTTAGCAAAAGTTTAATTGTTAATGAATGATGATTTTAATGGTAAGTCTTATCATATTTGTTAAAATAAGGCCCAAATATAGCTCGTTTATTGGATTTTTGTTATTTATACTGTTTTAGATACCTATGTTGAATAAGTAGCGGACGTTTAGTCCGATCCAGATCGCAATTGATAACGATGGCTCTATACAATGCGCAAAGATAATGTACATGAAACAACTAGTCAAAATCATAGTAACAAAACAAACCGGGAGGAACTACATGACAGTTCAAAAACATATACAATGACATTAAATTAACATAACAACATATTACAAAAATCAATTATTATACATATCAATTGGCATCTATTTCATAATTTGGTTTGATTTATATTAATATGCAAAATATATAAATTAGAATATTGAATAATTATTTTAATTAATTGTGATGATAGAAGGCGCAGTTCTCTTGCTGGACACTTCACAGGCATTGAAATTAAGCAGGATAAAAAAAACGCCTAGAAAGTCATAAACTTTATTACAAATAAATTTCAACGGAAGAACCATCTGCCGATGCATACTTTCACCAGGAATGACCCACGTTTCACATTTCCTTTACACTACATTTAATAATATCGCAGTCCTCTACGCCATATACAAGTTGTTTTGACGATGTGGTCTAAACAAACACGTGATTGTTTTACGCTCAGAGTGTCATAGCAAGACGCACGTGTAAATACTACTCAGGTCGTCTCTCCACTGCGAAATTATTCTACCATGAAATGTAACGTGAGACTCAGAAAGGGATAAATGAAAGTATTTGTCACTTTTCGGTTGAAACGACTCGATAATAAATACTATTTTTCACATTTTGCTTCACAATACTCGATAGAAATGTGATGTAAGTAACTTATTAGCTAATAACTACTACTTACATCCCACTTCTACTCGTTGCCACTGGCAACTTTTGATAAAACTGTCCTGTTTATTTGCAATACATGCATGAAAGTATCCGTGTATCAGAAATGTACAGGAAGAGTACTGTTCATTTTTGATACACGGATATTTTTATACCGTTTTAGATACCTATTAAGCAATAAGTAGCGGACGTTTAGTCCGACCGAGATTGCAATTGATAACGATGGCTCGATACAATGTACATGAAACAACTAGTCAAAATCATAGTAACAAAACAAAATGGGGGGAACTACATGGAAATTTAAAAACATATACAATGACATTAAATTAACAACAACATATTACAAAAATCAATTATTATACATATCAATTGGCATCTATTCCATAATTTGGTTTGATTTATATTGATTAGGACCCAACTCTGAAACGCCATATTTGACATACTTTTGCCTATAACTTCGAAACTAAGGCACATAGAAATGTGATTTCAGTGTCTACCCCACATTCTCGGGGTCGAGGAATCCAGTAAATTCATTAGTTTGAACTTTCGATGTCGGTCATATTGGATTCCAAGATGGCCGCCATATTTGACATACTTTTGCCTATAACTTTGAAACTAAGGCAGATAGAAATGTAATTTCAGTGTCTACCCCCACATTTTCGGGGTCAAGGAATCCAGTAAATTCATTAGTTTGAACTTTCGATGTCGGCCATATTGGATTCCAAGATGGCCGCCATATTTGACATACTTTTGCCTATAACTTTGAAACTAAGGCAGATAGAAATGTAATTTCAGTGTCTACCCCCTCATTTTCGTGGTCAAGGAATCCAGTAAATTCATTAGTTTGAACTTCCGATGTTGACTACGTCGGCTCACGTCAATCCGATTGACTTGAAATAGTTATGACGTCATAAGGCTAATGACGTCATCATCAATGACGTATAGAAGCAATCTCGTTATTTGTTTCTCTGGCAAAGATCATCTGCCATCTTGGATTTTTGGTTGCCAGATCTGAATTTCCACTCAATTTTCATTTCTTCTCTAGTCAATATGGCAGACAGTTTCTCATATCTATTGATTTGATGAATTAAATATATTCTCTATATAAGCAAATATGGAGTGGAAACAGCTGCTTTTGAGGAGGAAAAGAAAATTTTGAAACCAATTTATTCAATTCTGGTAACCCTAAGAGGAAATAATTTCGATTTTGACAATTTCTGCATGGAATGCTACTTCACACAACTTCAACTTCAAGACCAAAATTTTCGGATTTATCACCTGAAAATCTATCAGTTGAGCAAATTTGGTGAGTATGGGTGGCCTAGTTTAGCTGCGAGGTCAATAGGCACCAATGGCGGCCGTGTGTTCCAGAGACACAGCAAAAATAAAAAAAAAATAATGTCTCTGGTGAAACGAGATTGGTATAGAAGTAAACAATTAATAGAAGTTAGTAGTAAATTACTAGTTTCTAACCTTAGGCGCAATAACCATAAAAGCAATACGAAGGACTATCATTTTCCATAACACTGTCCATCGCACTTGCAGTTTCCTTTGCACTTGCAGCTAAGTAACTCGTAGCAAGCCTTGGCGGCCTCAGGAAGCGTGGTCCATACAATTGCCCATTGTCCATAGCACTTCTCCCAACCCCAATCACCTGGTGAGGGAACAAATGGCTTGGCACTAAGCACTGATCCCAGATGTGGCTTGCGTGGAATGCAGCTCTCTTCGTATGTTGCAGTAGGGCTGCTGATGTCGGAGGTATATTTTCTATCTCCCTGGACTTCTTTGAGAAGAGATGGCGCCTTGCAGCATCCACACCTTGAAGTTCGCTGGTGCGATCATACATCAGGACCACAAACCGCTCCAGGGTCTCCATCGTCACCTTCGATATGTCATGAGGCCTGGAACACAGTGCGTGGAAGGCCTCTGTAGCACCCGGATATGCCTCCCATGCCTGCCAAGCGGACTTCTTTCCACGGTTTGAGAAGAATGAAACTATGTCGCAGCCTGTAAACGCATGGAAAAATGACAGTGCCTGCGACTTCTCTCGCCCGATGCGGCTGACTATCTGGTGTATCCCAATGTGTCTGTAGTTCTTACCAGTGCCAAAGGCAACCAACAGCTCTTCCAGGCCAATCTGCAAGAACTTGGCAACTGCTATGACCACCACGTCAGTATCGACAGTGCGAATCATCACTTTCGTGTGTCCTTGCTGAGCCATGTCCTTAATATGGACGAAGATCCTCGAGTCTGCTTCCTCCCGAGAGCAGGGAGCAAGCGCTGAATTTATGGTTCCTCTAGATGAGCACACAACTTGATCATCCACCGTGCTGTAGATCACTTTGGTACCTTCATATAAGTGCGCACATTTCTGCGCAAGAAACCGAAACAACTCCTCTTTGTTTTCGGTGTTCAGAAGAAAGGCTGGCCAGTTGCCGGGGATTCTTGTGGACGATGAAACCCGACGCCGAGTGCCACAGCCTCTCTTCTCTCTTGTTACGGTTTTCAAACTGTCAGACTTGTAAATATCCCATACAATATCGATTCGACTGACAGTGTCCAGTTCCTTCACCACATATTGTAGGAATACCTTGGCATAATCCTTAAAGGTACAGCAGGTTCCCGGACCCAGAAAGTGAACTACAGCAGGTCCATCAAGAACTTTACAATCAACATCCAAGGAATTATTATGACTGTGTGTCAAGTTTCCTTCCCGGCAGTTCAAAAGGTTATGCTTGTCACCTTGGCGCATTTGACCACCAGTTGCGAGTGACGGTGGAGTTGACTGGTTCTCGTGCCGGAAGAATTCATCAACATCGCCTTCTCTAGTTTGACTTGCAATGTACAATCTCGAAAACAGAGCCCTGTCATTTTTCAGTTCAGTCAGCCTCCCTGCTGCCTTGGTCTTCTCCGTTCCAGGCTTGCTAAACATGACCAGTTTGTTGCGTGGAATGGTGTCTCCAACTGACTTCGAATTGGAGTTGAAATGCTCTTCCATGAATTGGTAGTATGTTTTACGACCTTCTCTGGCATGACGACTTTGGAATTCAGATTCAGTATGTCCATGCTCTCCTCCATGAACGGGTTTCCCATCTCTTCGATCGTGGTCACCAGTGATCGTACATCATGAACGAATGTCTCCTGGACACTTTTTGTCTGCTCATAGTGGCGATCCAGACACGTGACGTTAGAGGTAGTCCCATCTTCATCGAAGCCGTCCTCGAACTCCTCAACTTTTCTCGCTATTTCGGGTCCTGCCACCATCCATCTCCGAAGTGCTCTGGGGTTTTCAGTTAGTCCAACAGCTCCACCGTCGCCCTTAACCAGTGCATTAATCTGTTCATGTGCCTGGTCCAATAAGATGGCAGAGAAAGGCAGAATTGTCTTCTTGGCAGTGAATGCTCCGCGTTTGAACTCACGAAAGACATCGGGACATCTGTCTTGCAAGGATAACATATCCCGCACATGTACCGGTAACCAGCGAGCATAATTTGGATGGTCCAATGCGAAGAACCAGGGTATCAACCCGGCTTGCGATGCAATGTACAGGTCAAAATTTGACACTCGTACCGACCTCACAAACTGGAGGATAGTCAGTTCAAAGTCTAGCACTGTCTGCCAAAAATGGAACTGTGGGTACATTTCAGACCTCTCAGCACACCACTTCATGAATCCATCTTCTTCGGTCTGACAACTGTCACTGTTTTCTATCTCCTTGGAATTCCAGTAAGCTTTCTGTTGTAACTGATATAAAGATGCGGCGGTAACCTGATGTGCCCTGCGCGTTTTGGTGACATGAGACGCACGAAGGAATCCTTCACAGGTACCTGCAGTCGCAATGTCTGCCTGAGTTAAAGCGTCTGTCCATCCACTCCCGTCAAAAATATCTCCGATTGTCCTCAAGGCAGCCATCTCTGTATGCAATCCCCCTAGTATTATAACGTACTTGTCCTCCCCATATACGTTTGGAAACCGCCATTGGAGCTGCTTTGCTACGGCGTATAAAGGCTGGTCCATCGTGAGGACTGGCGTCTGTCCGGGGTTGAGGAATTGAGTTGCAGCGGCATTGTTGTTCATGATATGGGAGATCATAGCCACAGAGGTTGACTTCTCACGAAAAAATGGGAACAATGACACATTTGTCTGTGCAGTTGGTGAATCCTCGTGTCTGGAAGCATGGTATGCTGCCCAGGACGCATTATCGGTTGCACAGAGCTGCGTCTCCTCCTGACAACGCGTCATCTGAAAGTTCAAACTAATGAATTTACTGGATTCCTTGACCCCGAAAATGTGGGGGTAGACACCAAAATCACATTTCTATGTGCCTTAGTTTCGAAGTTATAGGCAAAAGTATGTCAAATATGGCGGCCATCTTGGAATCCAATATGGCGGCCACCAGGGGGCGTTTTAGAGTTGGGTCCTAATCGAAAAATGATCCTACAGGGGTCCCCTATAAGTGTGCCAAGTTTCATAATTTCTCCACAAACTGAAATATTCTGCCATATATTCGACTTTGCCGCTGGACGAAAATTAGAATATTGAATAATTATTTAATTAATTGTGATGATAGAAGGCGCAGTTCTCTTGCTGGACACTTCATAGGCATTGAAAATAAGCAGGATGAAAAAAAATGCCTAGAAAGCCATAAACTTTATTACAAATAAATTTCAACGGAAGAACCATCCGCTGATGCATACTTTCACCAGGAATGACCCACGTTTCGAATTTCCTTTACACTACATTTAATAATATCGCAGTCCTCTACGCCATAGACAAGTTGTTTTGACGATGTGGTCTAAACAAACACGTGATTGTTTTACGCTCAGAGTATCATAGCAAGACGCACTTGTAAATACTACTCAGGTCGTCTCTCCACTGCGAAATCATTCTACCATGAAATGTAACGCGAGGCTCAGAAAGGGATAAATAATGAAAGAGCAGAAAGTATTTGTCACTTTTCGGCTGAAACGACTCGATAATAAATACTATTTTTCACATTTTGCTTCACAATACTCGATAGAAATGTGATGTAAATAACTTATTAGTACCTTTCCTCGGTGTATCGGTGAATATCAGGACAGTTTTGGTCGGGAGCCGCCTCGGCTGGGCCCCTCGACCAAAACTGTCCTGATATTCACCGATACACCGAGGAAAGTGTGCTAACTACTACTTACTCTACTGGCTGGCTTTAGCTGTCCAATATAACCTATAGTTTCAAATTGGTTTTTTTATGTGATTGCCATGTTTTTAACAGTGTCAGTGGCGGCGCCAGGAGGGGGGCAAGGGGGGACATTTGCCCCCCCCCCATTAATCTGGTCTGCCCTCTGTTTGCCCGCCCCCCAATAATTTTAGAAAATAAAAAAAAGTATTTGTGATACGTTTCGGTAATCAATACCTTCTACGGTGAATAAATCCCACACCCCCACTCAGTCATAAACTTGCATGTTGTAGAGCATTTCCGACAGTCTATTTTTCAAAATTTTCTTGGCGAGGTCCCAAATGGACTCGCTACTTTGGCGCTCACAAGGGGAATTCGTTAAGGTTCGCAAGTCCGATCGTTTGACATTTTGTTCTCTAGTCGGATAACTAGTGATCAGGCGACGCACGGTATCTGGTCAGATCTATTTATCTCGACGATCGGTGCCTGACAGAATACTGTAAGACAGCATTTCCGGCAGTCTATTTTTCAAAATTTTCTGGAGGAGGACTCCCTACTTTGACGCTCGTGAGTGGGCTTCGTCGTGATTCGCAACCTGTTTTTCAAAATTTTCTGGGGGAGTCCCCCTACCCCTAGTTGAAGCTCGTGCCTTTGCCCCCTTAACCTTGGACTTTGCCCCAGCTTTGCCCCTTCAATCACCGACGGCTGGCGCCGCCACTGAACAGTGTGTTAATTCTAAGAGCTCAGGTCTGTATACAAATTAATAATTGCCATATAATTGGGATTTTACATTGCCATTATGTTACGTACTTCTAGACTGTTCTTCCCAATTATTTATTATTAGATCCGTGTTTTTACTTGGGAAAATAATCACCCTACTGGAAACGCATGTGGAAAAATTGCCCATCGGTCTCATAACATTTGCATTGTGGTCCTTATTCTGTACAAAACGTTTCCAAACCTATAGAATGAAATTGTTTTCCATCCTGTTGACAGAAAACAGTAGGACTTACCGAGAATACGCTTAGAACAAAATGGTGATAATTAGAGCGGGCATGCGATACCCGTTGTGTTATGGTCGAAATTATGCCTGTGTAACAGTTAAAGGACAATATTGGTGCCAGTCATTATCACATATGTGATAGAGGTGGTTAAATACATTCCAAATATAATTTTAACACAGAGATCATTGCTACGATAGCCGAGTAATACAGGTTTCCTGAATCGGAAGTGACGAACGCCAAAGGAAAACACGAGTCATATCTCTATATTTGGAATGTGTTTAACCAGCTTTGTCACATATGTGATAATGACTGGCAGTAATATTGTCCTTTAACTAGTTTTTGTTACGTGCACACCAATGTGTATATTCTAGAGTAGACCATACTATCCAAGGGGATATATTTATACAAAACTGGCCGCCTAATAAGCCAGTGTGGATATTCGAGAATATATATAAATACTATCCAAATGGATCTATAGGTACAACAATAACAGACGACAGTAACCCTAATAAGCCAATGTGGTGATTTGTTCCGAACAACTCAATATTTTGACTTATAACCGTTACACGCTCGCAATAACACCTTTTGGCTTTTAGCCATATCCGAGGACACAGAAATAATTTCATTTTCCTATGTTTATTGTTTTTTAAGGGTTTGTCTGACACGCAGCAAGGTTGTTTAACAAGGATGCAGAGAAAATGAGGTAGATTCCTTAGACAAGAAAACATCACGATTGTTGAAACATGGAACACGACTTCTGTCCTTCAAAATATTACAAGACGTGGCCGGAATGCGCAGGACGCGTGGTCAAAATATGAAGAAAGAGAGGTTATATTTAATAGCTGTTTGATCCCATTAATTATTCTGGGAAATATAATCATTCTAATAATAGTCTACAAGATGGGTCCCATAAAACGCCGAGCCAACGATATACCAGTGGCCAGTATGGCGGTCGCCGATTTATTCGTTGGTATTTATGTTTTACCGCTAGAGGTCGCTAGATTCTCGAATAAACACAACGTCTCGCGATTACCAATATCTTTTTGTTTTTTTGAACAAAGTGTATATTTGGTTCCACTGTGTTGGTCCATTCAAAACATGCTGCTCATCGCTGTAAACTGTTGCTGGGCGTTAGTCTATCCATTGAAACACCGTGTTTGGATGACCAAAACGGTTGCTGCTGTCGCGGTTATAATTGTCTGGATAATCGGAATTGTCTTTACAGCTATGACCTATATTATCTTACCAGTAGGCAAAGTTGGAAAAGGATGTCGATTATCCAGTTCCGCGGAACGAAATCACCTGTTCATATCTCTATACCCCATCAGTGTCTTTCTGGTCACGTTTGGCATCTATGTAAAGATTATTCAAGTTGCTACGTTGCTACGTACGAATTACCAACTCCAAAGGAAAACAGAACTTACGAAAATCAAAACTTATGTCGTTTATATTCTTCATTTTTGTGATTTGCTGGACTCCCGTCTCAATTGCCGTCATATACGAAGAGTTTCAACCCGAATTTAACTTAACCACACAAATGGTGTGTCGATCCCTGTTAACTCTAGCGCACGTCAATTCGGCAGTCAATTGGGTAGTTTATGTCTGTCGGTCTTCAAGATTCCGGGACCAGTTCAAACAAATCTTCAGAAGGAACAGAAAACATCCTCATTTTCCTGAGAAGGAACAAAAACAATCTTCAAACACGTCCGCGAAACCACAAACAGCGTCCATATCAGGAACTATAACCCATAGCGGACTACAACCACCTAGGGCGTCAATATCAGGAACGATAACCCATACAGGACTACTACCACAAACAGCGTCCATATCACGGACGATAACCCATTGAGGACTACAACCACCTAAAACGTCCATATAAGGAACTATAACCCATACAGGACTACTACCACCAACGGCGTCCAGACCAGGAACGATGACCCATACAGGACTACTACCACCAACGGCGTCCATACCAGGAACGATAACCCATAAAAGACTACTACCACCAACAGCGTCCATACCAGGAACGATAACCCACAGAGGACTACAACCACCAACAGAGTCCATATCAGGACTACAACCACCACCAACAGAGTCCATATCAGGAACGATAAGCCATGCAGGACTACAACCACCTACAGCGTCAATATGAGGAACGATAACCCATACAGGAATACAACCATAGGCCACATGGTTTACACGGTGTTGACGATGGTGATGTAGACGTCACATTACAGGCACGATTTCACGTGTTACAATAAATGCGCATGTGTGAAAAATGTTTAGCGTTTAGTAATGAAATGAAATTCGGTTTATATATAATGTTCTACTGTTCAGTTCCGACTGGGCTAATGAAGGTATGATATGAGGGAAATTTCCCCAGACAGCGGCGCTGCAGACTACTCTGATATCGAATTCGAACTGCCAATGAATCTTTTACGTGCACGCCAATGTTTATACTAGACCTCGTTTTTCGATGGCCCGGACGACTATATGTTGTCCCTTGCCAGGCCCTCTATCCTGTATCACTGACCGGGGTATCGAACACCAATATGTACACCACAAGGGAAATTAAGTCCAATTCTGTCTCATTTCTCTCACAGAAGACAAAATTTCCAAATCGCAAAAATCACAGGTCGAAATATTTAAATTAGTAAAAATGCCAAAGTTTAAATGAACCTTAAATACAATTGGCATACTTATCTAAATTATCGAACCATTAAGACCATATCGAACCATTAAGACCATATAGTATCATTAAGACCATATCGCACCATAAAGACTATATCGTACCAATAAGACTATATCGTATCATTAAGATTATATCGTATCATTAAGACTATATCGTATCATTAAGACTATATCTTATCATTAAGACCATATCGCACCATCAAGACCATATCGCACCATTAAGACTGTATCGTACAATGTTGTGAGATAGAATATCAGACTATTATAGACAACCAAATGGTACGTTCTAATATATGTAAAACATATTGTACCTTGTCATATAATGTTAATATCTCAATTATCGTACCATTAAAACTCGTAGTATAATTATTGTGTAAAATATTGTACCATTACGACTATATCTACAATGTTGTTAAATAAAATGTCGAAATATTCTATCATACCATATCGTAAACCATAATGTAAATTGTCAGTATCTGTAATATCGTACCGTGAAACCATATTGTACATTGCCAGCATCTATAATATCGTACCGTGAAACCATATTGTACATTGTCAGTATCTGTAATATCGTGAAACCATAGTGTACATTGTCAGTATCTGTAATATTGTACCATAAAACCATCATGTAGACTGTCAGTATCTGTAATATTGTACATTGTAGCCCAAAATGGAAATTTCTTGGATTCTGATTGGTCGAAAAGTGGCGTCGAATGAGTGTAACAGTCCTCTAAATTTCCTGGGCGGCTCACTGTGAATGAATATTTTCTGGGTGCTAGACTCTGTTTTCAGTGGCCAAAAATTCTACACCTCAAAACTTTATTCTAGGAAATCTTCATGAATTTTTTCTTGTATGTCATCAACAATGAAAATTCAACCATTGGCTTATTGAAACACACCTGAAACACAAAAAAAAACAAAGTTAGAGAGTGTATTTGAAAGATAATGATTAAATTTTATTTCAAGGCTGGTCTGGCAATAATGGTTGCTATGGTCATTCTATCATAATCAGACTGGTCGAAATCGAAGATTTTCAACAAGTGAAAACAAATACTACAATTTATTGAACCCTGTATGGACCGTAAATAACTGATGGGGATATATTTTAAAAAATATACAAGTCGGGCGGACACTGATATGAATAGGACAGAGACTAATTTTCATACACAGGCCAGGTTTTTTTTGCCAAGACAATAAAATCACAGCGTCGAAATGACAACGTAAATAAGCATAGCAACCACGCGCGTACGCTACACAGCATATATCTACACGGTCACACGAGAGTGTATGGACATTTATCAGACAGAGTTAGTTGTATTTTACGTCCGCTTCCACCGAAGTGATATCGCAGACAATTTATCAAACATGATATACAATTTATTTCGAACCTAGTCACTGCTGGAGTTCAAAATCATTTCAAAAGTACATAAAATACACTTACGATTTCTGTTTCGATCTTTAAAATTATCGCAGAGTGACCTCCCTTTCCAAGCAGACACAATTAACCAGTCGCTTAGTGAACCAAATGGAATGGAAATGAGTGTTATTACATCACGGATATTTTCATTACGTCAACATTGTTTTCCTTGGTATTTACGTCATTAAAACCAAAAAACGACCGTCAACTATCGCGAAAGAAAGAATTCCAAGAAAAATGTTAAATATTTTGGGCTACAATATCGATAAACACCTCCTGTTTAGAATTTATCGGACTGTTATTGTCCATTTGATACCGCTTAAATTTTTCATTAGAGGCGCTCGATCGCTACGCGATCCCGGCCCCAAATGATTTAAGCGGTATCAAATGGACAATAACAGTCCTTTAAATTCTACACAGTCGGTGTCTATCTCCTAAATAAAACCATAATGTACATTGTCAGTATGTACAATATCGTACCATTTAACACATAATGTACACTGTCAGTATCTGCAATATCGTACCAAAAAAACATTATGTAGATTGTCGGTATCTGTAATATCTTACAATAAAACCATAATGTATATTGTCAGTATATACAATATTTACCATTTAACCCATAATGTACACTGTCAGTATCTGCAATATCGTACCATAAAGCCAAGATGTACGATGTCAGCTATCGTCAAATTAAAACATCGTACATGTCGTGAAGTACGCGTATTTGATATATTATATCGTACTTTTGAAAACCGCTGTACAGTGCCGGTGTCAGAAATATTGTATAGTTACGAGTATAATGTATTGTATTATGTCCAAAACATTGTACCACTGATACATATTGTACCACTGATACATATTGTACTAATGATACATATTGTATTACTGATACATATTGTACCACTGATACATATTGTACTAATGATACATATTGTATTACTGATACATATTGTACCACTGATACATATTGTACCACTGATACATATTGTACTAATGATACATATTGTACTACTGATACATATTGTACCACTGATACATATTGTACCACTGATACATATTGTACTAATGATACATATTGTACTACTGATACATATTGTACCACTGATACATATTGTACTAATGATACATATTGTATTACTGATACATATTGTACCACTGATACATATTGTACCACTGATACATATTGTACTAATGATACATATTGTACTACTGATACATATTGTACTACTGATACATATTCAAATTTCAACTTATCGTGATTAGTTATCATATAATCTCCCCAATAAATTCAGAACTAATTTCTTTCGAGGTCACGTTCGGAATTGGACGGAAATTGGACAAACTTCGAAGAGATAATACTAACATTATAAAATGTCTAATATAATATTTAATAACAGATATAATACTAACTTTATACAATATCTAATATAATATTTAATATTAACTAACTTTATATAATGTCTAATATAATATTTAATAACAGATATAATACTAACTTTATACAATATCTAATATAATATTTAATATTAACTAACTTTATACAATATATAATATAATATTTAATAACAGATATAATACTAACTTTATACAATATATAATATAATATTTAATAACAGATATAATACTAACTTTATACAATATATAATATAATATTTAATAACAGATATAATACTAACTTTATACAATATATAATATAATATTTAATAACAGATATAATACTAACTTTATACAATATATAATATAATATTTAATAACAGATATAATACTAACTTTATACAATATATAATATAATATTTAATAACAGATATAATACTAACTTTATAAAATGTCTAATTTAATATTTAATAACAGATATAATACTAACTTTATACAATATATAATATAATATTTAATAACAGATATAATACTAACTTTATATAATGTCTAATGTAATATATAATAAAAGATATAATATTAACTTGATATGATATAAACTTAATATAATATAAACTTAATATAATATCTAATATAATATTTAATAACAGATATAATACTAACTTAATACAATATCTAATATAATATTTAATAACATATTTAATACTAACTTTATATAATGTCTAATATAATGTTTAATAGATATAATACTAACTTTATACAATATATAATATAATATTTAATAACAGATATAATACTAACTTTATACAATATCTAATCGGTGGTGTATTTGTAATAAGAGTGAATACACTTTTAATATTTTGTTATGTTAAACAGAAATAGTGCTTACAGTGTTGTAACGGATGATACGTAATTTTTACGTAAATCTAACGATCAATGTTAACTGGGACGCCACTCGACTCAGTGATGCAACGCGTTAACCACCATTCGATCAGCCCCCCCCCCCCCCACATACACACACACACACCTTCGCAAGATAATGGTTCGTTAGAGATTAAGGGATCGTTAAAATAACTGGGTTTTGAGGAACTGTTAACTCTCTTGGTAAATTATCTCCCGTTAGCGGCGACGGCGGTAGTATCGGTTATTGAACAGGAATATTCGTCCGTCGATATGAGACGAGCATATGGACACAGCTCACCAAATATTCCTACGCCAAATGTAGGACGAGAGTTATTTTTAGTCTTCCTCTTCCTTTCCCCCATTCCCCCTTTTGCATGGCGATTTTTGTTGACTTTTTGGTGCAGAATAGAAGAAAAGGGTATATTGGGAAAATATTTCTGGGGGAGTGTAGCACTATCCATCCGGCTACATATTTTTGTTTTGGCACGATCGTCTAGGGGTTTGTTTGACTCTGGGCAGGCTACTGTTGTATTTATATGTGTGTGCGGATGAGGGGTGGGGTGGCAGTCCCTCCCAGTGCCGCCGGGTAACATAGGGCTGCGTGGAACATGCTAGAGTCGATTTGTAGCATAACTGACCCATGGTATATGTTTGACACTAGTGCATTATGATTATGATTATAATGATGAAAACCGCATTGAAACCGCTTAAGCTTTTGCCATTTGCAAGGGGCGCAAAAACTCAAGGGGCGCGTAAACTCAAAACCATGACGCAAAGCTTGTCATTGCGTCCTCAGTTAGCCCCTGGGTTAAACATCAAAATAACCCACATACGTTGCATATGTTTGTTTTTGCACTTAGAATCAATAATTTGTAAAGATAACAATATTGTTTCAGCCATCACATTGATCCATTCCTTGTCTATGAATTTGAAAACAATAACTGGTCAATGACATATTATGATCGCTACCACAATATTGTTACAGGAGGCCCCCTACCGCCGAGCCCGGCCACAACTGTTTCTGTAGGATATAAATTTCTGTTTACTCTTCATTCCATGTGCAATATTCCTTAATTCCATCAATTTCCAAAAATAATTGACAAATGAAAAAAGAAAAATACAAAATTAATTTGTTTTCTTTCCTTTTCAATAACAAACAAAGTAAAATGCAATCACATACCTAGTTGGTGTCAAGTGAAAGGTAAATCCCATTTCTCAAGAGGCGGGGTTTCGAATATCTCTCTCTCTTTCTTTCTATCTCTCTCTCTCTCCCCCTCTCTCTGATTTTCCCGGCGTGGGGGAGCCACGGTGGCTAGGTGGTTAAGACGCTGGCTCGCTAGCCTGGAGGTCGGGTGTTCGATCCCTGCATTGGCCGAGAAAGTTCATCTGGATTTTCCGACGTGGTTTCCCCTTGTCAGTGGTGCAGAACTGAGGGCCTGACAAAGACAGCTGTCTAGTCCTTCGGATGAGACGAAAAACCGAGGTCCCGTGTATACATTGGAATGCACGTAAAAGATCCCTTGGCAGTTGGAATTCGATATAAGAGTAGGCGATAGTGCCGCTGCCCGGGCAAAATTTCCCTTATAGCACTCTGTATGGCGTATGCCCGTCTTCATTAGCCCAGTATAGGAGCAGAACAGTAGGACGTTAAACCCCATTTCATTTCATTTCATTTCCCGGCGTGGTCCCCTCTCGTCAGTGTTGCAAGACGGGGGACATGGCAATGGACATTGTATATTCGCTCGGATGGTACGGGCAAACAGTGTACCTATAGCGTGCACGTACAGGAAACGTTGGCAGAATTCGAAACTAAAGTAGGCCGTATATAGTGTCGCTGTCCGGGCCAAATTTACCTCATAGCACACTGTGTGCATGCTTTATTGACCGCCGCCATGTTAGTTCGAGGGAGCTGTGCGTAAATATGCGGATGTTCACTGTTAACCATCGATCCAATCAATCAATCTGTGTACAACTTTTTTTAAAACCTGCACAAATATTAAATATGCTCACCCAGATATTTATTTTTTAGTACAAATAATAAAGATACATGGACCGACTTATCTCCGGTAAGCGGGTAAGACGCTGGCTCGCTAGCCTGGAGGTCGGGTGTTCGATCCCTGCATTGGCCGAGAAAGTTCATCCAGATTTTCCGGCGTGGTTTCCCCTTGTCAGTGATGCAGGACGGAGGGCCTGACATGGACAGCTGTCTAGTCGTTCGGATGGGACGAAAAACCGAGGTCCCGTGTACATATTGGCGTGCACGTAAAAGATCTGTTGGCAGTTGGAATTCGATATACGAGTAGGCCGTAGCGCCGCTGCCCGGGCAAAATTTCCCTCATAGCACACTGTATGGCGTATGCCCGTCTTCATTAGCCCAGTTTAGGAGCAGAACAGTAGGACGTTAAACCCCATTTTATTTCATTTCATATCTCAGTTAAAGGTTATAGAACAATTTAATTTGACACGTCCTCGATATGGCCAGTTATGCAAAGGTTTGGTGGAATTTGTTTGAAACTTTTCACCACAAGAGTTCCACAAAATATGGGACTTTAAAAAAATCAATTGTTACAAGAAATACTTCTCAGACCTTCCTGTGGGTATGTGGTGTTTTTTCACAAGAAATTGGACATAGAAAAAACAAATCTCTTCTCTCAGCCCCTATATGCCTGCGTGGTATCACATTTCACAAGCTTTTCGAGTATAATAATTATGATATATATTTTCGGTCTTTGGTGTTTTTTACCACAAAAGTTCCACAAGATATTGAATTTCTAATTGGTGGACGGCATCATTGTCCTTTGAACATTGTCTTTCCATACCCTTGCTTGAACAATACGTAAGCATACGCAACGATACGGGATGGCATCAGCCATATTACAGCTGTCGCCACCAAACGACCAATACCTACTGATATCAGAAACTCTGTACGCACTGAGGAAAATTGACGCTAGTCTGTAAGGATCGCTACAAATTCCCGCAGGACAACGCCATTTTATTTCTACCTGACGATTACCGGTAAGTATATTTATCATACCAGGTACAGAGATTGATAGGTTGCAGACAAGATCCTAGATCTAGATAATATCATATATTTTATAACGTGTTTTAGCATAGTATTTCAGATATGTGACAAATATGAGCGAATGTTTGGATTTCTGTTAAAAGAATCAAAGTTAGCACAAAATGTATACATCTAAACATTTTAAGAGTTTGTCGTCATTATGATAATAATCATATAACCTTTACGCGGCTATTGTTATTACTATTCGATGTTCAAATATGGACCTCGTGGGTTTTCTACGGGTCCCCTGGTTTCCTCCCACCGCTACCCGCAAGCGAATCGTTGAAATATAAAATAGAAACAGTCAAATTGCTTCAATCTGAACTGAGATATTAGCGATTCAATTAAGAGACTAGCTTCGATCGTCACTACTACTAATCGTTGTTTTAGCACTCCGAGTCCATATAATCAGATTAGTTTTAATATCGTTCATTTTATCAAGAGACTATTTTAGATTTTTGTATGGTGTACCACCACGAATATCATCTGGGTTAAATATATAGGGTATACATCGAAAATAGTACAACAGCGTCAAAATGTCATTGAAACTGCTTTGTGCTTAGCCCAGTTCGGAGCAGAACAATAGGACGTTAAACCCCATTTCATTTCATTTTGCATAGAATACAAATTGTTATTACAAGAAATAATGACGCGCGATTTGAAGGTTATTGAAAAGGTGTATTGTGAGAAATATATTATGGACTTTTGTGTATGAAACACGATAGATGGTAGCAAACCACTATTTCAAGACTGCATTATGTACAATTTAGATAAAGAACTAGTCGTTTTTGTTATACTGGTTTAAAAATAGAGAAATTCAAATTTCATATTTTGAAAACTTCATTCAAATTACTTTAGTTTGTCCTATGTTATCGAATCACTGTTTGAAGTTTTGACTAAATTGTTTATTATCGCAGCAACGGAAATTGTTAATCTAGACTCAGTCTCGCTTCTCTATTTTTAAATTAAATCAATAAATAGCGATTGGTTTTTTTAATCTGTTTACATCTAGATGGTTGATTACAAGCATGTGGTGTGAATAAGGTTTGTTCCATCTTTGCCAGCAGGTATTGTTTTAAAACAAAATCAGTTATCCGTGGCAGATTAGGGGTTATACTCTATATCATATTAACAAATATTTTATTGGCAAAATAAACTTATTCAACTTTACAAAAATATGTAAAATCCAACAAGATGGGGATGGCGTTTCCATATTCTATTACGTTCTTATCACCAGATAATAATCTTCTTTTTTCTTCCTTAAAGCGGTGGACACACTAGCCGAATGATTCGGCCGAATCGTTCGGCCGCATCAATCGGCGCCGAATTTTATTCGGCCGAATGGGTGGACACACTAGCCGAATGCTTCGCCCGATTCAACCTGTCGATTGCATCACCTATCACGTCACATGATTAAACATGGCGGCGTCTATGTCTTCAATCTATCACGTGACCTCTGTAAATATTAGCGTGATTGACAGCGATACTTTGTTTAATTTTTAATGCCACCTCTCGACGTAATTGGTTGTTCTTGGGGCCATCGGTATAAAATTGGTTCCATCTGCTAATATCAACTCCTTCAACCCACTGCTCTGTTGTATAATCTGCAAATTCAAGAACGCCGAGGATATCCATGTCCGTATCAACATCTTCTAAAGCATGGAACCAAAAGTCTTCAACATCATCAGGTTTAATTCTGGCTAATTGGGCATAATAGGTAACATAATCATTCTCATTATAGAGCTTCTGCAAACCACGTTTCTGGTTATTTCACCGAACAACCCATCGGAAGTGGAACATAATCTCTTGGTAGAGTTTTTCTTTGGTGTAGAATACTAGCATCTTATTCTGGCCTTCAACGTGAAGTAGGAAGTTGTCGCCATGTTTAGTTTCATGAAAACGTTGTGGCTGGGATATATTACATCATTCCTTGGGTATGGATGGGAAATTCTTGGATCTGGCCCGATATAGACTGGAAAGTGCACTGTAAAAGGCTGAAACGACCTAGTAACTTTACATTGAGATTATAGAATTTATTCAAATACACATAAAATATTCAATGAATAATTAAATTAGCATTCATTGATTATACAATAAAGCAAGATGCCGTTGTATATAAATTAAAAATAATTTTTAAAATCTATCAAATATAATTTAAAATATCTATCATATATAATTTAAAATATCTATCATATATAATTTAAAATATCTATTATTTCTAATACTGTTGATTTCGTCATAGTAAATAACTTCTTTCATAGATGATAAGAATAAATCTACTCTCAACTTGGTGGAATCAGCTTTATGATTATGAATGTTTTTGTAGTTAGTTGCAAGATCATTCCTAGTATTTACAGTAGCAGCACACTTCCAATGAACGGTATCTCTTCTTCCGGTCTTAACTCGAAACTTTGTGATTATAATAAATCAGGGGTTTGGTACCTCAAGAATTCGGAATGAAATGAACGTTAACTTGTGCATTAGCCATTTTGGAATGAAATAGAATTGGAACTTGCAGCTATGTAACCATATATCATAAACAGTGAAACATTCACCAGTGAACTAGGTCATGGGTTAAAACTGTTCATAGGTGGATTAAACCCGATTATAACTTTTTAATCTCTTAACCCCTAATTAGTACTGTTAATCCTTTAATTAGTAATGTTAATCTGCTGGCAAAGTTGAACACCACGTGTATGTGTGTGTGTGTGTGTGTGAGAGAGAGAGAGAGAGAGAGAGAGAGACAGAGAGAGAGAGAGAAATGGGGTTTAACGTCCACTCGACACAAACTAGGTCATTTCGGGACTAACATATGGTTCAATTTTATTTCAGTATTTCGCGTGCGCGTAGGGGTCTTTAGCACTGGGAGGAAACCGGGGGACCCGGTGAAAAAACACGAGGTTGGACAGGCTACCCTACTCCTTGTCACGTACAACCGGGGAACTGAAACCACGCCAGTCGACTCAATGACAGTCCTTATGATACAGCGCGCTCGCGCTAACCATTCGGCCATCCAACTCCCCGGAAGCACCCCGTGAATAAATGTTTAAAAAAATAATTCATATAACATTTGAAGCTAAAATAAAACCCTGTAATAGGCAGATTTAGACTTACGCTTTTTAAAAAAAAAAAAATAGAATTAGTAATTGGTTAAAACAGGTTGTTATTTAGTTTTCTTTGTAAAAATTATAACCTTAACACCAAACTTTTAGAATTTATTTTTTAAATATCAAAAACAGTTGAGCTTTTTTTTTGCCTGAATGATTTTCGACTGCGATTAAAATTTTTAAATCATAGCCCCTATACAAATGTACTTTGATATCAAATGACTCTATTTCTGGGTTGGTGAGTTTTTTTTGGGTTTTTTAACAGCAAAGTTTAATATTTCATTGTGATGTATATAGTGGGCATATAATATTTGTATGTGATTGAAGTGTAATACATGTAGTTGCTATCGCATACGGGGGTAGAATGAGTGAACTAGACAGTTAACCATATATTTTTTTTATTAATCGCCACCCTGCACGGTCTATGGAAGTATACTAAACAGCAAAAGAACCCCCCCCCAAAAAAAAAAAAAAAAAAAAAAACCGTCTGTACGATTTCAAAATCAGAGAGGCACTTTAATCAAATTATTCTAGAAAACGACTTACTAAATGGATCAAAGCAATTTTTTGTGAACAGTATGTTGACACATTAGTGATTATTTCATCACAATTCCAAGACATTACGAGAAAGTTTAGAATCTGTTCAGAGTTATATACCAAGCTGACGTTTCTTTTGCTGCTTAGTATATTTTGTATTCCTTGTCATACTAAATTGACAGAATGTATTGAAAACTTACCGATAAGCGGTCAATCCACTTGTTCTCATACTTTGTATATATTTGTATATTATACTTGATTTGTTTGTTTTACAATGTAAATGTTCAAATATTAAAGAACATTTAGAGATGGATACTGAGGACAGGCGAAAATATCAATTCAAACGACAGCTTGGTTATTCCCTCATTCTAGTTTATTGTAATTAAAAGTAGAAAAAAAAACAATGATATGTTTATTCAAGTACTTTGTGGTCAAAAGCCAATGGTAATTTATAAAATATATAAAGAGCAAAAAAAAAAACAATAACAGATAGGTAATCAATCTAAATGGAAAAATCAAACAGGACACATCATAGGAAAAAAAATATAATAAGCAATAATATGTTTATTCAAGTACTTTGTTGTCAAAAACCAATGGTAATTTATACAATATATAAAGAGATAAAAACAACAATAACACGTAGTGAATCAATCTAAATGGAGAAATACACATCACAGACAAAAATATACAATTTTATATCATACCTTTTTATCATACCTTTTTTGATATATACACACACAATGTTTATACATTATAAGTAATTAACTAACCCAATAAACATGATTATTGCTAAAATTAATATTTTATTGGCTTTTTATAACAAGATAATTTGCATTATTTCACGTAGGAAATCTTACAGTTTTAACAAGACAACAAATGTTTGTGGATGCGTGCCATCGTATGATCTGTTCGATCCCCTATTTAAAACAAATGGACATGAAATAAAATTTGATTTAACGTCCTGCTGTTCTGAAACCTACTTGTGCTACGGAATACGGGTATACACAATACAATTGGTTATGAGGGGTATCTTGACCAGGCATCAGCACTACTACCTACCCGCAAGGCTTCTTTTACGTGCACGTCTTGTTCGTCCTATCCTAAAGACTAGACGCCGTTCCTTGCTGGTCCCTCCCCCCTGCACACTAACGACAACAATCTTACACTATATAGTCGGTAAAATAAGATATTTAACCTCAAGCATGGTATTTACTAGACGTGATTTACTCAAACATAGTAGGCATAGTGCTGTATTTATTAAAACATAGTAGGCATAGTGCTGTATTTATTAAAACATAGTAGGCATAGTGCTGTATTTATTAAAACATAGTAGGCATAGTGTTGTATTTATTAAAACATAGTAGGCATAGTGCTGTATTTATTAAAACATAGTAGGCATAGTGCTGTATTTATTAAAACATAGTAGGCATAGTGCTGTATTTATTAAAACATAGTAGGCATAGTGCTGTATTTATTAAAACATAGTAGGCATAGTGTTGTATTTATTAAAATCTAGATATCATTTAAACTGTCAACAAATACTAAATACTGGAAAGGTTTATATCTTTGAGTGCATGTTAGCATTGAGGAAGTTGGATAAATGTGTTTGGGATGGTAGAGTGTGTCCACATAGAAAATACATTAAAGTATTGTTTTGAAAAATCATCCTAAATGTTGATCACCCTCCATCCCTTTCGGTAATTGAAGGCTAGACCAGTGTCTACTTCAAATTCACAGGGTAACAATTTCTAGAGTTTTATAAGTGGACAGTTCTTTTTAATAACGAAAAAGAAACCTAAATGTTCGAATTTTAGATCAACCGGAACACAAAATAGATTTCTAAATTTGCCCAACACTACCCTGAAGAGACATTCGCAATGAACAAAATAAACTTAAAAACAAATAGATAAGTAATTACATTCATCAAACTGTGTTTAATAAAGCTCAATTTCTTAGTAATCATGAGTTAATTATTCCGAAAAAAACTTAAAAACGCTTTAAATGCATTAATAAAACGCCCCCAATCCATCCTCCTTTAAGCAATGAACTATCTCGTTAAGTTGTTGCAAATTCGGCAGTACAGCATGGCTCGTTATGCTTTGAGAATGCGCAGTACGCAGTAAGTTACATTCCTTTGAAAATATCGGGGTCATGTAGTGCCAGAGTTATCGAAAGCGTGCGAGAACCGAATAAAGAATATGACGCTACCCATGCGATTATGAACTGGTTTAAAAATAAGCATCTGAACGGGCTATACCGTAGACAAACTGAAAATTAAAAAATCCGACGAAATGGCGAATGCCGACATTCGTCATTTTGCAAGAGCTCAATGGTGCAGACATTTTGATATTCGTCATATTTGATATTCGATATTAGTACAGAGCACTAAATCATAGGTTTTGGCGATAAAAACTCAAAATTGAAAAATATGCAGATTCGATATTTCGCTAGAAACGTGACGAATTGTGCCTTTGGCATTATGCATTCGGCAAACAAGCATGGCTAATCTCAATTGTTTCTAAATTTACATGTGGAGTTATTCATGTTCATGACTCGCTAGCCTGGAGGTCGGGTGTTAGGTCCCTGCATTGGCCGAGAAAGTTCATCCAGATTTTCCGGCCTGGTTCCCACTTGTCAGTGATGCAGTATGGAGGGCCTGACAAGGACAGCTGTCTAGTCCTTCGGATGACACGAAAAACCGAGGTCCCGTGTATATATTGGAATGCACGTAAAAGATCCCCTGACAGTTGGAATTCGATATGAGAGTAGGCGATAGTGCCGCTGCCCGGGCAAAATTTCCCTCATAGCACACTGTATGGCGTATGCCCGTCTTCATTAGCCCAGTATAGGAGCAGAACAGTAGGACTTTAAACCCATTTCATTTCATTTTCATTTCTATTATAAGGTCAATAATTCTATAGCAAACAAGCAGAAATGACACATCCAGGTCTTTTAAAACGTCAATAATTTGTTGACAAACAGAAATGACACCACCCTGTTTTTCAAAACGTCAATAATTTTATGACAAACATAATGACACACCCACGTTTTTCAACCCTACCACAGTTTATGTTTTTTTTATGTTTGAATCGACTAGTAATTGATAGACTATTATTGACCTTGTGACAACGTGGCAGATATTTAGACTTCTACTCTGTTACCCATCCCGGTTAATGCAGTTATTACACGGTCGACTTTACATCACAGCTAAAACTTTGAATTTACATCACAGATAGAACTGCGACTTTATATCACAGATAAAACTTCGACTTTACATCACAGATAAAACGATACGACCCTACATTACAGATAAAACAATACGAATTTACATCACAGATAAAACAATGCGACTTTACATCACAGATAAAACTTCGACTTTACATCACAGATAAAACTTCGAATTTACATCACAGATAAAACTTCGACTTTACATCACAGATAAAACTTTGACTTTTACATCACAGATAAAACTTCGACTTTACATTACAGATAAAACTATACGACTTTACATCACAGATAAAACGATACGACTTTACATTACAGATAAAACGATACGACTTTACATCACTGATAAAACTTTGACTTTACATCACAGATAAAACTTTGACTTTACATCAGAGATAAAACTTCGACTTTACATTACAGATAAAACGATACGACTTTACATTACAGATAAAACGATACGACTTTACATCACTGATAAAACTTTGACTTTACATCACAGATAAAACTTCGACATTACATCACTGATAAAACGATGCGACTTTATATCACTGATAAAACGATGCGACTTTACATCACAGATAAAACGATGCGACTTTGCATCACAGATAAAACGATACGACTTTACATCACAGATACAACGATAGACTTTACATTACAGATAAAACGATGCGACTTTACATCAGAGATAAAACGATGCGACTTTGCATCACAGAGAGAGAGAGAGCGAGCGAGAGAGAGAGAGAGAGGGGAGAGAGAGAGAGAGAGTGAGGGAGGGGCTTTGCATCACAGATACACCGATGCGATTTTAGCTTCGAACATAATTTGGTTTTATGTCTCACCAATACCATATTACGGTCACTTTAAGATACATACGTGATAATTTATTAACAGATAAAATTGTTGTTTACAAAACTATACCTTTCACTGTTTATTGTAACATTATGATGGTTGTAACCATATTGTAACCTTTAATCTTCATAATCAGGAAAATATAGCAAATAATCGGCTTATTTTGATAAGTTTACTGATCTTTACTGCTTATTGTAACATTATGATGTCTGTACCCATATTGTAAACTTTTACCTTTGATTCAAAATTCATAATCAGGAAAATATAGCAAATAATCGGGTTATTTTGATACGTTAACTGGTCTATAGATTAATATACATATGTTGGTCATTTACATTGGTCATGATCATAAACATTAGATAATAAACCTTGTCGGTACAGGGTATGGTGCATATCTATACCATATTTGGAATTTAGCTGTCATCTGTCTAGGGGGTCACGGTGGCTATGTGGGTAAGACGCTGGCTCACTAGCCTGGAGATTGGGTGTTTGATGGCTCAGATTTTCCGGCGTGGTTCCCGCCATTGTCAGTGATGCAGGACGGAGGGCTTGACAAGGACAGCTATCTAATCGTTCGGATGGGAAGAAAAACCGAGGTCTCGTGTACACATTGGAGTGCACGTAAAAATATCTCTTGGCAGTTGGAATACGATATAAGAGTAGGTCGTAGTGCCGCTGTCCGGGCAAAATTTCCCTCATAGCAGACTGTATGGCGTCTTCATTAGCCCACTTCAGTGCAGAATAGTAGGACGTTAAACCGCATTTAATTTCATTTCGTTATCAGTCTATGGCGTATAAGCAATTAAGGATGTTGGCACCTACAACAGAACGAAGCCAGGGATCGAACAACCGGCCTCCAGGCTAGCGAGCCAACGTCTTACTGGCTCTCTATAAAACAACCTTGGCTCTCTGGCAAATAACTTAAATCTCTTAAAATCGATTTTAAGGATTATAATTTAAGGTTTCGTGAATAAGGACTCTGTATATGTTAATCAGACTGTACTACTGCTCGGACTTCCGCAGAATCAGTCATAAGTTAACTCTATTTTTACGAGGTATATAAACAAAAAAAAACAAAAAAAAAAAATGAAATCCAAACTGACAAGGGTTCGTTTACATCACGCCAATTTCAACTATATTTTTAAACATACGAAATGAAATGAAATGAAATGAAATGGGGTTTAACGTCCTACTGTTTTTCTCTAAACTGGGCTAATGAAGACGGGCATATGCCATACAGTGTGCTATGAGGGAAATTTTGCCCGGGCAGCGGCGCTACGACCTACTCTTATATCGAATTCCAACTGCCAAGGGATCTTTTACGTGCACGCCAATTTGTACACGGGACCTTGGTTTTTTTGTCTCATCCGAACGACTAGACAGCTGTTCTTGTCAGGCCCTACGTCCTATATTACTGACAAGGGGAAACCACGCCGGAAAATCTGGATGAACTGAAATGAAATAAAATTGGGTTTAATGTCCTACTAGGCTAATGAAGACGACATAAACCATGCAGTGTGCTGTAAGAGGGATATTGCCCGGACAGCGGCACCACAGTCTACTCTTATTTCGAATTGCAACTGCCAAAAGTTTTTTTTTACGTGCGTGCCAATGTGTACACGGGACATCATTTTTTTCTTTCTACCCACCTTGTATTTACTGATCATTTGTTTTAGATGAAACAAGGAGCTGATATTAAAATGTAAAACAGATAAAGCTGTTGGAGTTCTGTTTTCTAGGATTGTTGCTAATTCCAGCACTAATGTCGATAAATCAGATAAAATAGTTCAATTTAACTCTTGATTAAAGATACATTCCCGCGTACAAACTGGGTGATTTAATGGTGTTTATGGACTAAAAACATATTCAAACTAATTAATTTGTCATAATTTTGCTTCAAATCCTTCTCAAACATTGTAATTGCGAAGGATTGCCCTGCTATAAAAATTCGATCAAACCAGGTCATGTTTACGTCACGCGAGTTACCTCTCTTGGAAGTCAGAGGAGAATTCATTGCATACATAAGATGATGTTGTCTTTAATCGCTTACTATTTATTACAAATATCGAATCCTAATTAAATTCTCGGATTATCCACTACCCGCGTCTTTTTCCGTCATTTTTATCTCAGAAAGTGTTGTACGTCTAACTCTTCATAAAGTTTATCAACTTGTACATCAAGCGCTCAATGTTCGCGTGTGACCTTTGACATCACGCGTGCAGAAATTCCTAATCGTCGGGTTGTCGATTAGGGGAACCCTTACATTTTTGTCCTGTACACGCTCGGGGAATCCAGTATTTTTCTAGTAAGATTGGATATATCTACTTCCCATATATACCAAAATTGCCATACTTTTATTGGAAATAACCACCCGATAAATACTTTCCTGGGAACCCACCTTTAACGAGTGTCCAAATAATTGGTTAACGGTCACAATAACAAGATAGGTCTAGCTTGGGCGAGTCGATCTCCAGACTAAAGCTACAGAAGAATACAGAACATATATACCAGCTTACGATTAAAATAATTATATATACTCTTCAAAAAAAAGTAGGGGATATTCAGAAACAATACTCTCTCTCTCTCTCTCCCTCTCGCCCCCCCCCCTCTCTCTCTCTCTCTCTCTCTCTCTCTCTCTCATTTTAAACAATTATTTTAGACATTAGATATGAAGTGGGTTTAGATTTTTTTTAGTTTTTTTTGGTCTTTACATTATTTGACAAAGTAATAAATAATTTTGTTTGTTGTAATAAAGTTTAATTATATGTGAGCGTGTGTGTTCGTTAAAGCGATAATTTCATATTTTTAAGTTATATTTTTAAAATGTATTAAAATAAAGCCTTAAAATAGATGGTATCTATAAACAGTCCTACCTTGTTAAAGAATAATCATATTAATCCTATAATTCACTATAGCCAGTTGAGAAATTGGCAAAAATATCATGTTCACCTTCAAATTCAAACGTTTGAAGATAGCTATTCCATGAGGGGAATAGAAAAGGTAATTGTGTTATTATTTCCCGGGTGAATGATTTTTAAGTGTGAGAATAATAGTTAGTTGACAACCTATTGAGCAAAAGACATAGAAATGATTATGTTTTGACTTTCTTAGAAAATATGAAATTCTCGCTTTAATACATTGACTATGTTATCAAGTCAGAAGGACGTAGTTAAACCCCGTGGCCATTTCATTTCATTTCATTGTCATAAAGTAGATGCACGTGTTTTTGTTGTCGACTGTGCACGTGCATGCTAGTACTAAATCTACTACAGAGTGTCTGTTACAGTGGGATATTGTAAGTAAGGTAAATCTTTTATATGTGTCGCCTATTGATTATGGCGTCATCGTTTATACATATTTTATTAAAGTAATGCAACCAAGTCTATTCATCCAGACAACACAAATCAAATGAGGTTTAGATGACCTACATAAGGGTATATCGGAGTGGATATTTAAACGTATACGGCAAAGTATCTACTTCCGTTATTTTACCGTACACCGTTTAGGATTGGCTGGAATATAGTGACGTCATCAAGTGTCAGTTCCTGGATTATTTGACCGTACATGAGATGAATTTAACCGTATACGGCTATCTTAAAAATCAGCATTAATCCCAAAATTTGAAAATAAATTAAGAACACACTATTATAATTATTTTAATTTAATTTCCCATTTTGATGGATTAGAAAAATGGGTTAGGGTTAGGTTTAAGAATTTGGGGGAGAAGTTAAGTCTCCACATAAGCACTGACCTAGGATGATGAAAAGTTAGTTCGCGATATTTCCTAGTTTTATTAAAAATACATGCAATACATTAGATTAATTTATAAAAGTAATTTCACTGTTTTTGGTGTTGGCGGCGCTGATGGTCTTCCTTGGATGGTACTTCTGGTATTCTGGTATTTTTGTTTCTGAAGAAAAAAAAAGAATAAATTTGAGACTCTCGGGGGAGAGCCACATTAGTGTGTTTCCTACTACGAATTGGATTTTCTAAAAAATCGTGTTTGTTCCACATCCCCGGGTTAGGGCTAGGGAAACGATGTACGGTAAAATAGCGGAAGTAGATACTTTGCCGTATACGGTTAAATATCCACTTCCTATATTTTAAGCACTATATTTTATACAGAAATTAAATGACCGATATAAGGGTATATTTTATAAAGAAATTTTAATGAAACGAAATGAAATTTAACGCTATAAGGGTATATTTTATAAAGAAATTTTAATGAAAGGAAATGAAATTTAACGCCCCCTTTTGCTGCACACGCTGGACTAATGAAGGCGGGCATACGCCATGCACTGTGATAAGAGGGGATATTTTGCCCGGACAGACCCACACTGATCAGCAGTCAATATTCGCTAGGCCGCTACAATCACTGATAAGGATGACATCAATGCGACTTAAAGAGTCTCAAATATTAACTTTTTTCCACCGACAAATTAAATTCTAAAACATTTTTTTCATGTTTTAGAAGAATAAATAAAAACGTTTGACGTATTTGTAGGTAAAATTGTTTCCTATTTAGTGTAAATGGGTATTAAAATGACTAAAAGTCTGCATTATAGAAGACGAATCAGTAACGTCTTATGTAAACAATACACGCGCCATTCAACCAATGATTAACGCCGCGTGCTGTGACGGCACGTGTTGAAGGCAGTCATCTTTTACAGAAATATTAGTAATTCTCTGTGAAACAGATTGGGATAGACCTTCCGTCCTGCACCACTGTCACGAAAGAAAATCCCGATGAACTTTACCGGGCAATGCAGGGATCGAACACGGGACTAACATGTTACTAAATGTTCTAATGTAGTTCCCATATTGTTATATTTACTTCTACTCATATTCCCCGCAAAATCTAAATCCAGTACAAGTAATGTGAAATGAAGAGAAGACAACTCTAATTGACGGCATTCCATTAAAGTTGAACATTTTGTTTCAGGCAATACAATGGCCACAGAAAAACTAAAGGAATTTCGTACGACAGTGGATGATGAAGAAATGTTACGAGCGTATAATGCAAATTTTGAAGCTCATAAAGTTGGTATCACTACGCAGCAATCAGCTGAGTATTACACAAAATGGGCAAGAACCGGAGCCTATGACCAGGTAATACCATGTACATGATTTTAGAATGTGCATATCTTCTTTCAAGGACAATTTGAACAGCTAAGATAATAATCTTTAAGTGGCATTTAGCGATTGGGAAACATATTAACAGAACACAGTTTTTTTTTATGGGAAACAATCACTGGTTTGTTCTAAAAGCACAACGTTTCGACTAGTATCCCCTTTCATCAAGCATAAGAGGATACTTGTCGAAACGTCGTGCTTTTAGAATAAACCAGTGATTGTTTCCCATAAAAAACTGTGTAAGATAATGGTATGAATCCCTTTTTAACTCGGGGAAGTTTACAGTTAAGGTTATAGGAATATCTCGTAGATTGCAGATAATGCTGTAGGAATATCTCGTAGATTTCAGATAATGATGTAGGAATATCTGGTAGTTGTCAGCTAATGCTATACGAATATCTCGTAGATTTCAGATGAAGCTATACGAATATCTCGTAAGTTTTAGAAAAAGCTATACAAATATCTCGTAGGTTTTAGATAAAGCTATACGAATATCTCGTAGATTTCAGATAAAGCTGTAAGAATATCTCGTAGATTTCAGATAAAGCTATACGAATATCTTGTAGGTCTAGTAGATTTCATAAAAAAACTGTTATATTTTCAGGATATATTACAAGGTAAAATCTACACTGGACCCAAAGTAGCTGCTTCTGTCTTGGCTCAACATTTTCCCTCAAACAGAGATACTGTCAGTATATTGGATATAGCTGCAGGAACTGGCTATGTTGCAGAAGAGGTATGAACTTATATTTTGATAGAACAAGATCCCATGTTCCAATCCCGTTCAGCCGCTACGTCTTCATTAGCCCGGTTGATAACCCGGAGTTCGCGATCTTATATTTGATATGAATGTGATCAAAAAGGTAAACGTACATCAATTCGGGAAATCCCATCACATCCTTTGAACGAAAGTTAGACGCCAACCTTCTTCGGAATCAGATGATTGTGGTGGATTTTTTGTGGTTTATAAAGATTATAATCATCGGAGTATGTCCTATACCAGTAACATAGAATGGAATCAAAGTCAACGCGGTGAATGTTAGAATTTTTAACGGCTCCTAATGTCTGACTATACGTCCGTTGTGGAAGTGTTAATTATTGTCCTTTATTGATCTATTTGGCTTTTTCAGTTATAAACACAATTTAGGATTATACATACACAGGGTGAATATTCCTGTTCTTACTCCAGATGTTTATTGAGGTTATTTTCTTTTGAAAAAGTATCGATTGTTGTCTATTAACAAATCAAATAACATAATTTATTTTATTAAAGTGTTACAATAATGATTCTAATCAACATGATTTCGGTTATTAAATCACGGATTTAGGATTACAGCAATTTCGTTTTACTTTTCTTCACTATTCTAGGATCTGGAAGAGTTGTTATATAACATGCGATCTAGTTGATGTGAGGAATTGGCCAATGAAACTGTCTGTTACGGCGAGTTATTGGCGTGCTCTGCACGGAATTGTGGATAAACCCCTAGAAACGTCAACGCTTTTTGATTAATCAATGTCTGACGTCAGAGGGTCAAAAGGCCGCTGGTATGACCCCTGACGCGACCTCCCAGTACAACTGGTCAGATCTTCATGTAGTGTAGGCCATCGAAAGTATAATAAAACGCAACGAAATATAGATCTGTATTTTAATCAGGTTGGGATTACAGTTGCCCGGAAGGAATGTTACTGGTCTTACTCCAAATGTTTAATTGTAGTTACTTCCCTTTGTAGAAGTATAAACCAAACATTATTACTCTAATCATTTTGTTTTCAGTTATTAAAACATGGATTTAAGGTTATAGATGCGCTGGACCCATCAGAAGGGATGCTGGAAGTCGCTAGATCTAAAGGCCTGTATAGAAAATATATTTGTGAATTTTTTACTGAAGGCACACCAGGACTACAGGAAGGTACAATACAATACTTATATTATCTGGATTGTCTAGGCTCTTGGAACCGCGATGGCACAATGAGACAGGCGCTCGCTCACGGACATGAAAGTCCTGTTTTCCATCCAGATGCGGAGAAAGGTCCTCCGATTGGCAGAGCGGGATCTGGACAGTTTGACTTTAATTTTCAATTGCTATCCGATCACAATTTCCCTGATAGCACAATCCATTGCGTATGACTGGCGCCATTATCCCGGTGGGAACAGAAACGTTGGCCGTTAAAAACGTTGTATTATAAGGTCTGTCATTGAGTCAACTGGCGTGGTTTCGATTTAACGGCTAATTGTTATGTATTTTAAGGTGAATGACTGTAGTGTTATATCTGAGTTTTTAATAAATGACTGTTGTGATGTATTTTAGTTGAATGTGTAATATCTATTTATGGTCTATTTTTAGATGAATATGACTGCTGTGTTGTATCTGGTGGAATGGGTGAAGGTCATATACCTTGCTCAGGTCTCCGTGAAATGATTCGAGTTATTAAACCAGGTAGTCATTTATATTGTTTACTGGATACAGAACTTACCCACTGCACGGGAATTTACCATTCCTGAACTTACCATCGGACTTTACTCTTGCTGAACTTACCACTGCACGGGACTTTACTCTTCCTGAACTTACCACTGCATGGGAGAGAGAGAAATCGGTTTAACGTTCACTCGACACAAACTAGGTCATTTCGGGACTAACACATGGTTCAATTTTATTTCCATAATTCGCTTGCGAGTAGAGGTATTTAGCAGTGGGGGAGGAAACCGGATGACCCGGAGAAAAACCCACGAGATTGGACAGGCGACCCTACAACCGGGGAACCACTACATGGGACTTTACTCTTAAAGAACTTACCACTGCATGGACATTAATATTCACGAACTGCACTAGGGATTTATGCTCTGGTATACGTCATTATACAGAACTTACCACTGCACTAGGGGATTTACAGTCCGACATTTGTCACTGCACTCGGGATATAAGGTCCGCTACTTTCCACTGCACTCGGAATTTGCGGTCCGAAACTTAACACTGCGCTCGGGATTTCGGAACTTACCACTGCACTCGGGGATTGGCGCTTCCAGAACCTATCACTGCACGGGTATTTAGGATTACTGCAGAGGAGTTCCAACGTTAAAACACCGTTTTTCCCTACCAGCAACGAACGTTATACAACCACCAATAATATGATAAGACACTTATAAAATAAAATAAAATGTTCCAATTAATTTCTAAGATTGTTGTTTGATGCTATAGACCAGAATAGAGTAATAACTGAATAGAATATTAATGTATTTTCTATATAATACTATTGTGTTTATTGTAATGAATACACAGGACTACACAGGGGGATGGTTAACGCGTGCGCGTTGTATCATAAGGTCTGTCTTTTAGTCAACTGGCGGGGTTTCGATTCCCCGGTTGTGCGTGACAAGGAGTAGGGTCGCCTATCCAAACTCGTGGGTTTTCTCCGGGTCCTTCGGTTTCTTCCTCCCTCTGCTATACTCGCCTACGCGGAAGCGAATTATTGAAATAAAAATTAACGATATGTTACTCCCGAAATGACCTAGTCTGTGTCGCGTGGACGTTAAACCCCATTTTTTTTTCTCTCTCTGTTACCTTTATCCGACACTATTAAATGATTTCACAAACGCCAACATGGGTGACAAAACAAAATTTGAAATATAAATATTTTCTTCTTTTTTTGCATTTGACATAAAAATATGTGATCTAGTATGAAAACTGCTACACACAGCATTGTATATCATGCAATCTAATGTAAACGTGTACGACATGTCACTGGACCTACACCCCCCCCCTCCTCCATAGCGTAGAAGTCCCACTGTGGTCCCAACGGGTCGAAAATTGTCCGAAATCTATGTCTGAACTGCTAAAGACCCCCCTCCCTCTCTCTGTCTGTCTGTCTCCCTCTCTCTCTCTCTCTCTCTCTCTATCTCTCTCTCTGGTACAATCAGGTACAATCAGGTACAGTCAGGTACTTGCCATACAATTAATCTCTCTCTGTCTCTATCTCTGTCTGTCTCTGTCTCTATCTCTGTCTGTCTCTGTCTCTATCTCTGTCTGTCTCTGTCTCTATCTCTGTCTGTCTCTGTCTCTATCTCTGTCTGTCTCTGTCTCTATCTCTGTCTGTCTCTGTCTCTATCTCTGTCTGTCTCTGTCTGTCTCTGTCTCTATGTCTCTCTCTTTTTCTCTCCTTGCCCCCCCCCCTCTCTCTGTCTCCCTTCCTCTGTCTCCCTCTCCCTCTCCCTCTCTCTCTCCAAGAACTATTATGTTTTTTATTTATTTATATGGATTTGTTTGTAGGCTATAGTGATTTAAGAATCTATTAAATTTTATTTTCCAGGTGGATTAGTCTGTATAGTAATATGGGAATCTATTTATTTTATATTCCAGGTGGACTAGTCTGTATAGCGATGAGAGAAGAATATTTATCATATGTAGAGGATTATAAAAATAAATTAGAACCGCTGATGTCCCAACTGGAAAATGAAGGAAAATGGCGGCGATTGTCACGAGAAGTCATTCCGAATTATTCGTTCAATAAAAACGGAATTGTATTCAAATATGAAAAGTGTAAACATTAAATAAATGTAATTTTATTATTGTTATTATTATTTTATAATGACGTTTTATATATTACTGTACTTAAAACCCACCTGCTGTGATATGATCGATACAGAAATATCATTCAATCTACAATATTGTAAAAAGTTGAATTGATAATATGAATACCTGTCTAAAACTTAATTTATTACCTTCATTATTTAAAGGGATGTTGGATGGCTGAATGGTTAGCGCTTGAGCGTTGCATCAAAAGGTCTGTCATTGAATCAACTGGCGTGTGATAAGGAGTGGTGTCGTCTGTGCAGCCTCGTGGGTTTTCTTCGGGTCCTCCGGTTTCCTCCCACTGCTACAGACCCCTACGCGCAAGCGAATTATTGAAATAAAATTAAACCATATGTTAGTCCCGAAATAACCTAGTCTGTGTCGAGTGGACCTTAAATCCCATTTCGCCCCTCCCTCCCCCTCTCTCTCTCTCTCTCTCGCCACCTCTTCCTCTCATTAATTAACACGATATGACGAAGCGTAATTCAATCGATCTACTCTTGTGCAATGTAATCGTTCGGATGGGACGTAGAATCGAGGTCTCGTGTACATATTGACGTTCACGTAAAAGATCCCTTGGAAGTTGGTATTCCATATAAGAGTAGGCGACGGCGCCGCCGTCTTGGCCAACTTCCCCTCCTGGCACACAGTATGGCGAATGTCCGGTTTCATTAGCCCTGTTGGAGCAGAACAGTGGGACGTTAAACCACAGGGTCACGTGGATAATTTTAAAACGTCATCGTAGACTCGATTGTCTACCTGGTTGACGGAATCTAGAGTAGTGAACTTTGACCCCAATTATTTAATTCCGACCGTTTCTCACTTTGGTGTTATTATATCGACTGAAAGAGAATCGGATTCAGACCACATGGTCCTAACAGACTTTAAACATTACACTTAGTCACATAGCTTTATAGGCCTAATGCTATTTTTGAAAAAGATTCCACATTATAGGTGCTTGTGCGTCAAACTCCATTTCATTTTATATTTCTGTTGCAATGACGTGTTCAGCCTATATGCTAATACGCGTATCCTCACCATCCGGATTTTCCGTCATCTAATTCCAACTGCGATGGGGTTTTTTTTACCTCAAATCCGATGAGCAGATTTTTCTTTCTCTAAAGTGCGTGATTATGAATGTGCCAGGGTATAACTGATAGATTCAAAGAGCCATAGAAACATACATTTCAGTAATGTATAATGCGATAACTGGACATTCGTTTAATGACCAGTATTTTGATATTTTAAACATCCCCCCCCCCACACACACACAACCTCTCTCTAAATTTTAGTACAGGCTAATTAATTAACTTTAATCCATTCAAAAATAAATATATATGCATCGTGCCCAACCAATAATGAATGTACGTAAAGACAGGAATGAGTATACATGATCGCGCGTTTTACCGAAATGTAACATGATATCTGGAAATTCGTATTATGACCCGTATTTTAATAATTCATACCCTCCCCCCCCCCCCCGCCCCGACCTACGTAATCATGGTAATATAGTTTAGCACCATCCAAATTTAATCGGGAGCAACGGTGGCTAGTTGGTTAAAATAAAGCCCTAAAATAGATCGTATCTATAAACAGTCCTACCTAATGTTAAAGAATAATCCTATTAATCCTATAATTCACCGTTGCCAGTTTAGAAATTGGCAAAAATATCATTTTCAACTTCAAATTCAAAAGATTGAAGATAGCTATTCCATGGTGGGAAATAGGAAAACAAGGGAGGTAATTGGGGGGTAATTTTGTTAATATTTCCGGTGTGAAGATTTTTAAGTGTGAGAAAGATAACCTATGATCGTATAATAGTGAGTTGACAACCTATTGAGCAAAAGACATAGAAATAATAATGTTTTGACTTTCTTAAAAAATATGAAATTGTAACTTTAATGAGTCACGTGATATCCTACATTTGCATATATTTTTATTAAAAATCCGATTGCATATTGAATAATGAGTAGCAAAAGAAGTGATTGTAAAATAGGATTTATTCAGGTCTATGGCAGTGTAGTCGATTAATAAGACATCAGTTTTCAAATCAGTTTTTATTGATTCGAATATTGCGCAGCTGTTGTATGAACGACTATATTGCAGTTACCCCATTGGGTGTTGCAATAGCTTAAATACCTTAACATTTGTGCCGAGACTTGAAATAAGTGTTCACCGAGAGTTGTTGCTATTTCAAATACATTAATTAACAATGAAGTTGTCTTTATTGGATTGCTCTAAATGTATTTCACAACGACACATAGACGGTAAGATTTTAAATGGCTTTTACTTTCGGTTATTTTTGATTTAAATTGTTTCAAAATATTATTTCTTTACTTTCATAAACAATATATTTTCGAATTCTTGTTGTGAAAAATACTTTGTACTAGTAAAATACAAAAAAAATGTTTGTAGATTGTTATAGTAAACAGTGAAGAGAGCCCAAGAAGAAATATTAAATCTTAGTCAGAATAGCAATTCACCAATGTCCGCATTGATATCTCACTAATCTTTTAATATTTAATAGTAGCCACGGTGGTTCAGTACGTAAAAGATCCCTTGACAGTTGGAATTCGACACAAGAGTATGACGTAGTGTCGCTGACCGGGTAAAATTTCCCCCATAGCACACTGTATGAAGAAGATCAGTAGAACGTTAAACCCTATTTCATTTTATTTTCATTTCGTATACTTAAAGGAGCTAAGTCGCTAATGTTTGGGACCTAGAAATGGACACAAATGGGTCGTAACGCATACAATAATGTAATATGAATGTATATTAATTGATTTATATTCAATCTTTTCTATTTTTACTGTAATTTCTAATCAGTTAGGTTCGGCGACATAGTTTTTATTGGGCATGCTCTCCAGATAAGAATAAAGCGTCACCGTTTAAAATGACTAGTGGAATATGCCTAGCCACGTTTTTCAAGTCCCTTATTACAAATAGCGCTGAAACGCATTATGGTACACGATTCGTGTTCCAATTGTAAAATGTCTATTTTGTCTTAAATATTGGATACCAGAAGGCCATCTTTTACCGGTAAGATCACAACATCAATGTTGATTTAAACTGACAAATAAATCGTGTTTTCAATGTCGAAGATTTTGGATGATACTGAGTTACAGACTTCGCTACTTTAATGTAACGATAACGTAATTACAGTTAACACGCGTTCTTGCTATGACCATACCACCTTCTATATTTAAACGCAACATTTCTTATCAAATATTATTATATAATTATTTTAATCATAAGCTTGTATATATGTTCCATATTCTACTGTCACTATCTCGTTATTGTGACCGTTAACCAGTTTTTTGGATACTCGTTTATTAAAAGTGTAAATTGAACTATTTTATCTGATTTATCGACATTAGTGCTGGAATTAGCAACAGTCCCAGAAAACAGCACCACGACAACTTTATCTGTTTTATATTTTAATTTCAGCTGCTTGTTTCGTCTAAAGAAAATGATCAGTAAATACAAGGTGGGTAGACAAAACAAATTTATATTTTAGTTTGGAACCCATTTATATATTCGAAGCCTTACCTAGGGGTCCCGTCTTCGATTCTTACGTTGGACGGGGTAGTTCATCGGGATTTTTCGGTGTGCCGCCCCCACCCCTCTTGTCAGTGGTATAAAACGTTTGGCCTGTCAAGGGAAAACGTATAGTCGTTCGGGTGAGACAAAAAAACGAGGTCCCGTGTACAATTGGTATGCACATAAAAGAACCTTTGGCAGTCGCAATTCGATATAAGAGTAGGCTGTAGTGCCGCAATATCTCTCTCACGTGGCTTATGTCGTGTTCATTAGCCTTATAGTCTACGTTTGAAGGGGGTGGGGATGTAGACAAAACCTACCAGAGTATACCGGGTGTGACTTCTATGGATCCCGTGCTTTCTCTATTGCTGCACCCACTCTTTGGAATGACCTACCACCCAACATTCGCACAATAGACACTTTAACTTCTTTTAAAAGGGCCCTAAAGACCTTACCATTTAAAGAATATTACTCAGTAAATTTTTAACTTTTTAGTATTTTATTCAATGTTGTAAATCATTTTATTTAAATCTCTTATATTGTAGTACTTGTACATACTTTTATAATGTTATTTATATGTCTTATCTTGTATATTTTTGCATTTTATTTGTATTTTACTCTGTAAAGTCCATCGAAATGTATATGTGATTGTCTATAATCAATAAATATATATATATTATAAAAATGATATATAGTCGGAGCTGAACAATAGGACAATAAACCCACTGTCATTTCGTATATATGAAAATAAAGTTAACATTGGCGTGATGTAAACGAACCCTTGTCAGTTTGGATTTCATTTTTTATTTTTTTTTGTATATATACCTCGTAAAAATAGAGTTAACTTATGACTGATTCTGCGGAAGTCTGAGCAGTAGTACAATCTGATTAACATACAGAGGCCTTATTCACGAAAAATTAAATTCCTTAAAATCGATTTTAAGAGATGTAAGCTGTTATAAATGTCATCTTTATGTTTTTCAGTTAATGATTGGAATCCTTTTAACTCCCTCTCTTATCATAATTTACCAATTATATTATGGATCACTATTTGCTAGAGAGCCAAGATTATCCGTTGACGGATTAACGGATAAGTACTTTGTTTATTCCTGTAGACGAGGAATGATGTGTGGAGGATGGGGAGATAGACAGAAGGGTATCATAGCCGTATATTTGATGGCAAATGCCACAAACAGTAAATTCGGGATTGAAATAGAAAAACCATGTGACTTTACTTCAGCCCTTCAACCTAAATCTTTTAACTGGATTTTAAACAAGGATAAGTTTATAAACAGATCAAGTGAAAGAAGAGAAATTATAGACGGTCAGGGAAGGGAATTAAGAGATAAGTTCACAAAAGACAATATAACTGAACATTTCCCACAAGACGTTTCATACCTGACAATTAATAGTAAATTTAGCCATTATATCCGACAGAATAAATTATACAGCCAAAATCTTGCCTGGCTGAAACGCTTGAGTATGGCAGAAACCTTTGCCACAATATGGCGAGATATCATGGAGCTCTCACCGGAATTACAAAAACGGTACCAGCAGTTTGTGGAAACAAGAGTGGCTGGTAAGAAATTAATCTGTGCCCAAATACGAATAGGTCGAGATCCGAATAATGCGGATTTTCGCGATGATTTCCCGGTAATGGATCTTGCTAAGATCTCCCAGGTATGGAATCTATTCCAGAAATATAACGACCCCGAGAAATACAGAATATTTCTAACTACGGATAACCAACAAGTCCGAACAGAGGCAACAAAACTTTTTCCTGAGATGTTCATAGAAACCGATGGTCCTATTGGACATGTTGATAAAGGACCGGAAACGGACAAAACGTGTGATGCCTTCAAGAAGGTGATTTTAGATCAACATATTTTAAGTACATGTGATGTTCTGGTAACCAGTTATAGCGGTATCGGGCGACATGCTGCTTATGTGCGAAGAAAGGAAACTTATTTATATTGTTTTTTAAAGGACAGAGATCTTAGTCCGTGTAACTTCAATAGTAGTTTGTTTCAACCGAGTAATTGGTAATCAAAATAATAAATACAATAATCTCGACACCACAAATTATATTCAGGGACACTTATGCCCGTTTTCATTTAGCACAGTCAATGCAAAAATGTTGGACGTTAAACCCCATTCGATTACAGGTTTAATGGGATTAGGTGACCGAATGGGCTAACACGTGCGCTTTAGAATAGAAGATGTGCCATTGAATTTGAATTCGACCCCACACTTGGACTTGGCACGGAGTATATGGCCGCATGCTCAGCTTCGTGGGTTTTCTTGGGGTTCTCCGGTTTACCCTCACTGTTCAAAAACCCTACAGAGAAACTAAAAACCGAAATAAAAATGTTTCGTATGTAACTGAAATATAAATGTTTCGTATCAGTGCTGAAATAACCTATTTACATCCGGGTATTGCTAACTGATATAATTTATTCTCAAGCATTATTCAACTGTAAGATAACATATGTTTATTGATTCATCATAAACAGATATTTACATTATCTGTAGGCATTGAACATAATAATAAACAATACGTTTAATATTTATATATAATAGATTATATTGATTTACACATTTAATAAATATTATTATATACATTTGCATATTGTATTGTCACATCTGGTCCTGACAAATTAAGGAGGGCATCAGACATACACCTCGTGCGTTAAGCTTATTTTCATGATGGTTCCGGAACATGCCATGACCACGTGCCAAACGGCAGACCCCTCTTTATTAGCCCAGTCGCAGCAGAACAGTAAAACATTAAACCTTCTTTATTTCATTTCATTTCAAATTACAGACATTAACATACATGTATATGAAAAATTACTTGTCCGCATGTTTAAATGGGCTTCCGGTGTGGGTTCCCCATGTCAGTGGGAACGGACGGTGGGCCTAACAAAGAAAGTTGTCTAGTTATTCGGATGGAACCAAAAACCGAGATCCCGCGTACATATTGGCAGTGGGAATTCGCTATAAGCGTAGGGCGTAGAGTCGCCATCCGGACGAAATTTCCCTCATAGCACACTGTGTGACGTATGCCCTACTTCGTTAGCCCACACGGAGAACTTCCAAAGCTTCAGACAAGAATAGTGAAAATTATGTTTTACCCCGAGATCCAACATTGGTTACATTTAAAAGAGCTAAATCGCTATCCTTTGGCACCTAGAAATGGAAGACAGAAATGGGTCGCAATAAACTAATATGAAAGTATATAAACTGATTTACATTTCACTCGTTTCTGTTTTACCGTAATTTCTAATCGGTTATGTTCTGCGAAAAACACGAAGAGTCCGAATTGAATTGGAGCCTTTGGCGTCTAGTTATTCCAGTCTACACCGATAGCCATCTCCTATGTGGTATGTTTGATCTCATTCATCGAGTCGCTTCATTACAAATGGCACCAGAAAACATTCTGGCACGCGATTCGTATGCCAATAGTTAACATGTTCAATTGTCTGAAATATTGGATATCAGAAACCAATTTTTTTTTCACTGTAAGATAACGACATCAATGTTGATTTAAATTGACCAATAAATTGTGTTTGCAATGTCGGAGACTGTGTAGCACTAGCACTAGTCGCGGGTTAGATATGGAAACTGAAAACTGAAAACTGAAAAGTCCCCACATCCAACGTGTGACGCATTCTCTCTTCTGCTACATATTTTAATAGCCTTGTGATCCTCTTGTATTTGTAATTCTCTTCTCTCGATTCCTTTTCACGCTGTGTATTTTCTTCTTACTATCCCAATAGTTAAGTAAATGAAATGAAATGAAATGAAATGGCGGCGGCTTAACGTCCTACTGTTCTGCTCCTAACCGGGGCTAATGAAGACGGGCATATGCCATACAGTGTGCTATGAGGGAAATTTTGTCCGGACAGACCAGTAGGTAAGCGTTTGTCTTACCAGGAAAAACAACGCAACAGTTCAGTACTACATTTTAATGTCACGCTGGATACATTTGGTTACTATGCATAATAGATCACATTAGAATACTTAAAATTAACATCTTCCTCTCAACCTCAACTCCTTTAAAAGTCTAACCAGTATGGCTAGACTCAAGAAACCGCTACATCATACGGAACTCGCATGGTATCGATCCGGAACCCAATGACATCTGGCAGAGTCTCTTTTATAGGACCCATATGGACATCACACACAGATCAGACTATGAATTTGCTGATATGATTGGATGGTAAACCAAATGATGCAATAAGAATTGTCCAACACATGTGATGGCATGATATAATTGTAACCCATCAAAACATCAAGGTTATCGACATATGGAACATTTCATGTATCAAAGTATCATAGGTTTCTGTTATTCTCAATTTATCACACAACAATAATTTGATTCATACATGTACTAACATTGCAATTTGCAATTAACCAAAGCCGAATAGCAGATAATATATATTCCCGTAATCAAATAAATCAATATCTGTTAATATATAGCATATACCCCCTATCATTATTATTACAACTGTGGATGATATTAAGTTAGCTACTTGGCTCCTTAAAGTAACTAGATTTAGTAAAATATTTTTGATTATCACTTGTGAATGTTACTTTCTCTGTCCTAAAACTCGATTGGTGTTCTTATAGAAGTTGTTTTGGTATATGAAATAGGGATGGGTTTTGCTAATACTTTAGACACTATTTAATATTGACCCAGGTGTATAATTACCTGTTGCTATATAATATTCTCCCGCGTTTAATCTTGATGTTCATCGACATTTTCCAGCCTTGTGTGTTGGCCTTGAAAGTGGCCCATTGTAGAGAACCTTGTAGCGCTACGGGAATGTGTAGTGGTGTGTTCTCTTTAAATACCCTAAGGCCTATAACTGTCTAGACGTCATGAATATGTATAACTGGTGCACGCGCGCAACCGGGTACTGTGTTGGCCTTGAACGTGGCCCTTTGTCGAGAACTTTGTAGCGCTGCGGGAAAGATTCTGGAATAGGTCGTAGCGCCGATTTTGGGGTAAAATATGTACGATTGGTACTGAATAGCAGAACGTTAAAGCGGTACTTAACAGATGGTAACGGAAGGTTGCGGAAAGCTGAATAAATCAATATCTTACTTCATACAAAGACTCTGTATGTTTAACGCGGGCATGGTCGACGACATAATACACCCATACTGAAGTTATTTTAAATTTTATTTCAATCGTTTCTGTCCTAACAAACTTTCACCTGATACTTGCCCCTCTTTTTACGGATTTATTTCTGCACTGCCGTCTATCTCCTGCGTACTGACCTGACAAGGACAGCTGTCTAGTCGTTCGGATGGGACGAAAAACCGAGGTCCCGTGTACACATTGGCGTGCACGTAAAAGATCCCTTGGCAGTTGGAATTCGATATAAGAGTAGGCCGTAGTGCCGCTGCCCGGGCAAAAATTTCCCTCATAGCACACTGTATGGCGTTTTCCCCGTCTTCATTAGCCCAGTTTAGGAGCAAAACAGTAGAACGTTAAACTCCAGTTCATTTCATTTCATTTCCTGCGTGGTTAACACTCCCGAGCTAACAAATTATCTTGAGCTATGTAATTTAGAGTAATTTCGTGGCTAGAGACAATGTGTTGACACATAGATATTTACCATCCAGATTTAAATCTGTTTTTAAATTAATTTATTGGCGGCATTAATGTGGCTGTTAATATTATTACAAGATATCGTAGACCTTGGTATTGATTTGTCTTTACGTCGTTCGTTTGTTAGTGTGAGTTAACACCCGCTTACATCAATCATGAATTTAAAGACAAACATACGCTGGTCACGGTGGCTAAGTGGGTAAGACGCTGGCTCGCTAGCCTGGAGGTCTGGTGTTCGATCCCTGCATTGGCCGAGAAAGTTCATCCAGATTTTCCCGTGTATATGATCCATGTATATAGACAAATGATCCGTAGCCAAAAGTCATCGAGTTATACATTTTAACAGTTAATAAACACTGTGAACTGTAGAGATCTAGCTGGGGAGTATATACTCCCCGCAGTGTTTCGTTTGATTAGAGCTAATCCCACTAAACACTGCTTTAATGGAAGCAAATTTCTGTTACAAATTATGACTGGTCAATAGTCCGATTCACAACCAATAGCTAACTGCGTAACAATTTGATTACGCTTTAAACATAGCTCCACATTGGATCAAATATGTTTACATAACGTTACGTCATGACTCACGATTTTATTATTCCCAATTAACCAGTGCATGGCAGAATATTGCAGAGAAAACTAACTGCGTGACAAACGGGGCTATCAACATTGATACAATGTAAAGAATACTGTATGGAGACGAACAAGACTTTCACCGTTTTTAATACCTTAAATCACTGTCCAAAGTTTTAGGGAAGACCCCAGATTAAACGAAGGGCTACCATGTTGATGTACTTGGGATAGACTTGATTGAACGGGAAGAATAGACAAACTCCCTCAAAAGCTCAAGTATCAGAAGCCAATCCAACAATGGGCAGAGAGGGATTTCTCAGGCCATTGCTTCAGGAATATGACTGGAGAGTATTATTTATAAATAGTATTACATAAGTACTCTGGTGCTGTGCCATGTATGTACTGATCAATTAGTAGGGTGACCCACCATAAATAAATATCTCCATATATCTCGACAATTTCGCCACAATATTTATATATATGCCAAGCCTCAAATCAGTTTCACACAATTATAGTCACTAAATAAACGATCATGTTGTACTTAATAAGCTATGACCATTAATCATCTATAAATAATAGACTGAAAACTGGTTCCATGTGTCGTCCATAACATCCAGACACTCTTGAGTAAAAAATAGGTTACGTGCCCTTGTTTTGAAATTAGTCTCGCTTAACCAGTCTATCGACCATTCAAGGGCTGATTGACATGTCGGGATAATCAAGACTACTTTTTTACGAAACATAACAGAAAGCTAGAACAAGAAATTGAATTTAGACATGAGCACGTTAGCTAGCTCAACAATTGTTTTAAGAAGCTTGTAAAAGTAAAATGAAACTACTGCTAGTATCATGTTCCTGTCTAACCCGAGTGCTTCAGAGATATTATTTGTACTAAACCAAAAGATGCTGCTCTGAACGGTACAGTTAATGATAAAGCGATTTAAAAAATGAAACGAACGTAATTTCTAAATCTGCTGTAATAACCAAGAAGCTTAATTTTACTGCTATTCAAAATCGTCAACAATAAATTTTTTACGGCTGTAATAGTTGATAGATTTGTAGAGAATTGCACGTGCCATGGCTATTTATAGTATCATACTGTCAGAAAGTTGGCCTCGACACGGCGAATGTGCACGCTTCAGTGGTAGTCTCGAACTATCAGCGGTTGACTGTATTTCTGTAGGTGCATGGGCCACCCTACAATTAGGGTTATGATATTAATTATTTAAACATAATATGTCTATCGATACAGTTGGAATTATAAGTATGGTTGTTATATAAAGGAGTATTCACTTCACTCTATTCTATTCAACAATAATTAAACTAACTTTGTACCGAATATCGTTTTAATTTACTTTGAATCAATGCCCCTAATATCTATTTCCAGTAAGTTATCAGTGCTGTTCTCCTAATGCAGAACGCTTGTCCCGTCATGTGCAACACAATACTAACTAATTACAAGTATCGTTTAGTGTACAAGCATCCAAACTATAGAATGTCTATCCTTAATAATAATTACATATAAATTATGTTGAAATATTTCAAATCGTTAGACTTTCATTTAAATTTATTGCAAATCTGAAGACTTTTTTTGTACATTGACACGCTAATTAAAAATACCCAATTAAAAGCTGGTTCAATAAAAAAAATTGTGTCGCGATAGAACCATATTAATCTCATATTAAACCGGAGGATCAGGAGAAAACCCATGGGGCTGAACAGGTGACCGTACTCCTTGCCATGTACAAGCGCAAATTGAAACCACGCCACTTGACTCAATGACAGACCTTATGATCTAACGCGCACGGGTTAACCACTCTACCACTAAACTCCACTTGGGACAAAACAACCTTTTTCGATTTTAAGTAGAGACCAACTTTGCATTGCTTTGATTTCAATATTATCAAAAAAAAACCATATGAGTTAGGCATTAAATATTATGTGTAGGCTGTCTGAACTGCCGGGATGTTGGGTTGTCGGGTTGTCGCCTTATGAAGGGCGACACCAAGACATGATACCAATCAGCCACCATAGATTGCTGTCTAAACTATCGTAAATTTTAAACGGATTTCTTCGATTATTAACAAACTACTTTGGTTATTATAGACGTAATTCTGTGTTTGAAATCAACTAACGTTAAATAAAATCCACTGTACAATTAAATAGTCCAACGAATAAAAAAGTCCTCTTTTGAAAAACTTGATCTATTTACGTGTATTTGCGACTGAGTGCAAGGCAACATAGATTTGGTCACCTGTTGCTGCGGGTGGTTTAACTGTAACGGCGAGGTTGAAGACCACGTGTTGCAATCAAAACAAAGTGCCGTCGGTGATTGGAGGGGCAAAGCTGGGGCAAAGTCCAAGGTTAAGGCGGCAAATGCACGAACTTCAACTAGGGGTAGGGCTCCCCCAGAAAATTTTGAAAAACAGGTTGCCGGAAATGCAGCCTGGCAGTATTTTAGACACTGGTCGTTGAGGTAAAGTGTCAAACAAACGGACTTGCGAATCTCGACGAAGCCCACCCACGAGCGTCAAAGTAGGGAGTCCTTACGGAGGGTATGGGGGACCTCCCCCAGAAAATTTTGAAAAATAGACTGCCGGAAATGCTGTCCGACAGTATTCAGTCAGGTACCTATCGTCGGGATAAATAGATACCGTCCGTCGCATGGTTACTAGTTTATCCAACCAGAGAACAAAATGTCAAACGAACAGACTTGCGAACCTCAACGAATTCCCCTTGTGAGCGCCAAAGTAGCGAGTCCATTTGGGACCTCCCCAAGAAATTTTGGAAAATAGACTGTCGGAAATGCTCTACAACATGCAAGTTTATGGCTGAGTGGGGATGTGGTATTTATTCACCGTAGAAGGTATTGATTACCGAAACGTATCACCAATACTTTTTTTTATTTTCTAAAATTATTGGGGGATGGGGGGAGGGGCAAACAGAGGGCAGACCGTTGGCGCCGCCACTGGTTTGGGTTAGGCAACGACAAATATCAACTGAAGGCAGTTACACAGGATATTTATATTGAAACCATTGATCGCCAGTCAACCAAATTGCATTCACAATAAAAATATCACTGATTGCATTTATACTCGTAAAAATAAAGCCATATATAAACAATATATTCATGGGTAATATTTAAGGCCCGTAAAACGAACGGCATTGCTTTTGTGTCGAATTCTCCCATCCGCCTGTTATATATTTCTAAAGCTTAGCTATAAACTTTGCAGAGATTTTGCTAGAATGTAAAAGATGGTAACAAAATAAAGGAATCCGGACATTTATGTCTGTGAACGCCCAAACTCAATACCGAGCGGAGACACTTGTACAGTACTTGCATTGTCGTAAAAGTACCGTAAACCGGTGGTATTTTGTCACCCCTTTATACGAAATGATATCTCCCGAAGAGTGACGTAATCAGCTTCCATTTTGCTATTGTGCGTTGTCAAAAGTTTGTGGGAATTCATGTTGTTCAAGGTTTAACTGTTTTATTCGTTGGACAGGAGTTTATAATCGAAGAAATCCGTTTAAAATTTACGAAGGTTCAGACAATAGTAATATACATAAAGAAGTTTATTATGGAAGACCAAACAGCTCTTTATTCGGTATTGTTAATTCTTAGTTCTGAATTCATAGTCCTTAATTCTTATTTCTTCATTTGTTGTCATACTTTCGACATTTGTACACTACAATTAACATTAAAATTTATATCTTAAAATCAATATTTATTTTACAAATCAGACATTTGTCATATCAGATTTGTAAAAAGTATTTTTGCTAAATTGAATTGTATTTTAATATAAAGATAAAATTTATTTTGGTTCAAAAAGAAAAAAATCTACATTTACATTTCATAATAGACATACAACGAAAAACAAATCTCGAACAACAAATTTCCAAATAAAAATCTCCAAATACATTTCTTGGAAAACATGTCTCCAAAAACATTTCTACAAAATATTTCTTGAAATTCACCGAACCGGAACAATATGACGACATGAGCGGAAATCAACCTGGCATATAATAAGTCACCATACAATAATGGGGAATTGAGCAAGCAATGCAATATTATACGGGGGCACCAAAGTCCGTTAAGTGTGTAGGCGCTCTATGGGTCTTAATCCGACCCTGCCCCAGAGACGTTTCTGCCCATGGGTGAAAGTAATACCTTATCAGAACCACAGATGCGTACATGCAGTTATATTTTCACGAGGGTAGGTCCCTCGGGGCGGTCGCTTATATATCCCACCCACTTGGCGTCGAAGTAAACATGAGCATAGGTCTTTAATTCCGATCTCACACGCAAATTAATTAAAATAGCCCATGCATAGAAAAACACGCAGAATCATATTCACGGAAAACAGTTTATGTGTAGGGGCTTCCATTTCAATTGAAGAATGATCACAGTCCACTACGTTCATGAAAACAGGTAAAGAACAAGGTAAAGTGACACCATCTTGTTGCCAACTATTCCCGACACCAACAAGGCTGAACATATTACTTTCCAACACAGAAATTTGGCCCTTGGATACAAAAGTCCAAAATAGACTACATAATACTTACAATAAATTATTTTACTGTCAATACCCCTTTAAATCGGACACCCGCGTGTTATCACGTAAACGAACAATGTTTTGACTTATACTATCACAATTATCGATAAATCAGCTGGTAAATAAACAATGCTGCAGTTGCTCAATATCCCTTTTTTTAAGTTCCAACCTCGTGGGTTTTCTCCGGGTCCTCCGGTTTCCTCCCACTGCTAAAGACCCCTACGCGCAAGCGAATTATTGAAATAAAATTAAACCATATGTTAGTCCCGAAATGACCTAGTTTGTGTCGAGTGGACGTTAAACCCCATTTCTCTCTGTCTCTCTTTATTTAAGTCATCTGTCGGAACAATACGTGGTAAGGTGGGTTTTTTGATACTGTTTAAAGGTCGTGCTAAGTGGGTAAGACGCTGGCTCGCTAGCCTGGAGGTCGGGTGTTCGATCCCTGTATTGGCCGAGAAAGTTCATCCAGGACAGCTGTCTAGTCGTTCGGATGGAACGAAAAACCGAAGTCCCGTGTACATATTGGCGTGGACGTAAAAGATCCCTTGGCAGTTGGAATTCGATATATGAGTAGGCCGTAGTGCCGCTACCCGGGCAAAATTCCCTCATAGCACACTGTAGGAGTAGAACAGTTTAGGAGTAGAACAATAGGACGCTGAACCCCATTCCATTTCAAGGTCGTGCGTGTGTTGTAACGATTAATCGAGAGAAACAATGGCATGCTCGTTGTATCCGTACACCCCCTAACATGTCCGGTTGACATTAATATTACTATTACACTCATAACATGATATGCTGGTTCCATTTAGACTTTACTAAGCTCAATCAAACACAAGGACACATAGCCCCCACCCCCAACTCCATCAAAAATGTCTGATATGGCGTTTATCTTAATAGTAAGATGGCTGCCTAGTGGTTGCACTGTGTCTTGCTCTCTGGTTTTTCTTATAATGTTAATAGATTTAAATTGATTTTAGCTACTATCTTTTACTTGTGACTTGGGGAGTTACCTTGGCTCATTTTTATACAAAAATTTCTATTGGAAGTGTTTTAGATTTTGTACAATTTGCAAATTTTAAAATAACAAAAGTGTGGTGAGTTCATGAAGTGAGTAATAATCATGATAACCTATTGTAGAGAAAAACTAATCAGCTTGAATAAAAACCTACAGTTTATAGATCACAGGATGAAAAACAACATTGAACAGTTTTCAGATCTTATAGTAAACACCAAAGAAAATATTTGTACTTTGTTTGAAGTTATACAACCTAAAATAAGGGTAACTAATAAACCTAGACCAACAAGAAAAGACAGGGGTGTTAACCATAACAACCTCAGATCTATTGATACAAAAAGTAGTGAAAAGTCTGGTAATGTACTAAATTCATTTAATCTCTGTGTTTTAAATTGTCAGTCAATTAGGAATAAAACTGATGAACTTCAGGAATATTTGCTAGATAATGATTTGGACATATTTGTAGCCGTTGAAACATGGCTTAAACCAAATGATACGGTTACTCTACACAAACTTTTGCCATCAAATTATTCTGCAGTTACTGAAAATCGAATAGATCGTAGAGGAGGCGGACTAGCTGTTTTTCATAAATCGGTACTAGAAACATCAAAAAATCAGTCCCTTGGTCCTTTCACGTCTTTTGAGCACCTTGACATACTTGTAAAATGTACAAATGAAGTCCTTAGAATTGTTTGTTTATACCGTCCACCTTCATCCAGTCGTGATGTTTTTCTCAGTGAATTCACTGATCTACTGTACGAAACTTTTGACTCATCTTCTCGTTTACTACTTGTTGGGGATTTAAATCTACATCTCGATGATGTCAAGTGTAGCATATCAAATAGATTTTATGATATTTTAGATTCATTTAATCTTAAACAGCATACTACTGGCAGTACGCACAGAAAAGGTCATTTACTTGATGTGGTGATAACTAGGGTTTTAGACGACACTGTGGAAGATGTCCATATTTGTGATGACCTGGTCTCAGACCACTTTAGCATATTTACCAAGCTCAAGATAAAAAAACCCGTACCTAAACAACAGACAATTACATATAGAAAAATACGTAATATTAACATTGAAGATTTTCGATCAGATATTATTAACTCTAAAATATTAAAGGAACTCGACAGAGCAAATATTGATCAACAAATTAATCTTTATAATGACACTCTAAGAAATATTCTGGATGACCATGCTCCCATTAAAAAAGCCAAATTTACTATTCGACCAAATCGTAAATGGTTTACTGATGAAATTCGACAGAGTAAAATCCATAGACGGTCCATGGAAAGACTTTGGCGAAATTCTAATCTTGAGATTAATAGACAGCTATATACTCAAGCGCGGAACAAAACAAATAATTTGATTGGTAGAGTAAAAAAAGACTATATTTTAGAACAAATCAATGTTAATAAGGATAACCCAAAAGTACTTCAAAACATAGTCAATAGTATCCTGAAACCGCATAATCAACAAATACTACCAGATTACACCCATGATGCTGACCTTGCTGAAGAGTTTTCTAAATATTTTTGTGACAAGATTGATAATATTAGGATTGAACTTGAAACAGACAATAACTCCGAGACAACATGTCTATCTGTTATATCACCACCTTCTCAAGTCATGTCAGAATTTTCCCCGACATCAGACAAAGAAATCAAGCAACTCGTTGCCAAATCATCGTCTTCGACATGCGAGTTAGATCCGCTTCCATCACCGCTTCTGAAACTGTGCATCGAAGAACTGTGTCCTGTTCTTACTTATATTGTAAATACATCATTATCAACTGGTACCTTCCCTGATGTTCTGAAAAAAGCTTTAGTTTTTCCCTTAATCAAAAAAAGTACTTTAGACAGTAACATCTTCAAAAATTATCGGCCAGTATCTAACCTATCATTTTTATCTAAACTTGTGGAAAAAGCAGTATCTGTTAGATTTAAAGATCATTTAAAATTTCAGCATCTGGACGAACCCTTTCAATCCGCATACAAAAAACTCCATAGTACAGAAACGGCTTTACTCCGAGTGCAAAATGATATTTTAATTAATCTAGATAATAAAAATGTAGTTTTTCTTGTTCTTCTTGACCTAAGTGCTGCTTTTGATACCATCGACCAAGCACTTCTACTTACACGTTTAAAAGATTATTTTGGAATTACTGGCTATGCCCTGAAATGGTTTGAATCATATCTCACTTCACGAAAACAGTCTGTTGTCATAAATAAGCAGTCATCAAAACCAGTAGACATAAAATATGGAATTCCGCAAGGATCAGTACTCGGTCCGTTATTATTTACGGCTTATACTTGCCCTCTTGGTAAACTTCTTAGAGATCACAATTTAGACTATCATATATACGCAGACGACACACAACTGTATGTGGCTGTAACACCCGACAACGAAAGTAAACAAATCATTCAGTTGGAGAAATGTATTGATAATGTAAAAAACTGGATGAAAAACAACTTTTTAAAACTAAACGATGATAAAACTGAATTATTAAAAATAGGAACCGATCATAGACTCTCATCAATTATTACAAAATATGTTAAAGTGGGTGGTGCTGTCATACATCCAAGTAACAGTGTACGGAACCTCGGTGTTAAATTTGGGAAAAATTTTGACATGAAAGAACATGTGTCGAATATGTGTAAATCCGCCAATTTTCAACTATATAATATAGGTCGCATAAGAAACTTTATTGATACTGATACTTCTAAAATGCTTGTCAACTCACTTGTAACCTCCCGCCTTGATTATTGTAATTCTTTATTGTTTAACTTGCCTTCTCTTCAGCTAAATAGATTACAAAAAATTCAAAACAAAGCCGCTCGAGTCATTACTAGAACTAAACTATGTGAACATATCACCCCTATTTTACACCAACTGCATTGGCTGCCAGTTACTAGCAGAATTGAATTTAAAATACTCTCTCTAACATATGCTGTCATTAATATTGAAGACTCACCTGACTACCTCAAACAACTAGTGACCCCATATATTCCTACACGCACACTTAGATCACAAAACAAAAACTTGCTAATGCCCTATCATGCAAAATCCTCATTTGGGGAAAGGTCTTATAGTTTTGCTGCTTTTAAACTATGGAATAAGTTACCTTCTGAAATTAAAGATTCCCCTTCCCTGCCTGTTTTTAAGAAAAAGTTAAAGACCCACCTTTTTAAAAGCCATTTTAATTGCTAAATGCTTAAGCTTTTTCAGAGTTTACTTTTTTATTATTGTATACCATATTTTATTCTAATTGTGCAATGTTCTTATTATTGAGATGTTTTATATTTTATACCTTTACAATAATGTAATAGCGCCATAGAGCAATCTAAGTATTGGATTATAGGCGCTCTATAAATAAATTATTATTATTATTATTATTATTATCTTGTGTGTCAGAGAAAGAAAATCATATGCTGTGTTCATTCGGATTGTACTCATATTTCTGAACAGACAATATCATTTACTCATCTTTTTTCCAGAGATATTCCTGAACAGTCAATTGGTGTTTTCGACTACAGAGAGTCTACATACTTCATCCAACTGTTGAGCCTATAAACACATTTAAGACATGTTTCCACAGTTTCGGTATCAATTAACATTTTTATTTCCCATTCTATATCTGATGATCAAATTAACCAGTAGTCGTCATGATTATTGGCATGGATTTAAGCATGTTTTTGATGACATGATTCCAAATTCGGCACTAAAAATGATATCGAAGGAATCAAAAATAGCGTGTATCTTTGCCTGTAAATTTGAACCCCATTGTGTAGCGTTTGCCTTTCATCAACAAAGAGAATGTCATCTTTATACCAGGAATGTGAAAGAACTGGGAAATGATCCAGATCCTGGAATGAAGGTTTACTTAATGATTACTGGTAAGTCTTTGTATTGTTCTTGTTGGTTACTGGTAAGTCTTTGTATTGTTCTTGTTGGTTACTGGTAAGTCTTTGTATTGTTCTTGTTGGTTACTGGTAAGTCTTTGTATTCTTCTTGTTGGTTACTGGTAAGTCCTGGTATTCTTCTTGTTGGTTACTGGTAAGTTTTTGTATTGTTCTTGTTGGTTACTGGTAAGTCATTGTATTGTTCTTGTTGGTAACTGGTAAGTCTTTGTATTGTTCTTGTTGGTTACTGGTAAGTCTTTGTATTGTTCTTGTTTGTTACTGGTAAGTCTTTGTATTGTTCTTGTTGATTACTGGTAAGTCTTTGTATTGTTCTTGTTGGTTACTGGTAAGTCTTTGTATTGTTCTTGTTGGTTACTGGTAAGTTTTTATGCTGTACTTGTTGTTGTTTTTGTTTATTACATATTTAACGTCCAATACATTAAATATGATGTTATGGACAGGTTGATTTAATTAAATTATTTACACTTAACGGGTTAAAAATTGGTAAAAACACAATATAAAAACGTCCGTGTATATCTAAAGACCCATTGAAATTGTGTTTTTTTACTATTCTTGTTGATTACTACTGTTCTTTTTTATATTTTTGTTGTTTTTGATAACTAGTAAGTTTTTATATTTTTCTTGTTGATATCTGGTGGGTTTGTTAAGAGTGGGGGTGGGGCACGGCAGCTAAGTCGATAAGATGCTGGCTCGCTAGTCTGGAGGTCGCGTGTTCGATCCCTGCTTTGGCCGAGACAGTTCATAAGGATTTCCCCTTGTCAGTGGTGCAGGACGGAGGACCAACCAATGATAGCTGTCTAGTTGCTAGGTTGGTACGAAAAACCGAAGCCCCGTGTATACATTGACATGCACGTACAAGATCCCTTGACAGTTGGAATTAGATATAAGAGTAGGCCATATTACCACTGTCCGTCTTCATTAGCCCAGTTGGGTCAGAACAGAAGGATTTTAAACTCATTTCATTTCGTTTCGTTTTTTATATTGTACTTGTTGATTGTATATATAAAATATCATTAGCATGGCCTTAAAAACGCATTATGACCCATTCTTTAAATCTTAATTACGTGTTTTTACAGACGGAAGTGACGTGGTCAATCTTAAATCACCATCTCCATTAAATGTGTTTTTCTTCAGCACAGTTAAATATAAACTCCTTGAAGGAACGACCCAGCGATCGATATATTTATTTACCTATGAGATGTAATACTGATATTCGTTATATTGTTATTACCTATAGACGGGAGTAACGTGGCTACAAATAAACCAGCATCAACAAGTTCTACTGGCGTAAATCAACCAACTACTGCAGCTCTAGATAACAACCCATATAGCTGTTTTCAAACAGGAAAAGATGATTATCAACCCTGGTTTCTTGTTGATTTGATGGCAACATTTCTAATTCGTTTTATTGTGGTTTACAACGAGGATGAGTATCGTAAGTATAGATATTTTATACTTGTATAATATGTTATACTGCAGGTAAGTATTATTTTTTTGTTTTATTATTATTACATTCATCTATATAGCGCTCCTGTCATAATAAACATGTTCAGGTGTACTTTACAATAAACAAAATAACACAATGGATAAAATCACAATGTCAATAGAGAATACAGATAGGGTTTTAACAAATACGTAGTTCATATAAATATAGACATCATACCGGAAGTTATCCCCCCCCCCCCACACACACAAAAAAGTGGACCTATACTTCACATAAACATTTACCCAACTATGTGGGTACAAAATTATCACATTGAAATAAAAACTACACACGTACCAATAGTTATAAACATGTACGTTTCTCTTGTCGTTGAGTATATTTAGCAGGAATACCATATAATAAAGAGTTCATGTTATCAATGCGTGAAGTTACTAATGCATTTACAAGAGTTTTAACACAATCTGCAGATACATTCGGTTTCAGATGTCCATGATTGCGCAAATTAAAATATCCTAATGTACACACATGCCCCTCCATAGACAGGTGAGAATCAAAACTTACCCCAATGTTCCGAGCCGACTTAGAGGGACAGATGACACTATCACACACTTTAACACTTGGGCTGTTATCCAATTTCTCTAAATTTTTATTCGACCCAAAAAGCAAATATTCTGTCTTATCGTCAGTGAGTTTGAGAAAGTGTTGACACATCCAGCACTTTATTTCTAATATACAAATATTATGTGTTTTTATTCTGATCAATGTATGTAATGCCGTATATTACCGTGTTAACTGGAGTGATGCTGTATTCTCACTGTCGTGCGATGCCATACGGTAGGATTGTCCCTATTGAGTCCCCTATCTGCTACATGCAAATATGTTCAGATAGGTGTCGATACGATCAACACGATTGCTACCGCGACTGACCTCAATATATGATTAGACCTGATAGGATCACCAGGATTACTCCAAGATTAACAAGATGAACTATTGGACTCGCGAGGCTAAGTCTCGAATACACCATTGTCATTGTTAGCACAATGCACACATCGTGTCTAAACTACAAATAGTGATAACTTGGCTCAGAATGAAGTAATTTGAATGAGATTTTCAAATATTTTCATTTTACATTATCTATTACATAATGTATCTTTAATATGTCCATACATAATCTTCTGTATCTGTAAAGGTTTTTGTTAAGAATGAGTAATCAGTTCTGATGGTTTAGAGACTTAAGGTATAATTGTGTTCAACGTTTACGTTTTCCAATTGAACGTTTACGTGTTTGTATGTACCGGTACTTGTCAATGATACAATATCTATGCTGCAGAGCAACACGCACTTCTTTCTTTCCAGCTGAACGCCTCCACGACGTTATTTAAATACCATTAGCAATCTTTGGTGCAGAACAGCCAGGTCGATCATTAAACATTATATCTTTCGTTCCAGCTGAACGCCTCCATGACGTTAATTATGAAGTCTATGATTCTGACCCAACAATAAACAACTCTTCAGAAGGTAATTGTTGTGCTTCAGTGGTTGATTACAATACAGGTAAAAACATCATCGGGTGTAATGATGGCGTCCATGGAAGATTTGTGAAGATTTCTATTGAAAAGTCAAATTTCTTAACTCTTTGTGAAGTTGAAATATATGATACCCCGAGTAAGTATTCTTTCTATTGGAGTTTGGGCTCAGTGATTAATCACATCATATACTACGATGTGTTTATCTTCACTTCTTTTTCAATCAATCTGATTACACTTTCCGATCAGTATCAATTCTATACTGTATACATGTATCAATAATTGTATCAATCGCATTAAAAAACAGATCAATATATCGTTTCGTTTTTTTTATACTTTCAATGGGCTACACTTTATATACATGAAGATCTGACCGATTGTAGTAAAAGGTCAGGTCAGAGGTCGTACGAACGGCCGTTGACCCCGTGACGTCAGACATTGATTAATCAATCAGCGTTGACGTTTCTAGTGGTTATTTACAGTTCCGTGCATCGCACGCCAAGAAGCCACCGTAACAGATGTTTCATTGGCTAATCCCTCACGCCATCTAGAACGCAGTGTAGTACAGACAAATAAAACGAAATTGTGAACTATAAAAAACGAAATCAGATTGTAATTGTATGAACAATGTAATTTACTTCAAATGGCCTTACTTAATCTTTGTTTCAGTAAATGAAACAAGTGCTACCTTTAATCAAAGATATGACTGTAAAAAGTTACCAGGTAAGATAGCCATATTTTTATTTTACTTTTATTTGGCCACAATATATGAAGAAATATATAACGAGGGTTTCTCTTGATTTAAACCTTGATGATAAGTGTTAATATATGTAGAATAGAATGGTTTGGTTGACATGCGTTAGGATGTAACTAATTTCCATGACCACTTGATGCTAGAGCAGTAGAGCACGACCTTCGACTGTCGTAAAGTAACTGATTTTGTTCTCAGAACGAACAACTACAATAACTGATTCCGTATCTTAACCCTGTCATTAAACAACCAACCTTGAACTGTACATTGGGGAGTACACATTCTCGATCTGTCATTAGATAAACTTAAATGTGTCGAGATATGACGAAACCAGTCTGTTTTACCGTACGCTACATGAGCAGACATATTGATAATTATCTTTCAGGAGGCGACAATATTGCTTTAGGAATGCCAACCAAACAGAGCTCAAATTATGGTACGTCATACTTGTCGGATAATGCTGTTGACGGCAACAAGGATGGCTCCTATTTAACGGGCGGTTTCCAATATACTGATTTGTATGACTACAATCCATGGTGGCAAGTAGATCTAGAATGGATGTATGAAATCACAAGTCTAACTATATCTAGCAGATATATTAATAAAGCACGTAAGTCCATGTGTTTGTTTGTATGTGTGGGTGTGTGTGAGGGGGGGGGATATGAGACACCATTGAAAAACCTACATTTGACAGTTAAACATTTATATAAGCAGCAAATCTAAACACTGTAAATTGGCACAACTGGTTTACGATGATCACAAATATACAAATAAATGATTCTGAGGTTTTAACCTACCATTTTTTAATAAGGAGCCGCATAAGATATATAATTATAAGTAGACATATAATATTTAAGAGATATATAATTAGACATATAATATTTAAGAGATATATAATTAGACATATAATACTTAAGAGATATATAATCAGACATAAAATATTTAAGAGATATTTAATTAGACATAAAATATTTAAGAGATATAAGTAGACATATAATATTTAAGAGATATATTACTAGACATAAAATATTTAAGAGATATATAACTAGACATATAATATTTAAGAGATATATAATTAGACATAAAATAATTAAGAGATATACAACTAGACATATAATATTTAAGAGATATATAATTAGACATATAATATTTAAGAGATAGATAATTGGACATAAAATATTAAAGAGATATATAATTAGACATATAATATTTAAGAGATATAAGTTGACATAAAAAATTTAAGAGATATATAATTAGACATATAATATTTAAGAGATATATAACTAGACATATAATATTTAAAGCTCAATACCACTCTTGTTGTAACTGAATAATATGTCCCAATCTTTATTCTGGTCAACAAATTGTAGTATTTTAGAATATTTCAATTAATTGATGATACAAATTTCATCTTAACACACCTTATTTAAAAATTTTGAAAAATTCAACATAATGGTTTGAAACGTCTAACGTAAACCTTTTCAAATGAAACTTCGATTTAAAAATATTTTCGAACCCTCTGGACAAGTAAAAAAGGATGTAATGGATAATTTACACAACAGGTAGGACACTTAAACATCTAGTACTTAGATAGAGATAATATTTATTTTCTGGAGCTTTCAAGCCAGCAAGAGTGTTATTGGCCCTTTAAGAGATATATAATTAGACATATAATATTTAAGAGATATATAGCTAGACATATAATATTTAACAGATATAACTAGACACATAATATTTAACAGATATAAGTAAACATACTGATAACAAATAAAACAAAGCTGTTGTTTCAGGTTGTGTTAGATGGATCTCTGATATAAGTATAATGGTGTATGATGCAGATCCATCTGTTGGCAATCCAACTTCTAAACTGTGTATATTTATACCAGGAGTGTTTGGATGTTCAGTGAGAACATTTGAATGTGATCAGAAGACAGTGGGAAGGTTTATCAGGATATCCAAACCAACAGAATATCTATCTATGAGTGAAGTGGAGGTGACGGGTATAAAACAGTAAAACGTTTCACCAAACATAACACTGATAGTCCGTCATGTAGATCTGTTGTAAAAATTTACATTTGGCGAAACAAATCATAAACCGATTCTTGGTATAGCGATGGGTTCCACGGCGGGACCACAATTGAGCAATTTAACAATCGGTTTTCAAGAGCAAAAATACTGCTCAATTGTAGAAATTAAATATGATGTGGATTACAGATAATACCTCGAAAATCAATTGAAACGCAACCTAGAGCACGCATTCTCTATTTGAAATGAAGAAATTTGCGAACGTTGCAGATCTGCAAGAAATAATGTATGGTTTAAATATAAATATCAGTTTAACAAATGCAACGAACAAGTGGAAACCCATTATAACGGATATGCCTTCTAACGAAACTAGAATAAGATGCCGAGTGGTAATCAGCCCACCGTTGGGGCGTTTTCGAGATGTTCGGGGTCAAAAGTTAAATGAGTTCATTTACACTGCAAGTGAATGCGCAGTCATTCTTGTATCATGAAAATAAGCTCAAAACGAGAGAAGGTAATCACACTTTCAATAAAAATGTAAACTTGCTAAATTCACCTTTAGTCTTAGTGACCCTGGAGTCAAAAGGAATTTATCGTCTTTGCGCTAGGAAGATTTAAAGCAATAAAATGTCAACGTAAAATATAAAAACTAAAGCGAAACCTGTCCTAATTAATCAATTGTTTTTTTTTCTCAGACAACTAGTATCATTATGTATAGCATTCGTTGTACAACCCATTCGGAGAGATTTTGATTTAACAGTTTTTACGTATTTTTGAAACAGGTTCAGAAGCGTTTTGGTTCTCTTATGCAAGATCATTTTCGACGTTCCAAAGTAAAAGTTCGGTGCTAAGACCACCTAAAGATACATTTTAAATGTTCCTATTTTCGCTTTAGTTTTTATATTTTACGCTGACATTTATTACTTTTAATCTTTCTAGTGCTAAAACGGAAAATGTGACCTTTTGACCTCTGGAATCACAAAGAAAAAAGGTGAATTTAGCAAGTTTACATTTTTATTGAAAGTGTGATTACTTTCGATCATTTTCAGCTTATGTTCATGATACCAGAATGATTGACCTTTGACCCCGAATATCTCGGAAAGGAAACGCCCCAACGGCGGACTGATTACCACTCGGCATCGTATTCTACGCAAAATGTTACTCTAGAAAAGTATATTAGTATATTAGAAAAGTATATTATGCGATGTCTGGCACGAGGCCATTAAACAACTCTAAATACAGACACTATCCAGCTCATGTATTTCAATGCAATACGTCACGTGGGTCCAATATTTCAACTAGTATAAATAATGTAAGCTTGGCACATTGCCGGTACCATTATTTAAAGATCAAGGATGAAGGCAAATCTGTGTTAAAAAGACAATTAAAACGAAAGTGTTACTATGTAAATACATGTATATATATATTGTCGTATTTTGTCGCCAGATGATCGAAAAACAACTTTAAACTTTAAAATGTTATTAAACCAGTGTTGACGGTTTTTGTCGGCATACATTGTTATCTTTTCATCGTTTTACATGAAACAAAGTGGTGGCGCTAATATTAGCAGAACAGTAAAGCTATAATCCTTTATTATTGATCATGTTAGTATTTATTATTATTAATGTATTTGTTGTCGTTGTGATTGTTTCATTATATTAAATATTATTACACGGATCACGCACACTGTATACACCAGTATCTGTATTATTGATTGTATACACCAGTACTCGTAACACGCACTCTGTATACACCAGTATCTGTATTATTGATTGTATACACCAGTACTCGTAACACGCACTCTGTATACACCAGTATCTGTATTATTGATTGTATACACCAGTACTCGTAACACGCACTCTGTATACACCAGTATCTGTATTATTGATTGTATACACCAGCACTCGTAACACGCACTCTGTATACACCAGTATCTGTATTATTGATTGTATACACCAGTACTCGTAACACGCACTCTGTATACACCAGTATCTGTATTATTGATTGTATACACCAGTACTCGTAACACGCACTCTGTATACACCAGTATCTGTATTATTGTTTGTTTATATTGAATATTATTACATGACTCACACCGTATGCACCAGTATCTGAATAATTGATAGTTTTAATATACATTGAATATTGTTACACATTCTGTATACACCAGTATCTGAATTATTGATTATTTTAGTATATATTAAATATTGTTATACACTCTGTATACACCAGAATCTGTATTATTGATGGTTTATATTGAATATCATTACTTAACACACCACCCGATTAGATTTTATTACATACTTCGAGAAGGTATTTGTTGAGTAATAAAACCTTCTAGTAGTTTATCGAGGGCTAGCCGTCCTTAACGCACGGTACAAATAAAACTTTCTAGTAGTTTATCGAGGTTCGGGTGTTTCCGGGGTCCAAAATGGCCCTCCCGCTTTATATAAATGAGAATTTTGGGGATAACTAACCCGAACCCTAACCCTTTTTAAAAGACTGAACTTGGGTCTAATTTAGTTTTTACTGCTTTTAAAAGGGTTAGGGTTAGGTCTCGGGTTAGTATTCCCCTAAATACTCATTTGTATAAAGCGGTCATTTTGGTATGAGTTCTGGCTTGTTCTGGAATTTGTTGCTTCTAGTGGTGATAATATTTGTACCGTGCGGTAAGGACGGCCAGTCATCGATAAACTACTAGAAGGTTTTATTACTCAACAAATACCCTCTCGAAGTATGTAATAAAATCTAATCGGGTGAACACACACACACCGTATGCACCAGTATCTGAATTATTGATTGGTTTAGTATATATCAAATATTATTACATGACTCACATACACTGAATACGCCAGTACCAGAATTGTTGATTATATACAACAGCACTCGTAACACGCATTCTGTCCACATGAGTATCTGTATTATTAATTGTTTTAGAGTACATTATAAACACTGATATTACTATATGGCTCAAATACACAAGTATCCGTATTCTATTATTGTCCGTTTACGTATATATTTAATTATACACTCTGTATACATCAGTACCTGTGTTATATCACGATATTTTTTTTATTTCATACTGTTCTTAATATTAATTTTATTATTATTATTCATTCTGTGTTATTGATTGCTTTAGTATATATTTTGTATTATTACTTAATACACACTCATTATACCAGTCTAATAATTGATTGTTTACACATTACATACACCAGTACCTGTATTCTATTATTGATCGTTTTAGTATATATTGACTTACACACTCTGTATACACCAGTACGAGTAATAAACGTCACCTTTAGTTAAAAATATTAGTTTCTGTTAGTTTATATTAAATATTGTTACTTAATACACACTCTGTAAATATATTACTTAATACACACTTTGTATACACCAGTATGTGTATTCTATTATTGATTGTTTATATTGAATATTATTACTTAATACACTCTGTATACACCAGTACCTGTGTTTTTGTATTTCATTGTGATCTTAATATTATTTTTGTTATTATTATTTATTCTCTATTATTGATTGTTTTAGTATATGTTAAATTTTATTACTTATACACATTCTTTATACACCAGTACCAGTAATAAACATCATCTGTAGTTAAACATATTAGTTTCTACATGTTAGAATAACACATCTAACGTATCTAGTCCGGTGGCTGAAGGGCGTGGTGGAGGAAATCGCCACCCGAGCTGTGAATTTATGAGACAAAAGTTTTCTAGACCAGTTTTATGCGTAGATTCTGAATATGTGTGGTGGTCAGGCGTTTGAGGGTGTGTGTGCGAGATGGGGGTGGGGGTTCAATGTCTACAATTCGGGGGAAATGTGAATATGTTGACATAAATGTTGATCATGTTATATATTGATAAAACATGAATTTCTGGGGGTAAAATTGGCGGGAAACTAGTTCACGTTGATTTAAATGATGATTTTTTTTTCTAATGCTTGGCTCAAAACATTACTTTTTAATGTCACTGCACATCTCTTGATATGTGTATATGATTCCCATTGTGTGGGGTGGGAGAAGGGGTTGTTTTTTTATTGATTGTTTTAGTATATGTTAAATTTTATTACTTATACACATTCTTTATACACCAGTACCAGTAATAAACATCATCTGTAGCTAAACATATTAGTTTCTGTTAGTTTCTGGGGGTAAAATTGGCGGGAAACTAGTTCACGTTGATTTAAATGATGATTTTTTTTTCTAATGCTTGGCTCAAAACATTACTTTTTAATGTCACTGCACATCTCTTGATATGTGTATATGATTCCCATTGTGTGGGGTGGGAGAAGGGGTTGTTTTTTTATTGATTGTTTTAGTATATGTTAAATTTTATTACTTATACACATTCTTTATACACCAGTACCAGTAATAAACATCATCTGTAGCTAAACATATTAGTTTCTGTTAGTTTCTGGGGGTAAAATTGGCGGGAAACTAGTTCACGTTGATTTAAATGATGATTTTTTTTTCTAATGCTTGGCTCAAAACATTACTTTTTAATGTCACTGCACATCTCTTGATATGTGTATATGATTCCCATTGTGTGGGGTGGGAGAAGGGGTTGTTTTTTTGGGGACAGAAACGACTTGGTTCAAAATTGACCTGAGAGGGGGGGGGGGCGAATGGTTAGTGCGGGCGCGTTATATTATAAGGTCACTCATTGAGTTATCTGGCGTGGTTTCGATTCCTCGGTTGTCCAACCTCGTTGGTTTTCTCCCGGTCCTTCGGTTTCCACCCCTGCTAAAGACCCCAAGGCGCAAGCGAAATATTTGAAATAAAATTGAACCATATGTTAGTCCCGAAATGACCTATCGTTACGATAGGCGCCAATATTAGCCCACGGGACCCTTGTCGGAAAGGCGTCCAGGAATAAGCAGTATTGTATTCCATAGATAGTTTACCAAAGTGTATATAAATACCTCATAGTGGAACAAATTTGACAATTTAGATCCCTGGCTCGACGTGCTAAATACATGCGTTGCACCTTCAAAACCAAAGACAACAATAGGATAGATTGTGCCCATCCGTGCCATTTACCCAAAACATTATTTCTGCTCTGGTATTTCACAATCACGAAGGAATGAATAGGAAATAATTTAAGAAAATTCAAGCCCAATGATTTTATTGCCGAGTAAATACCCTGATGCATGAAAACAGAGAGTATTGACAAATGAAAACATAATCCATAACCTCGTATAAATAATTAATAGTACAATATTTACTAGAAAGAGGGGTATCAATATTAATTAATAGCACAATATTTACTAGAAAGAGGGGTATCAATATTAATTAATAGTACAATATTTACTAGAAAGAGGGGTATCAATATTAATTAATAGTACAATATTTACTAGAAAGAGGGGTATCAATATTAATTAATAGTACAATATTTACTAGAAAGAGGGGTATCAATATTAATTAATAGTACAATATTTACTAGAATGAAGGGTATCAATATTAATTAATAGCACAATATTTACTACAAAGAAGGGTATCAATATTAATTAATAGCACAATATTTACTAGAAAGAAGGGTATCAATATTAATTAATAGCACAATATTTACTACAAAGAAGGGTATCAATATTAATTAATAGCACAATATTTACTAGAAAGAGGGGTATCAACATTAATTAAAATTTGATATGTGAGACAATAGCTTTATTCAACTATTTTCCGGCCTACAAAAAAATAAAAAATAGGCAATAAAAAAACTTTCCGTGCTTCGCAATGTTTAAATAAACCATTTATTTTGTCACCTCGAGACTGAGTCTCTGTTTGGTTTCAACTTTGCGTAACAGTAACACTTATTGTGTCTTGTCCAGTTAGAGACCCAGGCAGATTATTATGCCCAAATCAAATCAAGTCAGAAAAAAAGTGTTTAGATTTGGGACTGAAGTCTCATAATAGGTCAATTATTCACCCGATTCATACATGTATTGTGTCTCCAAAACCATACTTTGTATTAGTTTACTTAAATTGACTCCCAGTTAAAAGATGAAAGTTTTAATTAATTACATTGTATTTGTATGGCCACCGCCATATCTACATGTATCTAGACATAAGTAAGATTCGGTCTGTGCACATACATGTACGTGTACAGGCTTACTATACTAAACTCAATTTATTTTAAATTTCAAAATAATAAAATGAAATGGCGGTATATGTCACGTCATCTCCAACCGGGCTATATTGTGTCAAACACATTAAGGTGAGATTCCATATACCGTAACAGAAACCTATTCTATTAGAATTGAACACTTACCCCCCCCCCTCCACCCCCCCCCCCCCCCACCCCCCAAAAAAAAACAAAAATCCCACCAGAAATCATAGGTGCTCTAATCATCATTTCGTCTCCCATTTTTTGTTGTTTTTTTATATTTATTTTATTATAATTATGATCTTTGATTTGCTATGGAATCTAATATGGAAACTGAAAAAAAAAATACATGACATGTATTTAACCGTTAAAGATACCTTATCATATACAAATTGGGTGATATGAATTGAAACTAAAATATATATCTAAAACCATTTGGATCCTGAAGATCTTACCTAAGCTTGGAAAATCGGTTTTAATAACACTTGTTTGTTACGTGACTGGACTGTTATTAGAAGAGAGCCATGCGGCTGAATGAGTGAGGCGCTGGCTTGCTAGTGTGGAGGCTGTGGATTCGCTCCCAGTGGTGATCGAGAAATCTCATTTGGATTTTCAGCATGGTTTCCCTGTCTAGTCGTTTCGATGGAACAAATAAACACGTGGTCCCATGTACACATCGGCGTGTGTTTAATCGACCCCATGGTAGTTGTAAGTTGTAGGCTGTAGTACCCATGTCACATTTCGACTGCCAATTTGTGATACCCTTACATTTTTAAATTTGTTCTGTGCATGCCCCATTGTTTTTTCTAGTAAAGCGCTGGACACACTACGCGAATGATGCGGCCCAACCGTTTGTCCAAACCGAAATTGCGCAGAATTGCAGCCGAATGAGATTCGGCTGAATGAGTGAACACTCTAGACGAATCCATCATCAGATTCACAACGATTGCATCACCTTTCATGACAGATGATTTAACATAGGTCTTTAAACAATCACGCGACTTCTCGATATAAATAATGATGGTGATTGGCTAATGAATTCTAAAACTAAACGAATGCTTCGGTGAAGCGGACACGCCAGTCGAATTCGGCCGAATATATCAAACATGTTTGATTCGGGCGAATGTCAGTGTCCAGTGCTGAAGATTTAAGTCTGTACTTTCTTTATATGCAAATATCATATTTGAAATAGGCCCTACTGTTATGTGATTCCCCGCTTGAATGTGGCTAGGAATAGGGTCGTCTGTCAAGCCTTGTGGGTTTTCTCCGGGTCCCCCGGTTTCCTCCCTTTGCTAAGTACCCCTACACGCAAGCAAATCATTCAAATAAAATTGAGACATATTTTAGTCTCGAAATTACCTAGCGCCAGTAAGAATAAAAGATCTATCCAACAAACACCAACCAACATACAAAGATGTCAGGAAAAGGGCGGAAATGGAAGAAGACTACCCGTCCTACTTGCTTCTAGGACATACATATAGCATGAACCTACTTGATCGACCAATTCAATACAAGGACATGAATGGCATAGTTTGTGTCAAGTGAACTTTAAACCACATCTCTCTCTCTCTCTCTCTCTCTCTCTCTCCCTCTCTCTCTACTGGATATTACTACCTTTTCGTGGAACTGTATCTTTACATACAATAACAATAAACGAATTCCATCACCCCTTTTTCGCACAGAATAAATTTTATTAATGAAATTTTCAATATCTATTTTCAAACTATTATGACAAGAACGTCCCACCATTTTTTTTTATCTAAATCTTATATAATGTATCTTTAAATAAAACAGTTGCTTTGGTTACTAGCTTGTGTTGAAATGTTGGAATTAAGATAGAAATACCATCATGAGGCAGAGGATAGTAATAAAAACAGAAGCTGAAAAATATAAAAAGGGTATTTAAAAAAAAAAATGCAAATTCAATATATAAAAACGAAATATATTGATGGCACTAAGTAATTATTTGTGTGCCACATGTTATATTGAATTCCAACTGCCAATGGATCTTTTACCCGAAAACCAATGTGTACGCGGAACCTCAGTGTTTCGTTCCGCCATCTGAACGAGTATACGTTGCCCTAGCCAGACCTTTGTTCTGCACCGACGCCACAGGGGGGGGGGGGGCACACCAAAAGAGCATGATGAACTTTCTCAGCCAACGCAAGGATCGAACACGGGACCTCCAGGTTAGCTACTCAACGTCTTACCCTCTAAACTACATTGACCCCCAATTAGGGTAATAATGCCGCTGCCCCGACAAAATGTCCATAATAGAACACTACACGATATGTGCCCGTCTTTCGTAGCACAGTTCGTGCAGAAACGTAAAACTTTAACCTCATTTTCAATGGATTTCTTGACGGGCCCAACCCACCCATCATAAATACATACTGACATTACTTGACGAAAGAAACATTTACTTTTCCCGATCACTTGTACAACGTGGTCTTGTTTGGTCCGAGTGGTCTTTTCGTTTGGTCCGAGAGGTCTATCAATTGGTCCTAGTAGTCTTGGTCCGAGTGGTCATGGATTCACTTGTACAACGTGTAGTATGGTAGTAACAATACCGTGCGTTCCTCGGTCACTTGTAAAACATGCAGTATCCTTTTAACAATACCGTGCGTTCCTCGGTCACTTGTAAAACATGCATTATGGTAGTAACAATATCGTGCGTTTCTAGGTCACCAGAACCACCTGTATGACAATAGTATTACCCGCCTTACCATTCACTTACATCCCTTAGTCCAACAGTATCCACCGTCTTATGAATACCCTAAGCGATCGGCATTTTGTTCTACGAATTGAAAACAAGTATGGCGATCGTTTAGGGCGTTAGCTTTTTTTATTTAATTATTTCTTTAGTTTTGTAATCGGAGTTCAGCTTTAACGGAATGAATACACTTACACTCCCAACCCTTAGGCCTAGCTTACAACCCGCCGTAAGTTCTACTTCTGGTAGTCCAAGAGGAACATTTTAATAAACCTATACGTGAGACGTACGCGTTGCTTGCGTGTGTTCTGGCACATTAGCAGATCGCAGACTAGCCGCAGAAACTTTTGATCCTGCGCATACAACATTTTCACCTGGTTTCCTGCCGCTGGTCTGCGAGCTACCAATCTCTAAGACCCGTGCGTGTCCAAACACGTACGACGGTTTGTGAGCTACGCTTTAGGTCAAAATTATTGCCTGCCTTGATAATACACACTGTAAATGCAGGAATACACTTGGGTCAACAGTTTTCTTCGCCTTATCAATGCGTAGCTGAACTGAAGGAATATGCCCAGTGGTCCAATAATGATGCTGACATTGAAAAGAGGAACCGATGACAACAGTTACAGTATAACCAACCAGCATTATCAATGCATAGAGTAAACAAGGTTTAGATATGCAGGAACAAAACTTGCGCTTCCAGATGACGACAGTGCACAACTGACTAGTATCGTCGACGAACGGACTAAATACGGTTTAAATATGATGGAACAAACCTTGCGTTTTCCGTCCGCTTGCACAGCCTACAGAAGCTTTCCCCATCGAGCACCCATCTCTGTTACCAGTAAATCTTGATGTGCATTCAGCTGTAGAGTTTGCTCCTTCAGGACAAGTAAAATCATGAAATCCAAGCACACTGCGATCATCATTAATCCCTTCGTTAACCGACACGGCTTTGTCAAATCCAAGTTCTTTACACACTACGTCACCTTCTCTCTTAGTAAAACTATCAGCACAGATACCATAAAACTTGTTATATTTGAACTCTAAAACATAACCAGCACTCAACGGATTGTTAAGACTTCCATCAATTTTAACTGTAAAAAAACCCAAACAATTTTAATATAAATACAAACAAGACAATTCTAAGTCTCAGTTGGTTTCTTGATTCGAGGTTGCGTGTAGGACTGTAATTGTGTATCACTTGTTGAAGGTATGAAAGGGCTGAATCGTTGACACATTTAAACACTTTACACAGTAACTTATATTAAATGCGCCATTTGATAGGGGCCAGTGCAATCCTTTCACAATAGGTGTTATATGGTTGAATTTTCGAATTGCAGGATTCAAAGCCGAAATGACAACATCGGGATTCAGGGCATCGGAATGGGCTGTTGAGCAGAACGGTAATATTTCCGAATCGTCCACTTAAAATAATTCGTGTATGATTTTAAACCAGAATTCTTCCGCCATTTAATCTTTATGACTTGTTGAACGGCAGTGTAATATCTGGGAAATGTCGACCTACAAAGTGTATGATTCTGTTCGCCATCGTTTCTTTTACTTACCTCTTCTGAAACAAGACACGGAGAGGTATTGTTGATCATCACCTGAAGGCAGGACATCCGCAGGTTTAAGACGGAGGAAGTCATACATCTGACGGTCAACCACGATATTCCAGTAATATTTTGAGGATGTTACAGGCATGGGGTGTGATAGACCACCATTAAAACCAAGACTATTACAAGCCGCTTCAGCAACATCATCAGTCGATTCTCTATCCGGAATCTTTACAAATCCCGTTTTACCATCCTTAGTTATTTGAACATACCCGTAGTTGGTTCCACCCCCAATCAATGAATATTTAAACACTGAAATTAGAATTACATGCCACCCCCAATCAATGAATATTTAAACACTGAAATTAAGATAACATGATTTCTGATACCTGTTCCACCTCTGGATAAATATAATAGAAATAGAGAGAGAGAGAGTAATTAAATGAATTCAAAACGAATAGATAATAACTTTCGCCAAGTACATGTAAACATAAAGATTCCCACAAAATGCTATCACAGAATGAAAGCAGGCCGACATGGTGCAAAGAAGAGTAGCGAATGTGCTCCTATGTCTCCTATTATGACAACATATGCAGTTTAATGGTCATATTTTGATAATGCACGAGGACGTTAGACAGAGGGGCTGTAGCAATATATCGTCCAATGCCTCGTTAAAGACCATTAAACAACTTAAAATATAGACGCTATCTCGCATGTACATTTCAATGAAATCGTCTAATATTTCATCCAGTATAAAATAACGTACAACTGGTACGTTGCCCGCACCATTGTTGCAATAATGGCACGTCAACATCTACTGATGACGTCAAATTTATACTTTATGACTAGTTACTTACTATCATTATAACAATATCACTAGTTACTTACTATCATTATAACAATATGACTCGTTATTTACTATAAATATAACAACATGACTCGTTACTTACTATCAATATAATAATACGACTCATTACTTACTATCATTATAACAATATGACTCGTTACTAGCATTATAACAATATGACTTGTTACTTACTGCCATTATAACAATATGACTTGTTACTATCATTATAACAATATGACTAGTTACTTACTATCATTATAACAATATGACTCGTTACTTACTATTATTATAACAATATGACTTGTTACTATCATTATAACAATATGACTTGTTACTTACTATCATTATAACAATATGACTCGTTACTTACTATCATTATAACAATATGACTTGTTACTTACTATCATTATAACAATATGACTAGTTACTTACTATCATTATAACAATATGACTCGTTACTTACTATTATTATAACAATATGACTCGTTACTATCATTATAACAATATGACTCGTTACTATCATTATAACAATATGACTAGTTACTTACTATCATTATAACAATATCACTCGTTACTTACTATTATTATAACAATATGACTAGTTACTATCATTATAACAATATGACTAGTTACTTACTATCATTATAACAATATGACTCGTTACTTACTATCAATATAACAATATGACGTGCTACTTACTTACAATATAACAATATGACTAGTTACTTGCTATCAATATAGTATTATGACTAGTTACTTACTAACAATATAACAATATGACTCGTTACTTGTTATCAATATAGTATTATGACTAGTTACTTACTAACAATATAACAATATGACTCGTTACTTACTATCAATATAGTATTATGACTAGTTACTTACTAACAATATAACAATATGACTCGTTACTTACTATCATTATAACAATATGACTCGTTACTTACTAACAATATAACAATATGACTGGTTACTTACTATCATTATAACAATATGCTACTGATTGCTCGGGTGATTTACATCTATAACTGTTACCATCTGTTATCAACTGACAGGATTTTAGACTATCTTCCTGTCTAGTACAATTAACATCAAATATCCACATTGGATTCTGCAGTCCCGATACCGATCTGGATATAGCTCTGGCATGTGTTGAAGCAGTTCCACAAACAACCCTAGCAGCATTATCATTCCAATGATCTGTACATATAGAACCCCAGACACCATGGTACTTAACCGTCACTTCACCCATTCTTGCAACATTTGTAACTCCTTCCCCTGAAATTAAACAGCATTACAGAAGACAAAGCATTAATCACATGCAAAGCAATATTTGATTATAAACGTTAAAACTGAGAAATAATTAGCTAGCTTGGTGCGAACCAGATGGTTTGCTTTGTGTATACTAGGAGAGTTGCTGCAATCGTCAGCCAGAATGCCACCCAGTAGAGTTGGGCGAACCTATAATTGCTGCAATTGTCAACCCGTATGCCTACCAGTGGAGTTGGAAGAACATATCATTGCTGCAATCGTCAGTCCGCTTGGGCGAACCAGTAGAGTAGGAGGAATACACAATTCATACCAGCAGATTAGGAATACACAATCAATGGCTGCAATCGTCAGCTCGCTTGCCTACCAGTAGAGTATCAATACACACATTATGCCTACCAGTAGCGTTGGACGAACATATAACAGCCGCTACTTCATCTGGTTTCTCACACGATAGTTTGGTGGAGTTAGCACAATCTCTCAGTCTAACTTCAGTACCATCACAATTAAACGACATCTTCAGTCTGTCTTTATCAGCTGTTGGACTAGTGTATATATAACGGTAGGCTGAAGACGGTAATACAGACCCTTTATCACCATGACCTAGTCCTCGACACACCACTTTGGCTGTATTCTCATTAAAACCATCAGCACACAGTATTTTAGGTTCACCTTTATCGTCATAAACTTTAACAATTCCACTTCCTTGTGTTAACCTGTCAACTACAAATAAAATAGATAATAAAAATACATGCTCTGGACGGAATATACATAGAGCTAAAGTCTTTAAATGGGGATGGCCATATTTTAATCCTCCAGGCAGGAATAGGCGTGACAAATAGAATTATAAAGAGCTAAATCCGCCTATTGCCAGGTCTTGGATTGAAACAAGATCGCCATTTAATAATTTAATTTATACCCCCTCTCCATCCCAACCAAATACACCCCCCCCCATCCCAACCAAATACCCCCTCCCTCTCTATCCCAACCAAATACACCCCCCCCCCCATCTCTATCCAAATACCCCCTCCATCTCCATCCCAATAACCCCTCCCTCTCCGTCCCAACCATATACCCCCTCCCTCTCCGACCCAACCAAATCGCGTGGCTAAGTGGGTAAGACGCTGGCTCGCTAGCCTGGAGGTCGGGTGTTCGATCCCTGCATGAGAAAGTTCATCCAGATTTTCCGGCGTGATTCTCCCTTGTCAGTGATGCAGGATGGAGGGCCTGACAAGGACAGCTGTCTAGTCGTTCGCATGGGACGAAAAACCGAGGTCCCGTGTACACATTGGCGTGCACGTTAAAGATCCCTTGACAGTTGGAATTCGATATAAGAGTAGGCCGTAGTGCCGCTGTCCGGGCAAAATTTCCCTCATAGCACACTGTATGGCGTATGCCCGTCTACATTAGCACAGGTTAGGAGCAGAACAGTAGGACGTTAAACCCCATTTCATTTCATTTCATTTCCCAACCAAATACCCCCTCCCTCCCCGTTAATATATTAAGATTTTACCTTTTCCGTACAATGTGAGGTCTCCGGTGCACCGTACTTCAGCAAAAATAACATATGCATTACATCCGCTAGTAGTGTCAACTTGTGTACATTCATGAAGACTCGATTCATCTCCGGAACAAACATACGATTTATCCATCACAGTAGCACCATTTAGTCCAGGTAATGTGTTTTGATCTGAGCTTCCGTTCAAGAAGCCCATTTGTCTGCAAAACACTTTAGCTGTTTGGGGTGTAAAATCGTTTTGACATAGAGTCTGATATTTTTTCAGATCGGTGTTGAATACAAATGCCACGCCACGATGAATATCGCGCAAAATCCTAACCCCAAATCTCACTGAAATAAACAATTACAAGATACAGTTTTCGATACTGTTTCCACAGGGTGGGTGGTTGTCCGGACCCTTCCCTGCCCACGTAGAACAAACGTTTTGACCTCATTCCACTCTAATCGTATACACGCCTGCACCAACATGGGCAGACACCTGGTCTCAGAGCTTCTGATTTCACGAAATTCTCCAATATACCCACAGAACTTGACGTTGTCTCAACCATGAAAGGAGGGTTGGATGGCTGAATGGTTAGCGTGAGCGCGCTGTATCATGAAGTCTGTCATTGAGTCAACTGTACGTGACAAGGAGTAGAGTCGTCTGTCCAGCCTCGTGGGTTTTCTCCAGGTCCTCCGGTTTCCTCCCAATGCTAAAGACCCCTACGCGCAAGCGAATTATTGAAATAAAATTGAACCATATTTAGGTCCCGAAATGACCTAGTCTGTGTCGAGTGGACGTTAAACCCCATTTCTCTCTCTCTCTCTCTCTTTCTCTCTCAACCATGAACAGCCCCGGGTTTGCTTGTTTTTAAATAACCAGACAGATGAACATACGTCTTGATAACGAGTTTTTACAAGGAATTTAATAGTGGTGTATATCTTTGTATTTGCTACATTCTTTGCGTAAGTCTTTGCTATAGTATTTTATGCTGCAGTTACTGGCACGGCGCTAGCCGGGAGGTCGGGTGTTCGATCCCTGCATTGGCCGAGATAGTTCATCCCGATTTTCCGGGTGGTTCCCCCTTGCCAGCGATGCAGGACGGAGGGCCTGGCAAGGACAGCTGTCTAGTCCTTCGGATGAGACGAAAAACCTTGGTCCCGTGTATATATCGGAATGCACGTAAAAGATCCCTTGGCAGTTGGAATTTGATATAAGAGTAGGCCCGTCTTCATTAGCCAAGCATAGGAGCAGAACAGTAGGACGTTAAACCCCATTTCATTTCATTTCATTTCATTTCACACTCCATTTTGCAGAATTAGTCCAACTTGCACAAACATGGTTGTATGGGGATGAACTAAAGCCTCTTAAGGTAAGGCTTTATGAAAGGGTATCGGTATTAAGACTTCGTGAGAGAGAGGGATAGTGAGAGTGAGAGAGAGTGAGAGAGAGAGAGAGAGAGTAATTAAGGCTAGGCTTTATGAAAGGGTATCGGTAATTAAATCATTTCCAAAGAGAATAGATGATAACTGTCGCCAAGTAAACATAAGCAATCCCCCAAATACTATCACAGAATGAAGGAAGGGTAGAGAATGTGCTCTGACTATAATAATATTGGAATATTGATAATGCACGAGGACGTTAGAGAGAGAGAGAGAGAGAGGGAGAGAGAGAGAGGTGTTTGTTTTTAGCTAAAATACTCAGTCTTACCATCTTTGAAGCAATATACTTTTGAATTTACTTGTTTCTTCGTATCGCATGATGCTGCATGTGTAAAACCTGTATTGTTACAACTGAATAGACTGCTATCGTTTGAATTGCATGATATATTCGTGTTGGGTGACCAGTATCCTATAGACTCGTCTCTACCAACATCTGTTAACATAGTTACAGTTGCCCCAGCTGATCTATAGCCTAGTTCTTTACAAACAGCATCGCCTTCACGTGAATTCAACCAGTACAAAGTGTTAGCACACAAATATCTCCAAATATTGTTCACTTTCACCTGTATATTGCCTTCATTTTCTCTAAAACCATCGCGTAAACGAACTGATACATCTGTGAAAAAAACAAAAGATTCTTTTCCCAAGACAGTTCTACTTAAAGATCTACTTAAGCGCTACCTCTGCCTATTTCAGGTCATTATGTTGGCCCCAGATGTTTTATATATCATTAATTAGACATGTATTCACATGTCAAGAACATAATCAACTCGATTGCTAGTAAATGATTTAATTAAAAACTGGATAATCCAGACTATCATCGTAACAACGGTAACAATGATAATCGAGACTAAACTGTTCTTCTATCTTCTAGCGGCATTAACTCTACTTAGAATGAAATAATTGGACTGAAATTGTTAACATAATATCCACTCTTTATTATCTTTTTTGAAACTATTATAGCGAGAACTCTCGGCTCTTTATCTAATGCACCTTTAAACGTGTCAAATTTTGATAAATCGCTCACCGTTCTGGCTATTATCTATGTTTAGCTATTATAGCGAAAACTGTCAGCTCTTTATCTCAAGTTTAAATACTACATCTTTAAATGTGTAAGATTTAGTTAAATCTCTTGCTGTTCTTGACAATAATTTCTGTCAAATTACTTTATTCTGAACAAAGTTATAAATAATGAAGTTTTGATAAAACATGGTTTTTATGGTCTCCGATCATGTTCCCGAGTACTACATGTATTGTCATCATAATAAAAGAAAGTCTAAATGAATGAGAGATATATTATCATTTAATATCTAATGGTCGAGAGATTAGATTGTGGGCTTGACATGTGAATAGATGTCTTAATAATAGTTTATATAACATTTGAAGGCAGATGTATAATTAGTGAAATTGTGTTGTTGAGTGATAGTGTGTGTTCGTTGTGTGGTCGGGGCTTTGAGCATACACCTTTTGTGGTGTGGATTTTAGAGCAAAATACAAGACTCGTTATTTTTTTTGATTACTTTTCTGTAAAAATGTGGCTGATTTCCTTTCCTGTAAAATTTGAAACTGGTACATGATACTAAGGTTTAGTTCTAACGATGTGCAAAGTTTCATGTATCTAGCTCATTTTCCTTAGCACGTCGTCAAGCTAGTTAGTTAAGCCCGTAATTCCCATTTAATCTGAACGCAATAAGGGCACTTCACATAGCTTATTAACACTGAAATCAAAGGGAAATTCTAGGATTTGAAAAAAACAAAACAACGGCTACTCGACGTCATGACGACTTGTGCGTATAAATTCTCGCTTCAAAAATGAGAAACTGGTTTTGATGGTTTATACTTCTTTTTTTTGTTAGATAAAATAAGACAAATTATGATGATGTAATGAAAAGTATTCGTTTGAGTCTATTTGTACTTGCATCAATGTAATGGTGAACACACCATCACTACAATATAACTGATATGTATATAATGAAAGGAGGCTACTTACCGTTAGCTGTATATACAGGTGTTACAAACAGGACAAACACAGGTAACAGAACAATACAATACATCCACATGTTCACCTTGATTATCTATAAACAAAATATCAAAAAAAAATCTTTGATAACCATCTCTCTCTCTCTCTCTCTCTCTCTCTCTCTCTTGTGATCAAGGCGCCATACCTGGTCATCTTGGTTTCTAATTGGATTATAAGCATCACAGGTGTATGAATAATACTCACGTTCTAGCAGGCTCGACTACATTAAAGCTTTGTTCAGTATCAATTCTTATACATAGCGTAAAGGGATTGGTCGATCTGTTCTTTCACAATCAAGTTTAAGTCAACACTGTAGTCTAATACTGTACTGATAGCGTCATGCTTATCTCGAACAGTGGCAGTGCACCACCCGCACATCATAATAAATCGATCGAATTAAAAGTAGAAAATGTCGCGACCCACTCAGTACATTGTGCAATCTTAAATAAAAGATTAGTCATGTCAATACATCTGTAATATAAATGTACATATAAATGATTTATATTCAGATTTTAAAAGAGAGAGAGATTGTGCAATCTTAAATAAAAGATTAGTCATGTCAATAATCGAGATAATACTTAAAACGCATACATCTGTAATATAAATGTACATATAAATGATTTATATTCAGATTTTAAAAGAGAGAGAGAGAGAGAGAGAGGGAGAGAGAGAGAGAGAGAGGTCAATGAAACCCGAGAAAATCCACTAGGTTAGACAGGTGACCCTACTCCTTTTCACGTACAAGCGGGGAGTCGAAACCATGACACATGACTTAGTGATATACTTTGTGTTCTAACACGACTCCTGTACTGATTTTAAAATGTTCAATGTGTTCATTTAAGATACCATATTTTCACGATAAGATACCGAAATCAATATTTAAATATACGTTATGCGAGATAAGATCAAGAGTGGGCAATTCGAACTATAATGGTTATAAACTAGATAATGTAAAGTGAATATGCTGAAAATTTCAGTCAAATTGACCGATTATGAACCGAGAATTAAGCTATTGAAATTTCGGCCTAGCCTCGATCATATCATCATTACTAAAGTCTGTACCATAAACAAAAACATAGTCTCGATCATCCATTTCATGATTAAATTATGAATGGAAGTCGAGCAGTAAATGGGATCATAATCCAGTAAATATCGTAGGCTAGCGATGCCATCGAGAGTTGATTATGGTTGATTAATTAATGTCTAATTAATATATTAGATAACATTTCAGGCCTAAAGAAAGACCTGCAATTGGCAGATTTAGCTCTTGGATAATGCATGTTTAATGAAACGGACCAATATTGAATCATATTTCGTATTTTTAATTTCGAATATTATGTACAAATTTTAATCAGAGGTTTAGTTTCATGAAGTTAGTATCATGTTGTATTTATCACTTCACAAATTGAAACAAGATGAAATTAGCCCGGTGGGTGCAGAAAAGTAGGATGTTAAACCTCATTTACTTCATTCATTATTGGTAAGGTATATTGGCGTACAGGATAAAAGCCACGATTATTTGAACTGATAAATTAGGTCACTTGATTTACCTGCCTCTATGTTAAAGATACATTCCCGCGTACAAACTGGTTGATTTAATGGTATATATGGACTAAAACATATTCGAACTAATTAATTTGTCATAATTTTGCTTCAAATCCTTCTCAAACATTGTAATTTCGAAGGAATGCCCTGCTATAAAAATTCGATTAAACCAGGTCATGTTTACGTCACGTGACTTACCTCTCTTGGAAGTCAGAGTCAGAGGAGAATTCATTGCATACATAAGACGATGTTGTTTTTAATCGCTTACTATTTATTACAAATATCGAATCCTAATTAAAGTCTCGGATTATCCACTACCCGCGTCTTTCTCCGTCATTTCTATCTCAGAAAGTGTTGTACGTCTAACTCTTCATAAAGTTTATCAACTTGTACATTAAGCGCCCAATGTTCGCGTGTGGCCTTTGACATCACGCGTGCAGATATTTCTAATCGTCGGGCTGTCGATTAGGGGAACCCTTACATTTTTTGTCCTGTATACGCTCCATGAGTGTTTTTCGGAGAATCCAGTATTTTTCTATAATAGCAAGATTGGATATCTCTACTTTCCATATATACCAAAATTGTCATACTTTTATTGGAAATAACCACCCGATAAATACTTTTCTGGGAACCCATCTTTAAATGTACATCAGTGAGAATAAATCTGGGTCATACTTCCTCCTTTACTATTTTGTGACACAGACACGCTAAGTCATTGATCGATTGGCTGCGATATCACCTCGGCAGAAGCGGACGTAAAATAAAGCTATTTCACACACACGACATTGATCGCCCATGATATTTCACAGTAAAACAGTGGAGAAAGCGTATAGTTATATAATGAATAGATCTCATAACAAGCGTTTGTCATGCAAGCTACGCCCACGTTTTGCAAGAGCTGCATAGATAACAGACTAAAAATCGGGGGTCATAACCTAGAAAGTTACTGTCTGATACGCACGAACATTGAAATTAATCTTCATTAGCCCAGTCGAAGCAGAACAGTAAGAGAGAGAAAGATAGAGGCGGAGAGAGAGGGAGAGAGGGAGAGGGGGGGGCAATGAAACCCACTAGGTTAGTAGGAGTCGAAACCATGACATATGACGAGGGAGATGGGGTTTAACGTCCACTCGACACAAACTAGGTCATTTCGGGACTAACATATGTTTCAATTTTATTTCAAAAATTCCCTTGAACGTAGGGATCTTTAGCAGTGGGAGGAAACCGGAGGACCCTTAGGAAACCCACGAGGTTGGACAGGCGACCCTACTCCTTGCCACATACAACCAGGGAATAAAAACCACGCCAGTTGACTCAATGACAGACCTTAGAATACAGCGACCATGCGCTACCACGTTAAACCTCATTTCATTTCCTAAGTGTGTGTGGTGTTGACGAGACAATAAACCGCATTCTATTTCATTCCAAAGACGTTTCATGCCCCTCCCCCCATCTATCGTAAACATGCATTTTATAATAGTAGGCTTATAAATATCTATTCTTTTTTTTAAACAAAATATGTCACCCCAGAATAAAAATAAAATTACTAACAAAAATGATCTGAACGGGGGAGTACCATGACCTACTGTTGTGAACTGTAGTTGCACGGCAGTCAAGTCGTGAACAAAACCTCTTGGTCGAAAATACAGGGGAGATTCTGGGTGCACCGTAGTCGATACCGGCAAGATGTGACCAAGGCTTTGCTACGCTTCTTTCTTCTTTTTCTTTTGGGTTTAACTCCGCTTCCATCTAAGGTGATATCGCAGATAAAAGTTTAGGATGTTGTTGTTGTTGTTTATTATAGATTTATCATCCAATACAATAAATATGATATTATGGACAGGTTGATTTAATTAAATTATTTATACTTTAAAAAGGTTTGAAGACTGATAAAAACACAAAATATGTATGTCCTTGTAAATCAAAAAGTCACCTTAAAACACACTTATAAAATCGCTGTCGTGAGAAGAAAGGGTGGATCATATAGGATTACAACCGACCAATTTATGAACTTTTTAAACAGGTGGCCAGCTATAATCCTTAATCAGCTACATTAGGTTAAGTCTATGTAGCAGACATCTCCAAAGTTTCAAGTCTGTACCACAAAAACTCTTTGTTTAACTGGCGCTCAAAGAATGTGCTCTAAATGAGCTCCCCGGTGCTGCAAGCACATTTGGATCCGGCGGGCAAAGTTCTCGATGACCCTCCCACATTCTTCCCTTGGGATCGCTTTTATTGCTGCTGTGATTGCTGCCTTCAGATCAGGGATAGTCTGGGGGTTGTTGCCATATACCCTGCCCTTAAGGTATCCCCACAGATAAAAATCTGGGGCGTTCAAGTCCGGTGAATGCGGCGACCACTCCGGGTTACACCTGCAGCTGATCAGTCGGTCAGGGAAACGCTGCTGTAGCCATGCCAATGATTCGTTTGAGGTGTGGGGGGTGGCACCATCCTGCTGGAACCACTAGAGGTCCCTGGCGACCCCTCTTCGTCGACCAAGTTTAGGTGATGAACGCTTTTTTTGTGTCACCCGGTATCACAGGGACTGGTTCATTGTTTTATTAAGCAGCTTTTACATACATAATCATACAGATGATTAAAGCTATAATAAAGAACTATAGTTTCATTTTCTTAGATTGATATTGGTATATATTCATTTTGACAGAATAATTAGTGGACTTTATTATTGTTAATTCTACACTTAAAACCAAGTCACTTTTACAATCGGGCGTAGGCGAATGGTTAACGTTCGATCAGAAGGTCTGTCATTGAGTCAAGTGGCGTGTTTTCGCCTCTTGTACTTGACAAGGAGTAGGGTTGCCTGTTCAACCTCGTGGGTTTTCTCCGGGTCCTCCGCCCCCCCCCCCCCCCACTGCTAAAGAGCCCTACGAGCAAGGGAATTATTGAAATAAAAATTAAACCATATGTTAGTTCCGAAATGACCTGGTTTGTGTCGAGTGGACGTTAATATCTCCCCCCCCTCTCTCTCTCTCTCTCTCTCTCTCTCTCTGTTACAAGTAGGTACTTTCCATATAATTGATACAACGTGTAATTATTGTCAAATTAAAGAAGAGAAACTACCTCACCTGTATAGATCATGTCTGTATCTATATGCTTGTCGTAAGTTCACTACAACACACATACCAAATCTTTCCAATTACCTAAACCATATTTCAATTTGAAAACGTCTAATATTCAAAATATATTATCTCCTTTATATTACATGTACTGCTAGAATAAAGACAAACATCTTGATTCAGATGACTTAATATTCCAATTTTACCATGACACTATATATTCATGTTGTTTTTTTTTTATTTTATTTTATTTTTTGTTTATATTATCTATTTCATATATCTTAAGGTGTATTTATCGGGGATATGTGATTATTAGACGTTTGGATGGCGTGCACGTAAAAGATCCCTTGGCAGTTGGAACTCGATATAAGAGTAGGTTGTAGCCCTGCTGTCCGGGCACAATTTCCCTCATAACACACTGTATGGTGTATGCCTGTCTTCATTATCCCAGTCGGAGTAGAACAGTAGGACGTTAACCCCCTTTCATTTCATTTCATTCCTTAATTCCACAGTGCTAAATGAACTAATAAGTTGTTAGTTTTGAGGAGAGGGGTTTTGTCTTTCGTTTAAACATTTTAAATATTGTTATCATAATGTTTTGCCATCATATTTAATAAAAAAACCTGTTTAAACTTGACTTTATTATGACGAAGGGAGAAGATGACACATCTTCTCTTCTCACGACAGACAATTTTAACATCGTTAGTTTTTTTGTTTCTTAAATGACTTTTTTAGTGTTTTTACTCATTTTCTATATATTCCTGTTCAATAACCGATGGTACCGCCTTCGCCGCTAAATGGGGATAATTTACCAAGGGAGTTAACAACATTTTCTCAAAACTAAGCTATTTTAACGATCCTTTAAACTCTAACGGACCGTTATCTTGCGAAAGTTGGTAGTCGAATGGTTAACTGATGCGCATTGCATCATAGGGCATCTCATTGAATCAAGTTGGGGGTAGAATGGGTCTCCCATTGAATCAGGTGGAGTCCCAGTTAACATTGATCGTTAGATTTACGTAAAGTTTACGTATCATCATTTACAAAATACGTATAGCATTTATTCAAGATTTGACTGTAGGGATATGTTTCAGATTTTACCAACACAACCACTATATACACACATGTATACACACGACGTTTCCACAAGATTTCATTGGTTGTTATCCACTTTACAGATCACGGGAACAGTTTCAACTGGAACTTTTACCAGAGCAAGAGAACACTGGAATAATTTTAACTGGTACTTTTACCAGAACACGGGAACAGTTTCAACTGGAACTTTTACCAGAGCAAGAGAACACTCGAATAATTTTAACTGGTACTTTTGCCAGAACACGGGAACACTGGAATAACTTTAACGGGTATTTTTAACCGGAACACGGGAATACTGGAATAATTTTAACCGGAACTCTATTGATTGATACGCTGGAACATTTCCAAACTTTTCCAAAATACGCATACCGGGGTATCTTGGTCAGTTTGTTGTATATAGTTTTCAAATTTCCGTCCAATTCCGAACGTGACCCCGAAAGAAATCAGTTTTGAAATTATTGGGGAGCCTATCTGATAACTAATCACGATAAGTTGAAATTTGAATATGTATCAGTAGTACAATATGCATCCGTGGTTCAATATGTATCAGTAGTACAATATGCATCCGTGGTTCAATATGTATCAGTAGTACAATATGCATCCGTGGTACAATATGTATCAGTAGTACAATATGCATCCGTGGTACAATATGTATCAGTAGTACAATATGTATCAGTAGTACAATATGTATCCGTGGTACAATATGTATCAGTAGTACGATATGTATCTGTGGTACAATATGTATCAGTAGTACAATATGTATCAGTAATACAATATGTATCATTAGTACAATATGTATCAGTTCAGTGGTACAGTATGTATCAGTGGTACAATGTTTTGGGCATAATACAATACATTATACTCGTAATTATACAATATTTCTGACACCGGCACTTTACAACCGTTTTCAAAAGTAATATCAAATACGCGTACTTTACGACATGTTTACACGGTACGATGATTTTAATGTGATGATAGCTGACATTGTACATTATGGTTTAGTTTTACGATGTTGTAGCTACTGACAATGTACATTATGGTTTAAATGATACGATATTGTATATACTGATAATGTACATTATGGTTTTATTGAACGATATTGCAGATACTGACAATATACATTATGGTTTAAAGTTACGATATTGTAGATACTGACAATGTACATTATGGTTTTATTGAACGATATTGCAGATACTGACAATGTACGTTATGGTTTAAAGTTACGATATTGTAGATACTGACAATGAGCATTGTGGTCTAATATTACAATATTGCAGATGCTGGCAATATATACTCTTCAAAAAGTAGGGGATATTCAGAAACAATACAAAACTGCGGAAATGCACTGCTGTTTTTATTAGAGGTAATCAGTGTATGTTAATAACAGGCCAATTGCCTACACATGAACATAAACAGTTCATATGGGCGGCTTATCTGACGAACACATCTCTCGATCAAATTAAACGTAACACACTAAAGCAAAGATACGCTAAACAGTAAATCTTATGCAAGAACCGATAGGAATGCTAACATGGATAGATAAACCAGCACGCGACAGTTTTCATCAACCCTTCCTTGAAGTGTCAAATTTGACAATGAACCCCTCCCACGTGTATGACGCTATTGCATGTCGCATGTGCAGCTCAGTGGTTCTGTTGGGGCGATAAGTTCTTCATCTGTGAACATACTCTCAAAGCATGTCAAGTGTCCATGACTATTTATCATATCACAACCTGCATATTTGCATTTCAATATCCCCTACTTTTTTTTGAAGAGTATACATTATGGTAAAATGGTACAATATCATAGTACATTCTGGTTTCATGTTACGATGTATCTACTGACATTGTACATCAAGGCTTCATGTTACGATGTTGTAGCTATTGACAATGTACATTATGGTTTAATGGCAAGATATTATAGATACTGAAAATCTATATTATGGTTTCATATTATGGTATTACAGATATTGACAATGTATAATATCTGAATTATCGTACCATTAAAACTCGTAGTATAATTAATGTGTAAAATATCGTACCATTACGACTATATCGTACAATGTTGTTAAATAAAATGCTGAACTATTCTACTATACCATATCGTAAACCATAATGTAGATTGTCAGTATCTGTAATATCGTACCGTGAAACCATATTGTACATTGTCAGTATCTGTCATATCGTGAAACCATATTGTACATTGTCAGTATCTGTAATATCGACCATTAAACCATATTGTACATTGTCAGCATCTGTAATATCGACCATTAAACCATATTGTGCATTGTCAGCATCTGTAATATCGTACCATAAAAACATAATGTAGATTGTCAGTAATGATACTATATAGTCTTAATGATACGATATGGCCTTAATGATACGATATAGTCTTAATGGTACGATATAGTCTTAATGATACGATATAGTCTTAATGGTACGATATAGTCTTAATGGTACGATATAGTCTTAATGATACGATATAGTCTTAATGATACTATATAATCTTAATGATACCATATAGTCTTAATGGTACGATATGGTCTTAATGGTACGATATAGTCTTAATGGTACGATAATTTAGATACATATGCCAATTGTATATAAGGTTCATTCAAACTTTGGCAACTTTACTAATTTAAATATTCCGACCTGTGATTTTTGCGATTTGGAAATTTGTGAGAGGAATAAGACGATAAGCCCATAAAAAAAACTTGGCAGGAGAAACAGAATCATTCATGCACAATGTTCCGTATTCGTATAGCACAGTTAATGGCGTATGTCTATCGTCCTTGGTCCGTTTTTTGCAGACAAAAAAACATTAAACGCAATTCCATTTCGTGTGACTTTTGCAATGCATGTCTAAATGGTACATATCAGTCGTCTTGGGGGCCGTGGTGACTCAGTGAATAACACTTTGTCTAGCTAACCTGGCGGTCCCGTGTTGGCATACAAAGTTCCTCGATTTTTCCGGCATGGTTCACCCCGGTCAATGGTACAGGATCAACGAAAAAGGGAGGTCTAGTATACACATTGGCGTGCACGTAAAAGATCCCTTTACAGTTCGAATTCGGTATGAGAGTAGTCTGCAGCGCCACTGTCTGGGCAAATTTCCCTTGTAGCACATATTCATTAGCCCAGTCGAAATTGAACAGTAGAACATTAAAATCCCACTTCATTTGATTACTAAACGCCTTTACATATTTCACACATGCGCATTGATTGTAACGCGTGGAATCGGATCTGTAATGTGACGTCTACATCATCATCATCGTCAACATCGTGTAAGCGAAGTGTCCTGTGTTATCCCTGGTGGTTGTAGTCCTGTATGGGTTATCGTCCCTGATATGGGCTCTGTTGGTGGTTGTAGACCTGTATGGGTTATCGTTCCTGATATGGACTCTGTTGGTGGTTGTAGACCTGTATGGGTTATCGTTCCTGATATGGGCTCTGTTGGTGGTTGTAGACCTGTATGGGTTATCGTTCCTGACACAGACTCTGTTGGTGGCTGTAGACCTGTATGGGTTATCGTTCCTGATATGGACTCTGTTGGTGGTTGTAGTCCTGTATGGGTTATCGTTCCTGATATGGACTCTGTTGGTGGTTGTAGACCTGTATGGGTTATCGTTCCTGATATGGACTCTGTTGTATGGGTTATCGTTCCTGATATAATAATAATAATAATAAAAACTTTATTTAATGAGGCAACGTATTTAGTTTGCAAAAAAACCCAACTAATCTTCCATAGGTCCCTCCTAAACTACAAAGACATATATACATGTAATATCAGGATAAATTTAAAATCATTAGAAATGCAATAGCATTTTAAAGTGGGAAGTTTGATAAGTCACTCCCAAACTACAAAACATATACATTATACAAGTAGAATATAGGAAGAACACTATAATTACACACAAAATAAAATAGAATGCAGTTGCAAGTTAAAAATAATAAGTATGTCATCTGTTGAATATTATGGTTCCTTCAGTGTGCAAAATAAATGAGTTTTCAGTTTAATCTTAAAATTTTCAACATTTTTACACATCTTTATATCAAAAGGCAGATTGTTCCATAAAAGACATGCAGAATAATGAAAAGTACGTTTCATGGATTCCGTTTTGCATTTTTGAAGAAAAAGAGATTTACTGGTCTGTGAACGGAGCAAGATATCCGTTTTGGAAACAAGAGATTTTTCAATAAAATGGAAATTTAGATAAAGTGGAGTATTAAATGTAATAATTTTGAATGATAAGACAATTTTATTGTAAAGAATCCTCTGTGTAAGGGTAAGCCAACCGAGTTTAGTAAATAAAGAGGTGGACGGAGTTTCAATCGGTGCATCAAGAATAGCTCTTGCTGCCCTCTTTTGTAATTTTAAAAGAATGTCTAATCTACTTTTGGTAGCATTTCCCCAAATAATAGAGCAATAATCAAATATTGGTAGTATGTAACTGTTATAAAACAAAATTCTTGTCTCGTAAGATAAATGATCTTTTATCTTATTTAGGAGAAATATTTTTGATGCAAGTTTTTTTAGACATATCTGCTATCTGTGCTTCCCAATTAAGGTCTTGGTCAATTTGAATTCCAAGTAATTTTGCGGTAGTAACCGTCTCAATTTTCTCACCATGGAGTGATAAAGTTAGGTTTTTCTGATTTTTTTTGTGTTTTGTTGAAATCAGCATTGATTTTGTTTTCGAAGGATTGATTACCATCCCATTGTTTTCACACCATTCAGCAACCAAATAGAGATCATTTTGGAGATTTTTGGCGATGGATAAAATATCTTTGTGTGAACAATGCAGGGTACTGTCATCAGCAAACAAATCTATCTGACTTGATTCAATATTGAGTGGGAGATCATTTATAAAAATTAGGAATAGGAGAGGACCCAGGATCGAACCTTGTGGAACCCCGCATTTGACTGTAGTAATTGAGGAGGTAATTGATCCTAAACATACTTTTTGCTTCCGTGAGTCAAGATATGATTCAATCAAAATTTGTGAATTATTATCAAATCGATAAAGATGTAGTTTTTCAATAATAAGCTTATGATCAATGAGATCAAATGCTTTGCTAAAATCAAGATACACTATACCACTCATCGCACCATTATCGATAGCATCAAGCCAATTATCTGTCATTCGGATCAGTGCAGTAGCACATGAATGATTTGATCTAAATCCAGATTGGTAAGCATAAAGAACATTGAAGGTTTCCAAATAAGTTTGAATTTGAGTGCTCAAGTGCCTTTCGAATATTTTTGAAATTGTGGGGAGAATTGAGATTGGCCTATAATTGTTCGGATTATCTTTAGCTCCCTTCTTATGTATAGGAATAATTTTAGCCAGTTTAAGGGCACTGGGGAACATGTTTTGAGAAATACAAAGATTAATGATATATGTCAAACTGCTACAAATTGTATACGCAGACATTTTTAAAATTTTGGGTCCAATACCATCACACCCAGTGGCTTTGTTACTATTTAAACTCAATAAATGTTTTAATACCTCTGTGGTAGTAATACAATTAATAGAAAAGTTGTTATTTGGGGGAATCTTATCATTTACGTAATCTGATATCTTTCGTTTGCACTCTTGAGAAAGTGGTGTATAGGGGGACTTAATGTCATCAGTTAAATTAGTGAAGTAATCATTCATCACATTAGCAATAGCATTTAGATCATTAACTGTTGTTTTTCCATATTTAATACTATTGGGATAAGGGCAATTATTGGGTTTATTTTGTATGTCACTAAAATATCTCCATATGTTTTTAGATTGCTCTTCATTTTCGATAGAGTCCTTGATAAAGTTTTTTTTGGCTTTATTAATGAGATTTTTGGTTTTATTTCTCCATATTCTATAGTCGTCACACCTCTTGGAGGCTTTAAAGAAGTCCCTGAACTTTCGGGCTTTATTTATTTCCTCATTAAACCACTTCGGTTGATAGTATCTTTTACTCTTTTTCGCTTTTGTGGAGCATGGCAGTCTAAAACACCTATAAAAAGGTTATACCAAGTATCAAGGGCAGAATTTGGGTCATCAATTGACTCGACTAGTTCAAATGGAATTTTAGCAAGATCATTAATAAAATTAGAATCATCAAAGTTTTTGTAATTTCTGTATAGAATTTCCAAGTGGTTGTGTTTTGTGATTTTTCTCTTGCAGTTTCCAATGATAAAAATAATCGGAAAATGGTCACTAATACCATATTGAGGAACTTTAATTTCAACAATATTATCCGGTGTGTTTGTATATAGATGGTCAATGACAGTAGAAGAATTTTTAAAACAGCGTGTAGGGGCAGTAATTAATTGATGTAATCCCTGCATATTGATTATGTTTTCCCATCGTTTTGGAACAGTAGTTGAATAATCTATATTAAAATCTCCTATTACATAAATAGATTGACCAGTATTTATGGAATTTAAACTAGTTTCAAAATCATCAAACCAACCTGTACACGAAGAAGGTGGTCTATATACAAGACATAATAAAAATGATTTTTCATATTCTGGATGGAGTTCAATCCAAATGGATTCGATATTTTGATGTTCATAATCAAGTTTTCTTGAATATTTTAGATCTGAATTTACATATAAGATAAGGCCTCCGCCACTTTTGCTCAGTCGATCTTTTCTGATCAGATCATAACCAAAGATATTAATAAATTTATCGTCAATTTCAGAATGTAAAAACGTTTCAGAAAAGCCCATGACATTAAAATTTTCATTATCTTGCAAAATTAAATCCCTTACTTCATCAATTTTACCGAAAAGTCTATTTATATTTAAATGACCTATTTTAAAATATGGACTTTGTTGGTGGTTGTAGACCTGTATGGGTTATCGTTCCTGATATGGACTCTGTTGGTGGTTGTAGTCCTGTATGGGTTATCGTTCCTGACACAGACTCTGTTGGAGGTTGTAGACCTGTATGGGTTATCGTTCCTGATATGGACTCTGTTGGTGGTTGTAGTCCTGTATGGGTTATCGTTCCTGACACAGACTCTGTTGGAGGTTGTAGACCTGTATGGGTTATCGTTCCTGATATGGACTCTGTTGGTGGTTGTAGTCCTGTATGGGTTATCGTTCCTGACACAGACTCTGTTGGAGGTTGTAGACCTGTATGGGTTATCGTTCCTGATATGGACTCTGTTGGTGGTTGTAGACCTGTATGGGTTATCGTTCCTGATATGGACTCTGTTGGTGGTTGTAGACCTGTATGGGTTATCGTTCCTGATATGGACTCTGTTGGTGGTTGTAGACCTGTATGGGTTATCGTTCCTGATATGGCCTCTGTTGGTGGTTGTAGTCCTGTATGGGTTATCGTTCCTGATATGGACGCGGTTGGTGGTTTCGGTGACGTGTTTGAAGGTTTTGTTTTTCCATTCTCTGGAGCATTTTTCCTGAAGATTTCCTTAAACTGGACCCAATTGACTGCAGAATTGACGTGCGCAAGAGTTAACATGGATCGACACACCATTTGTGTGGTGAAGTTAAATTCGGGTTGAAACTCTTCGTATATGACGGCAATTGAGACGGGAGTCCAGCAAATCACAAAAATGAAGAATATAAACGACATAAGTTTTGATTTTCGTAAGTTCTGTTTCCGAGTTGAGTTGATAATCCGTGCCTTGTGATTCGACGCAGCAACTTGAATAATCTTTATATAGATGCCAAACGTGACCAAAAATACACTGATGGGGTATAGAGATATGAACAGGTGATTATGTTCCGCGGAACTGGATAATCGACATCCTTTTCCAACTTTGCCTACTGGTAAGATAATATAGGTCATAGCTGTATAGACAATTCCGATTATCCAGACAACTATAACCGCGACAAAAGCAACCGTTTTGGTCATCCAAACACGGTGTTTCATTGGATAGACTAACGCCCAGCAACAGTTTACAGCGATGAGCAGCATGTTTTGAATGGACCAACACAGTGGAACCAAATAGACACTTTGTTCAAAAAAACAAAAAGATATTGGTAATCGCGAGACGTTGTCTTTATCCGAGAATCTAGCGACCTCTAGCGGTAAAACATAAATACCTACGAATAAATCGGCGACCGCCATACTGGCCACTAGTATATCGTTGGCTCGGCGTTTTATGGGACCCATCTTGTAGACGATTATTAGAATGATTATATTTCCCACGATAATTAACGGGATCAAACAGCTATTAAATATAACCTCTGTTTCTTCATATACTGCCCATGATTCTCGTGCTGATGTGTTATTCCGACCACGTCTTGTAATATTTTGAAGGACAGAAGTCGTGTTCCATGTTTCAACAATCGTGATGTTTTTTTGTCTAAAGAATCCACCTCGTTTTCTCGGCATCCTTGTTGAACAATCTTGCTGCGTGTCAGACAAACCCTTAAAAAACAATAAACATAAGAAATTAAATCAGTTCTGTGTCGTCCGATATGGCTAAAAGGTGTTATTTCGAGCGTACGGCGGTTTTACGTCCAAATATTGACGGAGCATACAGCCACATTATTTTATTCGAGTTACTGGCGATTACCATGTTGTATCTATATAGGTCCTCTTGGATAGAGCGGATTGCACGGCCGAATTGTTCATGCGTGCGCGCGTTGTATCATCAGGTCTATCATTGAGTCAACTGGCGGAGTTCCGATTCCCCAGTTGTACGTGACAATGAGTAGGGTCGCCTGTCCAACCTCGTGGGTTTTCTATGGGTGCTCCGCCCCCCCCCCCTTGCTAAAGACCCCTACGCGCAAGCGAATTATTGAAATAAAATTGAACCATATGTTAGTCCAGAAATGACTTCGTTTGTGTCGAGTGATGATGCAATTAGAATAATTCCACTCACGTGTAATTCTGGTGGTAAATTATTGACACGTTTTGGTTAAAGAGCTCTTTTTGATATGTCAACTGTCAATTACAGACTAAGTTGATTTAAGTATTTTAAGTACATAGCACATATTATGCGAATATGTTATTTCTCAAGCAAAAATTCTACTAAAAGTATTACAAGTTCGACCAGAACACAACACATACCCTTTCTAATTATCCATATTTTATAATTCCTACAGTTTTATGTGAAACATATAGGACAATGTTTCATTCTATAGATTTTATGAAACGTTTTCTACAGAATAAGGCCCGCTTTCCATGTTTCCGCGGCCATTTTCTTTGACGAAAACGTTGGTCTAATGCTAATACAATGCGACCGTTTCCGTGTAAGCGCTTTCGCGCGCGAGAAGTTGCGCACACCATTTTTCGTGTAATTTATTGGGAATTGTTAGAATTGTGTTCCGCAAACACATTTGAAGAATCCCAGGGAAGAACGAACTAAGTCACTTTTTCAACGAATCCCAGTTAAGGGCGCCATCTGATAGCACATTGTATAAGCTTTCTGTGGAACAATCAATTTCAGGTAAAAACGATCGGAATCACATCGAACCAAGGCACTTCTGAAATGGCCTCCCGGACAAAATACTGAAATAATTTGACTGAAAAGTGGAAGTCAATTGTTGTACTGGTAATTATGATTCGTATTAAACATCAGTTTGAAGTTGTAATTTAACCCACTCGTTGTTCTCTTCGCATCAAGCATTCTCGTCTAAAAGTCTGTTTTGCCTTTTATGTGAAAAGACAAAAATGTGACCTAGATCTTTCTTCCCCTGGGCTCTTCATTTGTCCGACTAATTCTAGTGCTAACAGTATGTATTATGTTGGATAAAAGTCGTGACAAATTCTCTCTGATCTCGGTTTGAAAGTGGTTTCTATAAGAATTGAACTCGTTGAATCCAGTTTATACTCAATAAAAACATGATATTACACAGACTTGTCTATATTGTTCGTTTTCTTTTGTACATTGTCTGATATCTTCCCATAGTCTCATATAACAACTTTTCATCTTCGACGATATTATCAGAGAACAAGAAGAAATTCGACCGTGTATCTGTTATCGCTCGTTACTGTAGTAAGCTATATAGAAAAGTAACTCATGTTTTTTATTTTTTTTGTCATTTCCGTTTCTTCAAATCGTCGTTACGCAAATTAAATTGTTATGAAATATTGTGAGAATAAAAGGAATGGGGGTGTAAGTTCAAGGATATATTCTGTGTCTAAAAACACGTGATAGGAAAGTTACCGTTTCATATTTAGCATGAGTGACCAATCACCAGATTAATTACATCCGATAGAATAATTAATTACTGTGAATCTGAGAATATATAATTAATAGAATATGCGTCCTAGGGGGACAGCCATGTAGTTCTTGTAGGGAGAAGATGTAGGAATCAGTGAGTCTGCTGATGGGAGCGGGTTAGAGAGAATGACTTTATTTTACTGCTTGTAACTATGTAACGTATAGGGACCGAAATGTGGTATTTGTTGTTCCTATTAGTGATATCATTTAAGATGCAGTATATGCAATCACAACGTGAAGCTGTCATTAATGTGGGATGTCAGAGTGGCATTTCAAGATACATCCAAACCCGTTAAGGAATTACATATGCGACCAGAAACAATACTAGACGATCAAGGGTTGTTCCAAAATATGTAGTAAGAAACGATGCATGGGTTATACGCCGGATGTGACGACCGATTTTAGTGAGTTCTCCGCTCTCCACGTCTGACAAAGGACCCATGGTGTAACCAATTATATAACACTTGCGATAATGACAGACAACAAAAACAATGGACCCAATAATAAATAAATGTTCTGCACCGGTTGAGTTAATGAAGCCGGGGGCATACGTCATACAGTGTATAGTAGTTATCGTACGATTGGAATTAAATAATCAGGATAGTACACCTCTGTACACACTCGGCAAACCTCAGCAAATTCCAGTACCCTATATCTAGCCTCGGCTGTATGACGAAGTCCGCCATTGGAACTACTTTCAAGTTCCCGAATTACCAACGGCGTTGCAGATGACGACTCCTTTGAAGAATGTTTTATCATACTAAGATTTCAAAGTCTGAAGCTATTTTTCTTTCAAGTTTAACCGATTTTCTTCAAACAAGGGCAACTTTGCACTGAAAATTCTACACACGCTTCTAACGACACAATTAAGATAACTTCGTTTTAAAAGCGGCAAGTTTTCCTAATAAGTAAACCGGTGCCGCATCGCAATTGTAAAGACGTGGGTACATATCACTTATCGTCATACAGCCGAGGCTAGATGTACCGGAATCTGCCGAGGTTTGCCGAGTGCCTCTGTACACTAATGAATACAGGTAAACAGTGCGCTTTGAGAAACATTTTGCTCGGATGATACAGCCTACTCTTATATCGAATTCCAACTGCAAAGGCATATTTTAATTTCACATTAATGTGTACACCGGACCCAGAGTTTTCGGCCCATGCAAACCACTATAGGCCTACGTTGAACGACCCTTTGTCCCGCACCAAATAAATAGAGGATGCATGTTGTTGTTCTCAGTGTTTAACGTCCGCTTCCACCGAAGGTGATATCGGAGACAAGTCTTATTTTTTTTATTATTATCTTAGCTCACGCACAGGGGTCTTTCATGTGGGAGGAAATCGGAGTACCCGGAGTAAACCCACGAGGTTGAGAAGGAGCCCTTATCTCCAAGCCACATACGCTCACACCAGGGATACGCAAGCCAGAGGTGACCGACCAGCTAGAGGTCGAAGCGCGACACTCTAGATTACTAGGCCATCCCAACCTCCCTAGATGCAAAACTAAGTCCAATATTTATACTAATAATGAAGCGGGTTCAAGATAGAGGTAATGACAGCCAGGTTTGAAAGCGTTGTATCATAAGGTCTGTCATTGAGTCAAGGGGCGTGATTTCGAATCCCCGGTTGTACAAGACAACTTACATTTAAGTTTATCCAATATACTATACATTCTATGTAGCATTTACAATGCAACTCTCAACAAGATTTATGAATAATGCATGGAATAACAGGTCAATAATGCATGGAATAACAGGTCAAGATTTATCAATAACGCATGGAATAACAGGTCAAGATTTATCAATAACGCATGGAATAACAGGTCAAGATTTATCAATAATGCATGGAATAACAGGTCAATAATTTACATTATTTAGTATAAAGATGTATAATAGAATTTTTCATTCCTTTCCTGATATTCATAGCATAGATCTGATGAATCCCGTGGTGGTATTAATTATTCTACACAATTTCTATTTCGCGTAAAGTCTGGTAATGTCCTCTGGATATTTCCATAATAAAATAAATATTTTTTAGTAGAAGTTAAAGTTGCTGCTGGTGATGGCATCTGCTTAGTGATCTTGACAACCCCCCTCCCCGCCACCCCTTAACCACTCAATCCTCGTCTTGTTAAACAGTTTCCTTGTTTGTAACATTATGTATAAATATTTTGTTTATCAATTATATAGTTTTTTACTCACCGGATTAAGCACTCGAATTCAGTATTTCTATTTCACATATCTGGTGGTGCCCTTTTCGATACCCTGTTTATCTAAAAAAATCACAAATGTGGTTTTTGATAATGTGTAAAGTCAAGGAATTCACAGACAACATAGGAGATAGCATTAGTATTGCTAAATATTCTAAAACAGGTTTTTATATACTTCAACTAATAAGGTTATGCGGAGACGTAGAAATACATCCTGGGCCAAATAAAATTGAAAGGAATATATCGATTTTCCATGCTGATATAAGAAGTCTAAGAAACAAAGCAGATTATATCAGCAATTAGTTGATGATTTTGATTTGTTATTCCTTTCAGAAACACATCTAGATAGCACAATAAGCAACCGAGAGATTTCTATAGACGGCTTTGAATCGCCTATTAGAAAAGATAGAAATGCAAATGGTGGGGTTAAATTTATATTATAAAACTTACATTGTTATTAAGCGGAGAATTGATTTGGAACATGCAGACGTGGAATGTATACGGTTTGAATTATTAATTAAAAGGACTAAAATTCTGATTAATATTAATTATAGATCGGAGAGGTAATCGCGCATTTACTATTGGTAGTACTTTGAATTTATGATAAAAACAGCCTTGGACAAAAGTTCTAATATTGTATGTCTTGGTGATCTAAACAAAACATTTCCAGGATATCTTTTTAGTCAGTGATCTAGTGAATGTGATCAATAGACCGACTCATTTTAATACTGGAACTGGGTATAATTCCCTGCTAGGCCCTATTCTGAAAAATGAAATGAAATGAAATGGGGTTTAATGTCCTACTTTTTTGCTCCGAACTTGGCTAATGAAGACGGGCACATGCCATACAGTGTGCTATGAGGGCAATTTTGCCCGGACAGCGGCACTACGGCCTACTCTTATATCGAATTCCAACTCTCAAGGCTAAATATATATGACAAATATTTGAATTTTGCAAAATAAGAACCTGGTAAGTCAGACGGAATACAACCGTAGACAGAGACTAGTCAAAGACACATAGAATGAATCAAAGAAAAACACATCTATGAACTTATCTGTAGACACCAGTGAATTCTCAATTGGGATCACGTGTTTGTTTGTTTTTTACATTTTCTTAGTGTGCCATTCAAAATTTCGCGGCGCCCTATCACATCAGGGATTGAAACCACAATCACAAGCAAGAGGTGACCAGCCAGCTAGAGATCGAAGCGCGACACACTAGAACCACTAGGACCACCTACCCCTACCACTTGGCTCTGATGCTAGGCGATAACTAACTGGACAGGAGCTCCGAGGCTCGATCGTGGTTTCGGCCGCAAATTGTCCTTGGGATATTCCAGTTGGATTTCCTGGTTCAGGATGGGGGAACTAACAAGGGGCAGCGTCTAGTTATTCGGATAGACGGGACGGTGAACAGCGCTTCCGTGTAAACACTAGCTTTGCACTTAAAAGAAAATGTTATTTGGTCACATTGTCGGGTCTGAAACTGTGCCTGGTCGTCATACACCTGGTGCAACTGGTGCAGTTTATGTAACGGAAACCGTGAGTCTCAATGTCACTGAAGTATCAGGGAGACGAATCTTTAAATCGCAATTATGCAGACCTGAGTTCTCAAAATTGCAACATCTTTAAAAACCAAGCAGTCAGATAAAGATATCAATTCGAGCTGGCCTACTCTATGACCCTACCCAGAGCAATTTTAAACCAACTGGTGCTTACTTAATTTCCCCCTCCCCTTTTCTGTGTCAACTGGGCTGATGAAGATGATCATACGTCAAGCAATAGGAAATGTGTGGATATGTTGCTACGACAGCAGCTTTTCCAACTAAGCTTTATCGAGTCCAATTATCAAGGTTTTTGCACCACCCGAAGAGCTAGATCATGTTCTTCCAAAGTACGAGTAATAAAGTTAAAATAACTTACCGAAAACTAAACTAGTATGTAGCAAGATCTTCTGCTTGGTGAATTGTTACTTGTGCTTATATAGATAAGAAATCTAAAATCAATATATATACATAAATATTGTTGTACCATTAGATATAAACAGATTATAATGAGAACATATAACAATACTCCCATGGTTTTTCATTCATTAACATCTCATTAGCAAAAACTCATTTCAGATTCTTGTCTTCGATAGGCTTTTTAATGTCTGTGCCCTGCTTCACTCCTTAATATCGTCTTAAACTAAAATGTCATGGTTTGTGTTTACACACTTTGCATGGTCTGCCCTGCACGTTTCTAAGGTATGATTATCACAACATTTATCGCAGGCTACCTGGCTGCTGCAGATTTTAGTCAAATGTCCAAGTCTTTGGCACTCTGTGTACCGTGGTACCTTTCGGATGTAGGGGTGTGTCTGTCTTGGTTCATAACGTATATAAATTATGCCTAGTGGCGTGTCAGCTTTCTTAAAGGTGAGTTGAGCAGTTCTTATATTTGTACCTGGTCTTATCGGGTACTGATAGATTTCTTTTGGTTTATAGCCACCAAGTCTGGGATTATCTAATATTTCACTACGGTATAATCCTTGGGGACGTTGTATACTCATTCTGATTAAAATACCGATCTCTATTGCTTTTCGGTTTTTTTTATATACTTTCGATGGCCTCTTCTACATAAAGATCTGGCCATTTGTACCGGAATGCGGGTCAGTGGTCGTACAAGCGGCTTTTGACCCTATGACATCAGACATTGATTAATCAATCAGCGATGACGTTTCTAGTGGTTTACCCACAGTTCCATGCATCGCACCCCAAGAACTCGCCGTAACAGACCGTTTCATTGGTTAATCCCTCACTTCAACCAGAACGCCGGTAATATAACAACTCGTCTAGATCCTAGTGTAGTAAAGACAAGTAAAACGAAATTTTGAACTATAAAAAACGAAACGAAATAGGATCTGTGTTTGAATCAGATTGTTATAAACCATGATTATATTTGTTAGATTTTTCTCCGACATTTTAACCGTTTTGTGCATCTACAATACTTTGGAATGACAATCTTGCATTGCCATTATAGAGTATATGTATGTCAGGAAGGGCTGCGGTCCCCCATTTAAGGGATCGGGGGGGGGGGGCGAATGGTTAGCACGAGCGCTGTGTCATAAGGTCTGCCATTGAGTCAACTGGCGTGGTTTCGATTCCCAGGTTATACGTGACAAGGAGTAAGGTTGCCTGTCCAACCTCGTGGGTTTTCTCCGGATCCTCTGGTTTCCTCCGACTGCTAAAGACCCCTACGCACAACCGAATTACTGAAATAAAATTGAACCATGTGTTAGTCCCGAAATGACCTAGTTTGTGTAGAGTGGACGTGAAACCCGTTTGCTGTTCCTGCCATTGTTGGGGATAGGTTTAGTGAAGTAGAAAAGTGGAAAAAATCGAAAGCGTGAAGCCCTACCCTATTTTAATCTTTATTTTTTACTTTACTTTACCTTATTTTTTTTTCAACCTAATTAATTTATTATTAGTTTCTAAAATCCGCCCTCCTCTCCCCTCAGCGAAACCTTACTAGAAGAAACATAACCATTATAAGACCAGATACTCTCTTTCTTCTTTCTTTCTTTTCAGGTACTGGATTCTTCCTTCAGAGAACCAATAAACAAAAGGAACGAATAACAAAATAAAGACGAAATCAACCACCATACCGGACAACAAACCAAATGGAAGGAAGAATGGACCCGGCCATACACTCACCAACAAGCCCCAAGGAAGAGTTGCACCGCCCTACCATTCAACCGGACAAATCAACCAGACCGACGAGAACGACCCAAATATATATATATATATGTACATACACTATGTCTAAATGTTCGTCCAAATTCATGTATGTTTTGTCAAATGTCCGTATTGCGTGCATGTCTGTAAATCTTTATGCCTGTCTAAATGTTCGTCCATATTCATGTCTGTTTTGTCACTTCGTTACTCTTTGCACCTGTTATCTCATGTCTCGTCCTGTTATGTATTGTCTTCTGTACATATATATAAAAACCTAATTATCCTTTTCCCACTAATCACATTGTAAATATTTCACTATGTATATATAACATGTAATTGTCTGCGATATCACCTCGGTGGAAGCGGACGTTAAATAAAGCTATTTCACACTCCGCTAATCACAGCTGAGAGATGATCCACACTTGTTGTTCTTAGTGTTTAACGTCCGCTTCCACCGAAGGTGATATCGCAGACAGATTGTCTTTATTTTCATTTTAATGATCTTAGCGCACGTGTCTTTGCTATGGGCGGAAACCGGAGTACCCGGAGTAAACCCACTAGATTGAAAAGGCGCCCCTATCTCCAAACCACATACGCTCACACCAGGGATCGAAAACACAACCGCAAGCCAGAGGTGACCGGCCATCTAGAGATCGAAGCGTGACACTCTAGACCACTAGGCCATCCCAACCCCCCTTTGATCCACACTGAGGACATAGGGTATTTATATGAGGCCTCGTGAGGGTATAGGATGCTTAGATGAGGGCTCGTGGGGGAATATTTGTTTTAGACGAGGTCTAAATGTCAGCGTAAAATATAAAAACTATAGCGAAATCTGTTCTAATTAATAATAGGAACATTTAAAACTTATCTTACGGTGTTCTTAACACCGTACATTTACTTTGGAACGTCGAAAATAATCTTGCATAACGGAACAAAACACTTCGAAACCCGTTTCAAAAATACGTAAATGCTATCAAATTAAAATCTCTCCGAGTTAGTTTCACAACGATTGCTATACATAATGGAACTAGTTGTTTGAAAAAACAATTGATAATCTATTAATATAGCTGGGCATAGACCGGTAATTATTGGTCTGAATGAGACATCGTCTAATTTGAGAACACAGATGAATTGATGTTTAATAGACTCTTTCAGTGTCTTGGATTTATGGCATTTGGAAGACCATAAATCTGATTTGATCTAAACTCGAATTTCCGGAGATAATCCTGCTGTTGTTCGTTTGTATTTGTGATCTTGATTCAAGCCGTCTATAAGAATAATTGTTCTTTGCTCATCGCCATTGTCTGCGATATCACCTCGGTGTAAGGGGACGTTAAATAAATCTATTACACACACACACACCCCCCCACTGCCATTCACAACCGCTATCGTGTATTAACCTAGGCCTACACCACGTCTAACTCTCGGGTCTAAACTACCCCCCCCCCCGCCTGAAGTGGTGCGCGCCTAAAAGTGGAATCGCATTTCCTACTTAAAAAAACAATCACTGCATATACCCTATAAAAATCGTTAGAGACAGTAACTTATTAAATAACCTTAATTGTTGGTCGTTAAATGGGGGCAAATATAGTCTGTGTTGTCCCACTCGGCATCGGTAGGGATAATCATACAATTAAAGTGATACTATTATACTATTTGAATCCCCACCGTCGTGTTTCTTACAAACCCACATAAGTTAATCATATTTACGCAATACCTTTTTTAAAAAAAAAACAGGCTTGATTAATTTCATAACCCTAATATTTTAAAAGAAGAGAGAGAGAGAGAAATGGGGTTTAACGTCCACTCGACACAAACTAGGTTTAATTTTATTCACATAATTCGCTTGCGCGTAGGGGTCTTTAGCAGTGGGAGGAAACCGGAGGCCCCGGAGAAAACCCACGAGGTTGGACAGGCGACCCTACTCCTTGCCACGTACAACCGAGGGTTCGAAACCACGCCAGTCGACTCTTAAAAGAAAAAAGGGTAGGTGTCAGGTTTAGATTAAAAGTAACTGCGCCTTTTTCTGAGGTCCCAAGTATTAAAGCGCTCCAAATTAGTTACCATAAACAGATATGCCATTCATGTTTGTGACAAATTGATGTATCGATCTACCATATTGACATCCCAGTTTGATTTTAATATTGGTTCAAGAACACCCAGTGACATTGTTAGCCCGGGTCCCCACGAGAGCTTAATGGCATGTGGTTCCTAAAAAAACAATCCATGAAGAGCCAGTAATATGTGAGTTCACTCGACACAAACTGGATCATTTCGAGACTAATGGGGTCATTTCAGTTGATGGTGGGGTGGGATGTTGAGAAAAATCATTTTGGTTGATGGTTGGGTCCGGTGTTGAGACAAATCAACTGGATTTTACGGCGTGGTTCCCCCTTGTCAGTGATGCAGGACGTAGGGCCTGGCAAAAAACAACGCATAGTCGTTTGGATAGGACGAAAAACCTAGGTACATATTGACATATACATAAAAGATCCATTGGCAGTGAGAAAATTGCTTTTCAAGCTCACCTGTATGACGTATGTTCGACCATCTTTATTAGCCCAGTCGAAGCAGAAGATTACGTTGTCCATTGCCAGGACCTCCGTCTTGCACCACTGACAAGGGGGAACCACAGCGGAACATCCGGATGAAGTTTCACGGTAAACAGCCCAACACCGGAGTCGAACCTGCGACCTCTAGGCTTGCGAGCCAATGTCTTATTTACTGAGCCACCGCGGCACCAATAAACTAACAACTGTTGTGGTACATCAATACATGGGTGTGTAGCGAGGTTGCTAAAAATGATGGAGATGCACAATTAAATTATGGATACAATCTGTTTATTTCGTGTATTATATATTATATTATTTCACGATGGTATTGTAAAGTAAATTTGAATCCAGTTCGTATAACTTGAGCTGCAGAAGCTACGCTGGTGTTGGTCGTAAGACGTGTTATTCAGGTGTTATTCCACCTATCTGAAAGAGAATATAACGAGTGTTTAACATATCGTCCATATCGTATTTAGGTTACTTAGGACTAGAGAAAGGTAACAAAGAACCAAAGAACCGTCAAAATAAAAGATTTTATCAAAGGTGATAGTGATTTTATTGGACTTCTTACATTGTGTTTTGTTCATTTCTTAAGCATCTATAGTGCTTAAGAATATGTTTACTGGCTCCGTCTCGGATACACCTGGTGGGTTGGGTTCACTGATTGGTCTAGCGTGTGCGCTTTAAACCATTAGGTCTGGCATTAAGCCAAGTGGCATTGTTTCGTTCACCTATTGGGTTTTCTCCGGGTCCTGCGCGTTTCCTCACACTGCTAAGGACCTCTACGCACAGGCCAGTTATTAAAATAAAAATAAAACATATGCTAGCCCGAAATGAAATCTGTAAATGTAGGCTAATGTTTCGATTTTCTGCAATAAATTGATAGTTATATTAAAATAAAATTAAATTAAACAAAAATACCATTTACCTAAATATGATAAGACAACTGTCTGATATTTAAAATTTTACTTTTAGTGTAAAAATGTTGAAATACGACAGCAAATGCAGAAATAAGAATTGAGGACTATGAATTAAGAGCACTGAATAAAGAGCTGTTTGGTCTTCCATAGCTGCAGTTCTTATTACATTTGACATAATAGAACCCTTAACAGTTGGAATTCGAGATAAGAATTAGAATAGGCCGTCAAATTTCTCCCAGAGCACACTCTGTGGCAGGTGCCCTTTTTCATTAGCCTGGTCGGTACAGAAACTCCATTTCATATTTCATCGTCTCCTTTACTTTGTCACCTGGACTTTCTGGTTCCCTTGCGACAAAACTAGCATGACCCTTTGTTTAAAAGAACATCTTTTACAATCATGGGCCTTTGACTAATTTAATAATATTAATTTACTTTCAATTGTTTAGAAACTTTCGAAAAGGACTTGATATAAGAAAAAAGAAAACTATGGCATCCTTAAAGGTAAACGGCCGAGTCTTTTTGTTCGTTTCGTGAGCATCAATAATGTTTAAGAATAATACTGATCCCTTCTCCGAAGCACCTTGTAGGTTGGTTGGCCGAATGGTCTTACGTCTAACGTGTGTGCTTTAAATCATAAGGCCTGTAGGGTCACCTGTCAAACATTGGGTGATTTGTCTCGTTCCTCCGGTTACACCCCCCTCCCCCCGCCCCACAGTCAAAGACAAATATGTGCAAGAAAATCTTTAAAATCAAATTATAATGACTTTATTTAAGAAATGTTGACGATTAAGCAATAATAGCATTTCTAACAACCTGCCCTTCAATTGAACCATATGTTAGTCCCGAAATGACCTGGCGTGTGTCGAGTGGACGTAATCCCGTGCATTTACACTCTCCGTCATCACATGTCAGCTTACCAGTACATACTACGTTTTTACACGGATCTAAAGTATAAAAGGAAAATTGAAAATAGCTGGATGAATCTCCATCATGATAGTCACTTAAAATAATTGGTCTTACACACTAAATAGGCCAACTCGATTGAACTTTCAGGAATTGAATTCTCTCAATCCCGATAACGGGGAAAAGCGAGTGAAAAAGTGTAACGTCGGCGACAATGTCCCGTCTGTATATGAAAATATCTCAAGCAGCCATGACAGCTGAAACATAATATTCGTTGTGTTTAATTACGTCACAATTCTACTCAAACCACATCCGGTGTTGGGGTTGAGAGAACTGAGACAGCGCCGAACTCTAAGTCACTAGATTGCAATTCCGCACGTTCCAGATTGACAATCGAGCATCACCACTGATTTTGTACTATTTAGTGACAGATCTCTTGAAACAAAATAAAATAAAACCAAGTACGAACAATCCAAACCATTAGACAAAATTCGAAGTCCTAAAAAAAACGGTAATGGCAAAATAACACTCAAGGAATCGAGGCAGACCACCATTAATTTCCCAATTGACTTTAATGCTAATTCTGCTCTGTTGCCTTGTTCCAACTTTTTTTTTCCAATGTTTCGTTCGGTTAAACGCTTTCTACCACAGATGGATCACCATGTGACAAGATCTTGCTCAAAAGCATGTATGTGTTCACCATAAAATGTATGGTAGGTTCCAGTCCCTAAAAGAAGTTAATGTTTCCACTCTGAATTTCTTCTTAAACTAGAAACATAAATGTCGCCCGTAAAGTGTCCCCTTTACAGTCGGTTTGTCCAAACATTTCTGTAGAGTAGGGGTCAGGCACAGCTCAGTTTGGAAAATCACGAATGCTCTGACCCGTTTCAGAATGTGGTATGACAACTAGAACATTTCCGGACAAACACGATTTTAGTAACCGGTTTAAGAATCAGACTGCGAAACCAGTTTAGTCATGTCTAGCCAAGAACTACTGTTTAAGATGCACGTACAATCAGGAATCAAGATAAACCGGATAACGAGTCAATCTGTCCAGCCTACCCATGCGTTAAGTTGGCCATGGAGCCAAGAAAAACCGGTTAAGCTGTCTTTGTCAGGCCCTCCGTCCTGCATCACTGACAAGGGGGAAACACGCCAGAAAATCTGGATGAATTTCTCGGCCAATGCAGGGATCGAACACCCGACCCCCAGGCTCGCGAGCCAGCGTCTTACCCACTTAGCCACCGTGATTTCGAGCAATAAACAAGAAATAATATTTTGCAAAGTAACGTCAGCAACCTCGTGCATTTTAAACACAATACGCTCAAACTGATCAGTAGTGAATATTTTTAAAGGGGCTTGTTCGTGTCATGCGTCGTAGTTTACTTTTTGTGTTCCTTGTATTAAAAAAGGGGAGATAAAAAGTGTAAGTTTCAATACAGTATTGTTAAAATGTTTGTGTGTGTGAAATAATTTTAACGTCCGCTTACGCCAACGTGATTTCGCAGACAATTACATGTTAAATATACAACGTGAAATATTTAAAACGTGATTAGGAAACAAGTGAAAAATGATAAATTAATTAAAGGTAAAAGTAAAGGTAAAATATAAATCTAGATGAATATATAAATGAATAATATGGTAGTGTAAACATATGGTTGATCATATAAACATATATGAATCTTTATTATTCATTAAAATACAAAAAAAGCATAAAAAATTAGCCACATGGATGCTCAATCCTCATCATTTAGAGAATACATATCGTCGGAGTCATTTTAAGTCCGATCAACAAAATTTTACAGGAGGAACAACAAAATAAACTTTTCAGATACTTGTTGGATGTGCGTAACATTTTATGTGAATTTGAAACTAAACCCTATTAGATATTCTGTCAAATATAAGCTGACGCCAGTTCGTTTTTAAGATTTCGGACTTACGACGTTTTCACAACCAAATCTGGTTTTTTTCTTAACACATACGAGGTTTCTGGACGTTTTCGTATAAGAACTGTGTGATTTACGAGCCTTTGTTTTCGCGTTGTTAGGGATAAATTGGGCATAACAATGACGAGAAATCATTATAAGTATTGTATTATACCATTTCCTAATCGGGCATGTAAAGTAGGTAAGAACGGTAAGTTACGTGCGAATTTCGGCAACAGGTAAGGTTAGGTTTAAGAATTTGGGGAAGAGGTAAGTAACTTGAGGAATATTGCCAACATGTAGGTCTAGATGTTAAGTAGGGTAACTTACTTGTAGGGTGTTGCCCACAGGTAGGTCTAGACTCTCAGTCGGGTTGGTTACTCGAGGGTTATTGATCACAGGTAGGTCAAGATATTCACCATGGTAACTTACGCGAGGGGCATGACCTACAGGTAGGTCTATATGTTCAGTGGGATAAGTCATTGGGAGTTATTGCCCCCATATAGGCCTAGATGCCCATTGGGGTAGTGTTATCGGCACGAATATTCGAATTTGCTAGTCGAATATAATATTCAAAGAGTCAAATAGCAATCACCATATTCGAATATCTACATTATTTATTCTATTTGCTCTCAAATATTATTAAAGACGACTTTCCTGGTCACATTCACATTCGAAGCTTGCTTCTTAGATTGTAAGAGTGCTACCCCTATACAGGCCTACTGTCGTCAGAGACGGATCGTCTTCAGAGACAGTTATTCGGTAGTGACTTGTTACCTAATTTATAACCAGTAAGTGACCCAGGCAAGATAATATTAGTGTCGACAGTTGCTGCAATAAAAATGCGGACTACGGTTTATGGTCGGCCTAGATGTATATTATCACAAAAACAAGTGCCAATCCGAAATTCTTGTCCAAATCGGTCAAATTGGCCAATATACATAATGGCCTCCGGTTTTGCCTTAAAACATCCAATTGTCACACAATTATCGTAATAGGATCGAGTTTGGTATCGAAATATACGTTTTGTTTCGGGGTAGCTGAATACATATCCATACAAATGTGTGTGATTAGTGATACCACTGAGTCAATATTGGGAGGTCATTCAAGATGGCGGCCCTATTTGGGCGTGAAATTTGTTGTTTACAATATACGTTTGCAGTGTAGCTGGATCCATTTTCGAACATATTTTGGTTATTAAATGCCCCCCACCCGTGCCAATATATGAGGAAATCCAATTAGGGATTTAGATTTCCGATTAGGGATTGAGGATTAATGATACTCATACCTTCGACCTAACAAGATGACATTATCTAAATTTATTTGGACTCACTGGTCTACGACTAGGGCCACTCCCAGCTGTACTGGGACAACTCTCACGTCGACGATAGCTGAACTAAGATGACCATACCTATTGAACCAAGATGATCATTTAAGCTATGAATCGTCACCTGTCTCGTCTTGGCATGCCGACAAAATAGTGGTATCGAGTTCTACTATTTATTGTTGTAAAAATGGTCCCTGATGTCCTGTGGTCTAATCAACCATCTGTTAGTCTTACATTTCAAACCATGTAAAAAGCAATGGTATGCACAACTTTGGCACCATGGACCTTCTAGAAGTCGACACAGGCCCCACTCCCATAGTTTTACAATTTTTTTTCAATATTAGTTGGATGACAGTATTTTTTTGCGAGATTCCACATCACCGAGCTGGAAAACAAGACCATCATTTCTCAGCTTAGCTTATTATTAAGGGTCAAAATATCCGTTGTTTTCGGGATGGCGGTGGGTAGTTCAGTGTCTACGAGTTCACTGCATATCGGGATCTATCGTTGTCTGGTCGTTTGAACCTTTTTGTGAAATCAATTCACCACGCGAAGAGAAAATTCATTAAAAACCTAAGAACATTTATCTAAATAGAATAAGAAAATTTTGTTTCAATATAAAGATTAATTTGATATGCAGAGATATGAAAATTAATGAAATTGATAATAACAATATTTTCAATATAAAGATTAATTTGAAATGCAGTGAAATGAGGATTCAAGAGCACAATGAAAAGACCAAGCAAAATTATATGTACTTAAAGCGCGTGTATATAATAAATATAATAATCGTTACATCAATTCACACCAATCTGATTAATTTGTTTTGATATATAGTTGGGGCAAGTTAATCTTAAAAGTGGAGTGACCCCAAAAATTTCCAATGCAGTTTGATTTAACCATACTTATATTAAACAATATCATACTACAATTCGGCAGAAGTCTGTCTAGGTGAAATGACGTTATTAACGTAATTCAATATCATACTACAAGTCTGTCTAGGTGAAATGACGTTATTAACGTAATTCAATATCATACTACAAGTCTGTCTAGGTGAAATGACGTTATTAACGTAATTCAATATGGCGGTCCAAAGGATGTTTCTGAGAGTGATATCTCGTGATCAGTGCGTTTCATTGGTGGAACAATAAATATATTTTTATTAACAACTTACAATACAAAGTGGTAATAGAGGCGAAATGTTTCGAATATAAAAAATGTGACCAAATCAATTTTGAAAAAAAATTTTTTTCACGTGGTACCGGTAATCATGACGTTTACTATGTGTTCACTATGTTTTTCGGTGTTCCTGGATTTAAAAATGAATTTTGAATATCCAACATCGTAGAAATTTAAAATTGCTGCCAAAATGGCCGATTTTAAGTTAATTGTCATTTTCCCTTCTGGATACGACTTGTAAGATGGCTTTCACATGGTTTTAGATGATGTCATTTGGTTGAATTCTGATCTAAAAAAATAATTTCCAATTCCAAAATGACCGCTAAAATTGTGGATTTGTAATTAATTGTCATTTTCTTCCGCTGGATATGGCTTGTAATATGTCTTATATAAGGTTTTTGAGGTTACTAGGTTCAATTCTGACTCCTACAAATAACTTTGAATAGCCCAGATGTTATAAATTTGAAACGGCAATCAAAATAGAATCCATAATGGGGATTTGTTTCCATGTGGATATTGCTGTTTAAATATATCTAATCAGTTAATCAGGGTTACTGACTTCTATTTTGGGTTCAGAATAAAATTTAAGAATTCCAAAAATCTGTTTAGCGCTCACTGTTCAACTACAATCTTCTTCATTTTGTATTTGTTTGCCCCATCTTCACTGGGGTTAAACGTTGTTTTATCAATTCCAGGGGTGATCTGTAAAGGGGCAAGGTAGTTTCAAGGGTTTATAAACTAGTTAATGCTATTGTGTAGTTTAGGGCGCCATGTTGGTCATGAATTTACGGTGTTGTTGACGAATTGTTAAGAATGCCAAACGGTAAATATGTGCACAAGCTAGAAACACCATGATATACCATAGAGGTACACATACAGTTGGAGAAAACCCCACTCCGCCTTCTCACATAGTGTGGAAACCCGTAACGTAGTAAGGATCATGACCCATAGTTTGCCCCTGGTATCTTACAGCCTGATAGTAACAATAGGTTCATTTAAGAAATTACACATTTAAATCAGCTAAATCGCTATTCTTGGTACCTAGAAATGGACACAAATGGATCACAACGCATAAAATAATGTAATGTGAATGCATATAAATTGATTTACATCGAATCGTTTCTGATTTTACTGTAATTTCTAATCAGTTATGTTCGGCGAAATACGCGAAGAGTCCGAATTGAATGGGTCTTTGGTGTCTGGCTATTCCAGTCTACATCGGGAATAATCTCCTACATGCGATATGTTTAGCCTCGCTCATCGCCATACAGTGTGCTATGACGGAAATTTTGCCCGGGCAGTGGCACTATCGCCTACTCTTATATCGAATTCCAACTGCCAAGGGATCTTTCACGTGCATTATAATGTATACACGGAACCTCGGATTTTCGTATCATCCGAAGGACTAGACAGCTGTCCTTGTCAGGCCCTCCGTTCTGCACCACTGACAAGGGGAAACCACGTCGGAAAATCAGGATGAACTTTTTCGGCCAATGCAGAGATCGAACACCCGACCTCCAGGCTAGTGAGCCAGCGTCTTACGCACTTAGCCACCGTGGCTCCCCCAATCTGATTAAAACACAGATCCTATTTCGTTTAGTATTTTTATAGTTCAAAATGACGTGTTCTGAATGATGTGAGGGTTTAGCCAATGAAACAGTCTGTTACAGCGAGCTTTTGGCGTGTGGTGCACGGAACTGTGTGTAATCCACTAGAAACATCAATGCTGATTGATTGATCATAGGATCAAAAGCCGCTCGTATGACCTCTGACTCGACCTATCACTACAATCGGTCAGATCTTTATGTAGTGTAGGCCACCAAAAGTATAAAAAAACCTAAACGAAATATAGATATGTATTTTAATCAAATTGTTTAGATGGCCGAATGGTTAGCACGTGCGCGCTGTGTCATAAGGTCTGTCAATGAGTCAACTGGCGTGGTTTCGATTCCCCGGTTGTACGTGGCAAGGACTAGGGTCGCCAGTCCAATCACGTGGGTTTTCTCGGGGTTCTCCGGTTTCCTCCCACTGCTAAAGACCCCTACGCGCAAACGAATTATTGAAATAAAATTGAACCATGTTAGTCCCGAAATGACCTAGTTTGTGTCGAGTGGACGTTACCCCCCTTTCGCGCGCTCTCTCTCTCTCTCTCCCCTCTCCCCCCCCCTCTCTTCCCCCCTCTCTCTCTTTCTGTAATATAACAACATCAATTTTGATTTTTATTATAATTATTATTTATTATTACGAACATTTGTATAGCGCACAATTCACTAGGTGCTCAAATGCGCTTTACAAAACATTATAAATTATCACACATTATAAATTATCACAAAACAGTATCACAGATAAACAATATAATCATAAATTATTTAGTAAACAAAATAACAGAAGTCAGTAAAATAAAAGATTACTATGAGATTAACAAATAATTAAAATCGTTATAAGCTAAAGGCTTCTTTAAATAAAAAAGTTTTGACAGATTTCTTCAAAACAGAAAGAGACACAGCGTTTCTGATAGAAAATGGAAGCTTGTTCCATGCAATTGGCGCCCGTACACTAAAAGCTCTATCACCAATTGTTTTTAGTCTTGATCGTTTAGAACATAAAAATAATGTATCAGATGAGGAACGAATATAATTTAAATTGCCCAATAAGTTATGTTTGCAATGTCAAAGACTGTGGATGATACTGAGTTGTAGACTTGACTCCGTAAACAACATTTAAATGTGGCCTACCACTTTCCCCTAGAACTAAAAATAAATTGGGTATTGCAATTTTCAATGAAACGGAAACGTTTCTTCCACATATGAATTAGCTGAGAAGGGCCAAATACAATTTCTAGAACCAGATATTTGATGTTGTTTCCAGGACAAATGTTTCACACAAAATCTCATTTTCTATCCAGGCGTACCTGGATAGATAATAATCTATCTGCATACAAAGTTTACGAAAATACACATTTAAACGGCATTTAAATATGGTCTACCACCTGTAGCACTTTCCTTTCAACATGGAATTTTCGATAAAACGTATATTTTATTGTAGCTATAAAATACCAATTGTTAATTTGCAACACGTTTAAACACATTATCTTTCCACACGACCTATCAATAAATTATCCATTGAATAAAACAGAAACATTTTTTTTTTAAACCTGTATAATAATATACGAATTGTTTATGATAAATTAAGTTCTACCATGTAATTCGGAAATTTGCAACACGTTTAAACTCTTTACCTTTCTATTCGACCTAACAATAAATAATTAATTGTAATAATTTTTTTATAACTGTAAAATAATATACCAATTGTTTATGATAAATTAAGTTCTACCATGTAATGCGGACATTTGCAACACGTTTAAACTCAATATCTTTCCACACGACCTATCAATAAATTGTTCTCTGGATAAATCGGAAACATTTTTTTTATAACTGTAAATAATATACGAATTATCATTTTATACGGCGTATTTTACTAATAATTAAAGTAATCAATAAATGCGGGAAATTGCAATATGTTTTAACGTTCTAGCTTTGCCCTCATAGTTAATGTTGTTGCGTAGTGATGGATATACGCCGTTTTTCATGAACTTTTATGATATATACATCTTAAAAACACCACGATATGCCCATGAAAACACTATTTACAATCGGTTTACCCTCCCCCCCTCAAAAAAAAAAATAAATAAAATAAAATCGAGTCTGGTTGATATCTGGAATTTCGCATTAAGACCAATATTTCAATATTTACCCCCCCCCCCCTCCCGACAATCACAGAATAGAATATTGCACCATCCAACTTTGATCTTTTCTCAAGTTATGAAAATATAAATCTGTCAGATATTTATTTATATATTTGAAAAGAGCAATAAACTTAACTTTACAGTGATACTAACATGACATCTGGAATTACGAATTGGGACCTGTATTTTGACATTGAATACGCCCCCCCCCCCCATCCTCCGTAATCATGGTAATATAGTTTAATGCCATCCAAATTTGATCGATTTTTAAGGTAAGTAGTTATGATTGTGCTAGAAAATAATTTATATATTTAAAAGAAGCAATGAACATGCTAGTCACTGATATCTGGAATTTAGTATTAAGACCCGTATTTTGACATTAAATCCCCCCCCCCACACCGCACCAAAATCACTTGATAGAGTTTAGTACCATTCAACTTTGATCTTTTCTCAAGTTATAAATGTGCCAGAAAATTATTTACATATTTGAAAAGAGCAATGAACGCGCTTTTCAGTGTTATGTAACATCATATCTGAAATTTCGTGTACCACGATCTAAATTTCCACATAGGTTAGAGCTTATAAGGAGACTTAACCTCTCCCCCCAAATTCTTAAACCTAACCCGTGTCCTATTTACATGTCGTGACCCATGACACGAAATCTGCAATGGGTCTTAGCTTTTAGCTCTAACCATAAATAGACAGTCCCTTGTGATTCCATCTTCTCATTCAACTTCGTGGGTTTTATCCCGGGTCCTCTGGTTTACTCCCACTGCTAAAGACCCCTACGCGCAAGCGAATTATTGAAATAAAATTAAACCATATGTTAGTCCCGAAATGACCTAGTTTGTGTCGAGTGGACGTTAAACCCCATTTCTCTCTCTCTCTCCAACTACTCATGGTAGACATCGACTCGGTTGGCACTTGGCAAACAAGTGTGCTTGGGCCTTCCAAATAAACCATGGCAGAATTGACCACTGGCTGAAACCCGGGAGCCCATTTTCTTTTTTTTTTTAAAAAGATTAACCGAATTTTTAAATCAGTATGAAATAAGATCGTCTTCTGTCTGACCTATAAATAAAAGAATGTTAGCTGATTAGATACAGTAAGTAGATCTAAGTAAGTAAGAGTATGACCTTCACATTTGATTAAGATAAGAGAATATATAAAAATAAATATCACTTATCACTTCGTATGTCACGGGTGTAAGTCACGAATATTTTTCATCATGAAGTTTTTACTTGTTTTTATTTTAGCAATTACTTTTGGTAAGACTTTTCATTATCAACATCACAAAATAACCATCTAGTTCATCCATATTGCTGGTTATATTTCAGGGAATTATTAAACACCTTTATTTTCTGGTAGTTGTTTTGTATGTTGCCAGGTTTTAGAAACGAAGACGTGACAACACCAGAAGCAGAATGGTAGTGGGCCGTAGGTTTAATTAGTACGCACTGCAAATTCAAAACTAGTTTACTAGTGAGCGAGCACCTGCTATTATCAATTCAACTATTTACCACGTACTCATTTCAGTCGTCATACATTATATGCTCTTCAAATAAAGTAGGGTATATTGAAATGCAAATACCTATGCAGGTTGTGATATGATAAATAGTCATGGACACTTGACATGCTTTGGGAGTATGTTCACAGATGAAGAACTTATCGTCTGAACAGAACCACTGAGCTGCATGTGCGATACGCAATAGCGCTATACACGTGGGAGGGGTTCATTGTCAAATTTGACACTTCAAGGAAGGGTTGATGAAAACTGTCGCGAGCTGGTTTAACTATCCATGTTTGCTTTCCTATCGGTTCTTGCATAAGATTTACTATTTAACGTATCTTTGCTTTAGTGTGTTACGTTTAATTTGATCGGAAGACGTGTTCGTCGACGTCAACGTCAACCGACAAAACTGCAAGAATTGGCGGTGGCACTGCAAGAGAAGTGGGTCAGATTGCCCCAAATCGTGATTGGACGGTTGATTAGGAGCATGCCACGACAAATTGCTGAATGTCTGAGTGAGGATTGGTGGAGCAATTACTGATTATTAAGACAAAAATCAAATAATTCGTTTAAACGAAATAATCATTTAGTTTAAACGAAATGGTCATTTAGATTAAACGAAATTATCATTTAGTTTAAACGAAATGACTAATGAATGAAATTTTTTTTTTATTCAATACTCGAAAAGCCGAAAGTATTTAAATGTAGGTTCTTACTGATCACCGACAATATCCGACAAGTTTGCAAAAGGTGACCGGAAAGGAAAGATGGGTTATAGATATGCATATCTAAAATTTAAATAATTCATAAAATGTTGCTAAAAATATGGCGGTGTTTTTGAAACCTTAATATTTTTGTTTTCATTGAGTTGATAGTATCCATTGCATGATATGGAGCATCTGTAAAAGTTAACATTCGGGCGGATGGCGAACAGGGTGTATTCCATAGGGTTGGCAATATAAATACTGGCCCTCTCGGATAATTTAGAAGGGTATTATTCCGAAGCCTTTTAAGAAAACCCTGAACTCTGTCATTTCTACTTCTATCTATACTAAACCATAAAACAGTTATATCATTATATTCTGGTTCTTTTTTCGTTATGGTCTATTTTTTTTAAAGATCTAGTTGTATTTTGTTAGTTTTTGTTTTCTCTGAACTCGTCTTAAGGCATTTGCTAATATAAACACGTATGATATTCATACACCTTTATCCGTGATGTGAAACATTTCTTCAAAGCTGGTTTGATTAAGAAAAGGAAGGTATTTAAGCATATTTGTATCTTTTATAAGTATCGGTGCGGTGTCTTATCTCGCATATTCAACGTGGCCAGACAATACAAAATTATATGTCATACCATTATTAATATATTTAATATATTTTATTTTACAGCTGAAAGTAGCCCGCGTTATGAAAAATATCAAAAGTTGATACAAAAAATAGCAAAAAGTCCGCTTCTTCAAAAGAGTTTTGAAAGTAATCTGAAGATATTTGGAGGTGAAGTAAGTTGTAGTAATGAATTCTATGATTTTTAAAATTGTTTCAAATAACTTAATAGTCTGACAAACAGTTCATTGCCCGAGTATTCCAGGGCCAAAACAAATTCAAATCGAGCAGCAAAATATTAAATAAAAAGAGCATTCGACTCTTTTTCAGGCCGAGAAAAGTGAATTTCCCTGTGAGATATTACCACCATCGCCCACAGTACCCACGTCAGGTGAGTGAAAAGACCTTTAATATAGTATTATGACAGATTATGTTATGAGTGGAAAATGACTATGTGTATTTAAATTGTCAGTTAAAACCCACTTTTCTTTACCACAAACATAAGATCTACTATTATTCCAGTTCATCAACTACGACCAAGTGATATAAAGATTGTTGCAGCTTTGGGTGATTCCTTAACAGTAAGATAATTTTTTTATTGTTACTTACTTTTAACTGTACACTGACTTTATACTGGTAACAATCTTTGTATTCAAAGCTATAGTCTGGTGGTAATTTAAACAATTATTATGGTCATGAGGTCAATTAAGCAAAATGACCATTGTAGTTTACTGGACTTGGTACATAAATATTGAGTTTTATATTAAATATAGAATTATTACCATGGAAGGTTTTAACAAAGATCTAGTCATTGTTCTGTACTTCACACTTCTCTGTGGCTAGCCACATGCCTTTAAATATGAATTTATGAATTATTTTTATGTTTAGGCTGGTAATGGTATTACTGCTAAAACTATATTAGGTGTATTAAGAGAAGACAGGGGTGACTCTTTTAGGTAGGTGTGCATTAAAGACCCGCGAAACTCGGCTCTTTTAGAAAAAAAAATTGGCAGTTGTAGTTTTTTCGTGTTTGCGTTCAGCATAACGAGAATTATATTGTCTGTACTTTTATCTTCCTACAGTATTGGAGGGGATGGTACATTTGAAGATCAGATAACCATACCTAGTAAGTAATACTATTTCATATAGGTACTCTCAGTTTTAATCCCTAAAAGCTCGCTAGATATAACCATACCTTGTAAGTAATAATATAAGTATATTCCATATAGATACTCACAGTTTTAACTTGATATTAAACTTGAATCACTAATGCTAGAATTATTAATATTGTAGATATTCTCAAGCGATATAATCCTAGTATCACTGGTTACTCAACAAAGTCCGGGGACATCAAAAAGAAAAATTCAGCATTCAACGTGGCTGATCCTGGAAATGTTTTTATGTAGGAAGTACTGAATTGTTTAGATTATTGTATTTTTAAATTAGAAATAATTATTATGTCCGTTGCTGCTTCAATTGTAATTACCTGGTTCCCGAGACAGGGTCTACTGTGCTGTATTGTTATTCTGGTTAAAGATCATTCCTGTATAACATATGAGAATTCCAGGGGAAGAACGATCTAAGTCACATTTTTGTCTTTTCCCATAAAAGGCAAAACAGACTTTTGGACGAGAATGCTTGAAGCGACCAGAACAACGAGTGGGTTTAATAACAACTTCAAAATGATGTTTAATACGAATCATAATTACCAGTACAACAATTCACTGACTTCCACTTTTCAGCCAAATTAAGGTCAAATAAAGGGTACGAGGGACGTATTTGTCCTGGAGGCCATTTCAGATGTGACTCCGATCGTTTTTACCTTAAATTGATTGTTCCACAGAAAGCTTATACAGTTTGCTACTAGATGGCGTTATTAACTGGGGTTCGTTGCAAAAGTGACTTGGATCGTTGGAGTAAAGGTGGTTCTAAACCACAAATTCCATAAATTATGCGTGTTCCGTAAAATTAGTTTATAGAATGTTATTTTTACTGACTTATATGATTCATGTTGAAAGGACTTCACACTCTTGGACCCTATCACCCCCACCCACTCTCTTGATAGATATTTGCCAACTTTCCGAATGTATTGTTTATTTTGTATTTCAGGGATTTAACAGATGAAGCTAACTTGTTAATATCTCGTATGCAAGCTGATCCTAACATAGATATAAACAATGACTGGAAACTTATCACAATTTTAATAGGAGATAATGATCTGTGTGATATCTGTAATGAAGATGTAAGTTAACATGAAACACAAAAATAACCTTTACCTAAATTCATACATTCAACCAATGTCACATTTTATTCATAAGGTGTTCACTTGGTCATCGGTAGTCAATAATTCGGTTCTGTCATATTTTGGAGATTAAAGGAAACGAAATTAAATGGGGTTTAACGTCCTACTGTTCTGCTCCGAACTGGTCTAATGAAGACGGGCTTACGCCATACAGTGTGATAAAAATAAAATAAAACCAAGTACGAACAATCCAAACCATTGGACAAAATTCGAAGTCCTAAAAAAAACGGTATAGGCAAAATAGTGTAATAAGGCAAAATAGTGTAATCAGCATATGGACTGTTCACCGTGTACAAAATACACGACAAACAGTGGTAACAGGTGTCCGGAAGATGAGGGAAATTTTGCCCGGACGGCGGCACTACGGCCTACTCTTGTATCGAATTCCAACTATCTTTAACGTGCACGCCCATGTGTACACGGTACCTTGGTTTTTCGTCCCATCCGAACGACTCGACAGCTGTCCTTGTCAGGCCTACATCACTGGCAAGGATGACCCACGCCGGAAACTCGGCCAATGCAGGGATAACCAGTTCTATCACATATATGATAATGACTGACACAAATATTGTCCTTTAAGTAGACAACATTGTGACAACAAGACCCAACAGCAAAATATAGTTTTATTTTTACACATTTTGTAAGATGGTGTTTTATGTTACAGGGACATGAAGCAGAAAGATATATTGCCACGATGGAAAAAACCCTGCAAATACTTCAAGACAATTTACCCCGCACTATTGTTAATGTAGTAGAAGTTCTTAATGCGAATATAGTGAAGAAATTAAACAAAGGTCTAATATGTTCTGTTGTTCATTTGTAAGTTATAGTAACACGACCAGTTACTGTCGTAATCATATAGAAGAACTTCCCATGATATCTTGTTCACATTGTTTCCTGTTTGGTTTCTATATTTTCCACTTTGTGTAAAGATACAAAACACTTCTTATATGTAGCTTATGCTATTATTATCTTTTGTAATTTCGCTTTATCACCCCATTCATGGTTTTGCTGTCTTGTTTAGTTCTTGTGTTGTTCTTTGAGAATGATAGTTTATTTTGTAACCATCGCCATGTTGTAATTTGGTCTGATTCAACTGTCTCGTTGGTGTTTCGCTAATTATATGATATACAATCTAATTAAAGTACAGATCTATATTTCGTTTCGTTTTTTTATACTTTCGATGGCCTACACTACATGCAGATATCCCAAGATATAGTGGGGGTTCATGTCAGGGGTCAAACGAACGGCGTTGATGTTTCTAGTGGTTTACCGTGCATAAAAAGGTCAAGAACTTGCCGTAACAGGCCGTTTCATTTACCAATTCCCCGCATCAAGTAGAACGCCTAATACATAGCAACTCTTCCAGATCCTAGTGTAGTAAAGACAAGTAAAATGAAATTTTTAACTATAAAAAACGAAACGAAATAGGATCTGTATTTTGATATATATAAAATTACGTTGGAAAAAGAAACAAACACATGTTTTTGGCTAACGTTTTCAGTACTCCTGAACATTATTCAAAGAAATCTGAAAACGTTAGCCAAAAACATGTTGTTGTTATTTTTTTCAGCGTATTGTTTATATATTTCTCTGGGAGTAATTCAAAGAAATTCTTTTTGGATATATATATTATGGATATATTATGGATATGTATATATATATTATTTCAGTTTTCTGTGTAAATGTGCAGCGTATCCTAAAAATGATGTAGCAGAACAAGAGTTGATTAACATGACACGACTTTATCAAACATCTCTCCATGATCTAGCTATATCAGGAAAATTTGACACAAAAGATGATTTTACTGTTGTTGATCAACCTTTCTTTAGGAATACGTATCCTCCTACTAAGGTAGGTTTACTAAATCTGTTATTGTTGTTGATCAACCTTTCTTTAGGAATACGTATCCTCCTACTAAGGTAGGTTTACTAAATCTGTTATTGTTGTTGATCAACCTTTCTTTAGGAATACGTATCCTCCTACTAAGGTAGGTTTACTAAATCTGTTATTGTTGTTGATCAACCTTTCTTTAGGAATACGTATCCTCCTACTAAGGTAGGTTTACTAAATCTGTTATTGTTGTTGATCAACCTTTCTTTAGGAATACGTATCCTCCTACTAAGGTAGGTTTACTAAATCTGTTATTGTGGTTGATCAACCTTTCTTTAGAAATACTTATCCTCCTACTAAGGTAGGTTTACTAAATCTGTTATTGTTGTTGATCAACCTTTCTTTAGGAATACGTATCCTCCTACTAAGGTAGGTTTACTAAATCTGTTATTGTTGTTGATCAACCTTTCTTTAGGAATACGTATCCTCCTACTAAGGTAGGTTTACTAAATCTGTTATTGTTGTTGATCAACCTTTCTTTAGAAATACTTATCCTCCTACTAAGGTAGGTTTACTAAATTCTACTTTAAAACGTGATAGTTATTTGTCACGTACAACCGGTAAATTGAAACCACGCCAGTTGACTCAATGACAGACCTTATGATACAGCGCGCACGTGCTAACCATTCGGCCATCCAACCATTCGGCCATCGGACGAGGGGCGGACTAGGGGGCCCTATCCTTACTCCGTTACCATTCGGCCATCCAACACCCCTCGATTGGTGATTGGTGATTGATTGTTATTTGAATACACATAGGATTCGTGGAATTGAATATAGCATTGGTCGGCTCCCCTAAAAATTCCGAAACTAGTATACAACACTACCACAACCCGGACTAGACTATAAGTATAGCAGGGAGCCGCAGTTTCTCGGGAGAAAGACGCTGGTTCGCTACGTGGCGTGCCCGTAAAAGAACCCTTGACAGTTGGATTTCGATATAAGAGTACGCCGTAGATTTTCCTCATAGAACACTGCACATGGCGCATTTCCGTCTTCTTTAGCCAAGTTGGTGCAGAAAAGTAGGACGTTAAACCCCACCCATATCATTTCACAAGTATAGCAGTGGGGATAACGGTGCGTCTTCCTTGAATTTAAAGATATTATTACTATTGATGTTTGTTTCTAGTGGATTAGATATTTGACGCTTTTGACATTATTTGTTGAAATTGTAAGGGATTTGTTTTTTTTTGTGGTACCAAATTTAAATGTACATACATGTATTATATAACCTGTTTTGTAGGCTGGATCCGATGATTTAGATCTTTCTTATTTTGCCCCAGATTGTTTTCATCTGAGTAGTAAAGGACAGTCTAATACAGCTACAGCATTGTGGAATAATATGGTAAATGTCTATTGGGTCTAAATAAACTGTTCCTTCGGGGGCAGTATCGCCTACAACGGGTTAACCGTGTCAATCGTCTTCGTGCTGGGGATCGGGGCTTGCAAAAGGCAGTTCGATCAGAATCACCCATATACTGTAGTCAACTCACAGTGTGATCTTTATTCTAAAAAGTAATGAAAATTCCCATTATTCAGAACTGATATTTCCCTGTCACGCGATCTGTGAACGGCACCGACCAGTTGTCAACAAGTGTGATCAGATTAAATTACAAATTCAATTTTATTTTTATTTAAGTCATGGGAGGCTTTTACATAATTACATTCATAAAGTACACGTGCATGTACTGTTGTTCACTGACAACTAGTGTCCATCTGCGTAAACTAAGAAAGGTTAGAAGTATATTCTAAACTTGGGGTTAAAATTTTTATGGCTAATTGGTGGCAAATCTTCAGTTAAAGGGATCTCTCAGATTAAGCAGATGACGGACTTAGTTATCACAGCCCAACACGCTACATCACATTGACATAGTACTAACTTATTTAAAAAGGGTTTGTAAAGCCCCCGTCAGTCCAAAGCTCGACGTGGTTCAGATCTAAAATGTTTGGCCATCCAAGTAGAGTCATAATTTCTAGCAGATCACGTATAATCGCTGTACAAATTCAACCATTCTCCGGGACCCACAGACTCGGTAACTACCCGATGTCGATACGATCAAACAAGACCCCAACACGCTCTCAACACGACCAACGCGATCCAAGAAGATCTTAACACGACCAAACGCGATCCCTATGCGATGCAACAAGACAAGGGGATGTTCATTCTTGAATATCCAGACACAATATGAAACTACAAGCCTATTTCTAAGTTGAGCATAAAATGGCGCATGGCCCTTGGATCTGATTTTTATAAGGAAATTTCGGTTATACTCCTGTGTGCTTTCACTATCAATATTTCTCATTTGAGCCTTTTACTTTTAGTTTCAGCCAGTTGGACAGAAGACTTTAAATTGGGAATTAGGCAGCCCCATAACCTGCCCCACAGAGGTAAGTCCTCCATCTAAGTCGGGTTTCTTCCAAGTTTTAGGAAATAGAATTCAAGGACATTTTGCAATTACATTGAAACATTTAGCTTTAGTTCCACACTTGTATAAACTAGAGTGGGTGACCTGAATGTTTTGTTTTTTATTATTATTTTATATTTGACAATTTTCAGAAAAATCCACACATATATACCAATAAAAACAGTGGCGGTGGCCAGAATTGAAGTGAAAGCATGGACATTTATGGATTCCGGAAAGGAAATACCCAACACTTAACTGAGACAGAATTGTATTCACCTTAATAAAAATATATATATTTCACGTATAATACGTGTATATGGTTTTGAAACTTAACTTTGAAACTGCGGACAAAATGACCACTCTTTGTACGCAAATTGTGTAAGAGTATGTAATATGAAGGTTGTGGATCCTCTGGAGGTCACAATTTTTATCCGATTTTGATGAAACTTAAAATATATCTTAATATCCCAAAGGGACATCTTCCGGATAATTATTCCTCCCAGGGCTAGTTATCACAATCATTTCATGAATGACAAAAAGGTGACAGGAATACATGCAGCTAAAATGTCATATTTGGGTACTCGACCGTCAACACTGATGGGAGTTATCTACCAAGATCAACATCAGCATTAGTCAAGTGCCTAGCCTACAAATTCCTGAAGGGATTAAAGTCGCTCGACAGTCGCTGAGCTATATTTAAAATTTAAAAAAAACAATTAGTGTCGAATGATGTTATATATCTTCGACTTCGACTCGACAGCAAGTTTTGGTTTCACTAATGTATCATTTCAGAAAGTATATACCCCTTATACATATTATAGGGTCCCACCTCCCTAAATTTAGCACGTAGATCAACCAGCATGCTGACAGACAGGAAAAGTATGAAAATTCCGCGATAAGCTCATCAAAAGTTATGATAAATTAGATTCCGTTTTTTTTTATCATGGTTAAAATCACATCAAATATACACCTTCGTGTTCTAGGATTTATAAAAACGCTACGGCACAACATTTCAGTGTCTAAAAGTAGTCACAAATACGGTATAAAGACAACGATGTTATACGGACCTATTCCGTATGAAAGCTGTTCGATACGTGCTGCCTTATCCGTGTGCCGTATCACGCATGGGAAATACACACGCATTGTTGACGTCACACGCAAAATCGATAAGGAATTTACGCTTAACAAAAGTCTCTATTATATAGCGTATGCTTGTCTTCAACAGCCCAATCGGTGCAGAAACTTCATTTCATTTCAGTTCAACAAAACAGAGTAGAAACCCTATCATATTGTTATTAAAAAGCATCGATTTAAATTCCACCCCATATAAAGAATAAACCCACTGCAATGATGGAATAAATGTATTTCATAATATATTTTGTGTTTTTGTTAAGTTTATTCCATGTAAAATATGTAGCCTGTTGTATAATAAGGTCTGTCGTTGATTCTGTTGTCGTGGGTTCGATTCCCAACTCCTACCTGATAAGGACTATTGCGACCTGTCCAACTTCGTGGGTTTTCTCAGGGTGTTGTCGACAGTGAGGTCAATGAGTATGTAATTGTATTAAATGGAGTTCCTTCCCTTTATATTGATAACTCCCGATCTTTGACACTATAGGGGATGCTCGATTCACAGTCCAGAACGTCCCGAATTGGCAGAATCGCAATAGAGTGACGCGGAATTCAGTCCCGTCACAGTTCTGTCAGTCCCTGCAATGGAGGTGATGTGAGTAGAATAGTGACGTAATTAAACACAGCGAATATGTTTCGGCTGCATGGTTGGTTGAGATATTTACTTATTCAGTCGACGCGTGCGTTGTAGCCCGAAATAACCCTTTGCACTCGATTGTCACTATTTTTGGGATTGAGAGAATTCAATTCCGGAAAGTTCAATCGAGTACCCCCGGCTTTACACTATTGACACCACTAGTGTTAGGTCATTTTAATTTCGTCTATAATCGTTTTATTTAGTGGTAAACATATTTAGATATTAATTTATATTCTCTGAGTCGACATTCTGGTTTAGACGTAAACTCGACAATATAGTATACAGCAAAGATTTACAACCCACTGGAAACTTGACATGTATAGTCCTATACTTTGCAACATTCCTAAATCAGTAAAAGCAACGGCGTTTCGATTTTCAATAGTTAACGGGCGTTATTTTACAGCCTTTCAAGAACGGAATCAGCCGTTCATATTGACAACTTAATAAAGCTTGGGGGGGCAACAATGAGACTGATATAGACGAAGTAGAACTTGTTATTGACAGCTCTGAAGGGAATAAATAAATTTATTCTATAACTACATGCGAATACAAGCAACTATCATTGAATACAGCCATTGAATACAGTCATTGAATACAGCCACTGAATAACCTATAGTTGTATTAAATGGCTTCAAAACGTACTACTTTGGTCCAGAATGACGTCACTTTCAGAATTACGTCAAACGATAAGACGTCACAACTAGGCAAACACAATTTTTGTAAAAAAGAAAGAAAAAAGGGCGGAACCTATGATGAATTTTAACATTATTGGTGATTTTGTTTTTGATTATCTGGATAGTACAGTGTATTTTGAGATTTGCATTTAGTTATAGAATAAAAACAGAACTCAGTGACCATTGAATACCGCTCGGAATGTTCATTGAGTTCATCCAGGAAAATAAAGACGGACATGCTACGATGGACATTTTATCAGGACAACAATCAGATTAAACATGTCATGGTGAATTTTCGTCCCATCCAAACGACTAGACAGTGTTCCTTTCCAGGCCCCCCGTTAGTGAGGCAGCGTGTCTACCTCTTTGAATTGATTATAGTTGGTGTATATATCAGCTTATTCTCATTTGATCCGACATTTTACTATATCGTTACGTCATCAAGACAGACACATATTTACATATTATTCATGTCGTTGTTGTCAGCTTTCTGTTCAACACCCACAATTCAAGTGAGATCGACATGATATTTGGCATGCTTGTTGATTAGACCATCACTTGTCGATATGACGTCACAATGCCAAGATGACGTCACTGCAAGTAAGCAGATTTAATAATACTAACACCACCCATCCACATACCTTCACCCACATACCCCACCCACCCACATTCCTAAATAACCTCACCCACATACCCCACCCACCTTCCCAAATAACCTCACCCAACCACCTTCCCAAATATCCTCACCCAGAACATACCCTCAACCATCCACCCACATACCCCACCCAGATTACCGAATAACTTCACCACCCACATACCCGCAGCCACCCACAATACTCACATGCCCTCACCCAAATACTCTCCCCCCCCCCACCACATGCAAACAACTATATCATTATTTTATACAGTATAATATCATACAAACTATATCATTACTTTATACAGTATAATATGTTCTAGTTAAATGTTTAATATTGTTTTATAGTTAGTATATATATAGATAGAATTCAATGTTCAAGTTAAATGTTTAATATTGTTTAATAGTTAGTATATATAGATAGAATTCATTGTTCAAGTTAAATGTTTAATATTGTTTTATAGTTAGTATATATGATTTAATATTTTATACACCATCAACAGACTATAACAACCAGTAGACCCTATCTCTATCTGTTATATTATAGTGTGATAATGGAAGATGTTTGTTGTGGTGTTTGTAGCGGTACTTGACCTGTTTATCATCATCACTGTAGATAGAACCAATAAAACCATGATACCCTACACCATACTTCTTTCTGTTCTCCTCCAGTATCATCTTCTCTAATTCATCCACTGTTTGATCTCTACTTATAGTCATCTTATCATACCCACTGTAAATACAGGTAAATATATATTATATTACTTATATCATACAGGTAAATATATATTATAATAGTTATACAGGTACTGTATATACAGGTAAATAAATAAAACATGTGATTCCAAGAAATGGATAGAAGAAAATAAAATGGACGTTGAAATAGTGGACCTGTTTTCCATGTAAATGGGTCTAATGCAGGTATAATGGGAATGTTTCCAAATAATCGGCGAAATTGCGTACATGTAATACGAGTTTTACAGTGTTCAACTCTGATAAATATCGACTTGGACCATATTGAAATAACAGTCACCAGATGGATAAATACCACGTGTGTGAAAACTGCTAACTGTTATATTAGTGACGTCATCTCTATTTGACGTCATCAATCGGGTGATGTTTTTCTTTAGTGTGGTTTCATCACTCATCTTGTAGTTGTATAGTGATATCAGTGTTTTAAATATGAAATATAATTTTACATGTTTTGTTTCTATCATCCACCTACTAATGGTTCTATTATAACAAGTTTAATATTCCTGATATGTCGTTTACTTTAAATTTCATGTACTATTATAAAATGTTTATTTACCGATATATATTGAGAGTAATCATTTCGTCTGTCTTGTCTGAATTTTTATTAACGTTTGTTTTCTTGACCACCTTTTCATCTTCTAGAATCCTCACTCTCTCTGTCAGTTGGTTCATTCCACGCGTTAATGTCTCTATTTTATCGTCCCTAATAGCGAGTTCATATTTCATGGCGTCCACGTCTTCTGTTAGTTGATTAGTAAGGCGGTTATCGACGATGTTATGATTACCCAACTGTACGTTACTTGTGCCGTGAAAACTGTATATAACAGGGTTTGTTTTAGTTGATTCTGACTGAAATAAATAAAATATATATACAAATAATCACTGATAAATATCATTTGATAACTAACTATCCCCTGTCACACTCTCCTCGCACCAATCAGGAACCGCGGTGATTCAATGAGTAATTCACTGGTTCACTACCAGCATGCCCGGGGTTCAATCCCGTTGTTGGCCGAGAAAGTGCTGATGTATTTCCCTGCGTGGTTACCCGTGTTAGTGGTGTAGGACGGAGGGTCTATAGAGGACGGCGTCTAAATGCTCGGATGTGACAAAACACGAGGGCTCGTGGCCACTTTGACATGCACGTAAAAGAACCGGTGACGGTTGGAATTCGATATAAGAGTGGACCATAGTGCCGTTGTCCAGGAATAGTTTCTTTCATAGTCCACTGTATGGCGTATGTCCGCCTTCATAAGTCTGGTCGGTGAACCTTGACATTGATAATCGACAGGTCAAATCTCACCAATCAATGTATGCCGAATGACAACAGACATGTCGAATCCCACCATTGTCATAAACCAACATCACGATTTTACAACAGTATAGCTACCAAATTTCATTCTTAATCCATTTGAAATTGTGTCTAATGGAGTAGTCCCCCTTTAACCCAATCTTGTTGAAACAGAGTCACACCATTTTCTAACTAACTATAATTAATTTTTAATCATTTTCTAACTAACTATAATTAATTTTTAATTATTTTCTAACTAACTATAATTAATTTTTAATTATTTTCTAACTAACTATAATTAAGTCTTAATCATTTTGATGTTAAAATACTGTGTTGGTTGTCAGTGGTTGTAATCAGGTGAAGTAGACGAATGTCCTGCTCGTAGATGTCAGTTGATCTAGACGTAAAAACAACAATATGGCAGACTTGATCGTAGATGTCAGTTGATCTAGACGTAAAAACAACAATATGGCAGGCTTGATGTGACAGATTTAAGTTCAAGATTTAAATAGATTTGATGTATACAAACTTATATAATATCTATACAACTCACTTGATCAGACATATTAATCTTCTTAATTATAATATAACAGTCTTCTACCGATGATTTGGGCAAGTTATGTCTCTAAAACAGGGGTCGAGGCTGGTCTAAAGATATACGGAAATATTTGTTGTAGAATCCCCTTTTGGGAAAACCCGACTATTTATAGTAGCTAATTCAGTTATATTGTAGTCTAGGTTATCAAGTCACGTGTTGTATTGTTGTATTAAAAATACATTATGCAAAAGCTAAATCTGATTATTGCAAGTCTTTATTTAGGCTTCAGATGTCATAGAAATTATAAATTAGATCTTTATTTACACGACTAGCACAAAATCAACTCTGTAGACCCACGGATGGCTTGGATTCGGCTTGGATTTAAACAGGATTTCATTGATTGATTAAATTTTTAAATGGCGTCGTAAGCGGAGATTAACCGTTACGTTGACGTCATACTCCCGGAAATTTTAGACTGAGGCTAAATGATAGAGTGTACGAAGCGAGGCCGCTGTTGAGCGAGGCCGCATGTCAGTCAATTTGATTGACAGTTCAGTATATACGGCCTTGATATTATGTTTAGTTGTGGTTAAAATGAGAGTTTGGATGTCGGTATTATACGCTCTTTTGTCACTTGCGTTTACAGAAAAATTATGGAAATTGATAAACATCGCAGATAACATCACCCCAGTTGAATTGCAGCCCCATTGGACCACTGTTTCCTATTTGTCTGCTTCGGGAGTTACGTAGGCCTACTAGTTACAGTAAAAACTACAAGAGTACACGCAGGCTAACAAGAAGTCGGCTATAATTATGCCTCATTGATTTGGTCCATTCCTTTCAAACTTTCGCTTCCTATCTAGATATTAAAAGTCTTATTTTTAATTTGTGGTAAAAATAAATCTGATACAAATTGAATTGCAACCCCGTCTCAAACCGGATAGGCTAACGCTACCACAGCCATTGAAAACGTTCTTGATAATCAAGATTATGTAGGTGGAGTTAACGCCCGTCAATCAAACAATCAGCCATTCTCTGAGACGATGAAGAGAGAGTTGACTCCTATTTCTAGTCAAAATTTACAATGGTGATAACTTTGTTCAGAATAAAGTAATTTGACGGAAATTTTCAATATATTTTTCTTTCATCATCTATTTTTGAACTGTTATAGCAAGAATGGCCAATTCTCTATAAAAAATCTCCCATAATGTATCTTTAAATAGACTCAAATATTACGTCGATTACAGGGAAACCTTATCATCTAATATCCATTGTCGTGTAATTACATATACCCACTGCCTTGGCCAATAGCTCCTGAGAATTGAGGGTTTACTTAACGCGAATAAAGCTGGGTCTAACTGACATGACGCCCGGGTTAGTTTTGAATTATTTTGTGGGATAGAAATTTAAAATCCAACCGTACTGTTGGGACCTAAACGTCGAGTTACAAAAGGTCAACGCACTAAATCCTTACATCAAATACTGGACAATCAAACAGATCAGATTTCTGGTTAAATTAAACCATACAAACAACTAAATCATTACATCAAATACTGGACAATCAAACAGATTACTGGTTAACCTGAACAACTTGAATAACCTCATATTCTCAAATATAATCATTTCAATATACTCACTTGATCAGACATATTGATGACGTAATGGGCGTGATCGGTCACCATATAACATAAATACACGAGCTTCTGCACCGGGGCGAGGCTTTCTGCAAACAATATTATTTTTTAGGAATCCCCGTTTGTATAAACCCATACATTATTTTAGTAACTGACTCGGTATAGACTGAATTAAACAAGTTTCAAGGTCGAGGTCGCGCTACAAACAATCGGGAAATATTTTATTATGAATCCCCGTTTGATAAACCCATTCAGTATCTTTAGTATCCCGTTACATATTCCTCGTATACCCCCCCCCCTCCGCGTGCTAGAAATCTTTTTGGTGAGTGAGGTTTTAAATGGTTTAAATGGATCATCTTTCCTCGTATACCCTCCGTACACATTTGAGATTATTGAATTATCTTTTTACAGGTCATCATAACCCCCAAACCCCATGAGTAAACATTGTTGGCCTACATGAAGATATTCATTTTATATGTCAAATGAGTTTAAATTTCCTTTTAGTTTTTTGTTGTTGTTATTTTTTTTATCTGTTATTCATTTGAAAAAGGTATAATTTATACTTGAATCATATGGTAATATATAAAATAGTTACAAAGGGTTTTGTTTACCGGGGTTTTGGGTGATTTTTGTTCTTGGGGTTGTAATTTGGGGCGTCACCTAATTGCTTATATTGCCTTACAATAAAGTAAACGGGTGGACGCAGCTATATTTCTCATGCTATGAAAAGAAATTGAATGGGAATTATTTTTGTGAATGATAGTATGTTAAAATTATGTGCCCCGGGACACTGGCAATAATATTATTATTCCAAATGTATCTATCAGATTTAAGTTTTTGTGAAACAAGGTCTCAAGCTCTTCATCGTTCGTATATTTTCAATATCATCTTCCTGATTTCAAAAAACAATAGTCAGACAATTAGGAGCTTTGTGCAATATTATTTCTAATTACATAAAAACTGATAAGCTAATAATATCTTAATAAAAGTTATTATCTAGTTAAAAATAACTCTAACATGTAAAACAGCAGACGACAAAAAGCGAATTTGATTAAAAGCTTTTAGATTTAGTTTTCAGGCTTCAAATGATGTTTTTGCCCATAGATATCCAAAACGTAAGACAAAGAAATTTTGATCGCAGACCTGCTCATTTACGAGAAATTTCAGTAAAGGAAATTTTAAACTGTTTTTGGGGATTTCTGGATTACCATATGATTTAACGATTTAAAGTCCATTCGACACAAACTAGGTCATTTCGAAACAAACTAGGTCATTTCGACACAAACTAGGTCATTTCGAGACGGACATATAGTTCAATTTTATTTACATAATTCGCTTGCGCCTAAGTCTTTAGCAGTGGCGGGAAATCGGAGGACCTGGAGAAAACCCATGAGGTTGTCACGTACAAGCGGAAAATCGAAAACCCAGTGGCAGACCTTTTGATGCAACGCGCATGCGTTAACAATTCTCATAGCTCGCATTGCGTTAGCGTGTGAATGTCTGGGTGTGTGAGAGTAATGGGGTTTAACGTCCACTCGACACAGACTAGACCATTTCATGATTAACGTTAATCCATTTAACCAATATATGTGTGACATGAATATGTGCATGACGACTAATATAATTGAATCTTTACTCAGGTAAAATTAATTCATTGACACATAGTAATTAAACTGGAAATAAACAGGTGATAATTCTATGTTTATCACTGATCGACGTTTCAACATTGTTTGACATCACCATAACTATGGCCTTCTACACATTAGCCAATAGGGCCTGTACATAATATTGAGTGGTTTTTTTAACCCGCATGAAACTGGATTTAAATTTCGAGATGCAAGATGTTAACACACTAATAATAAGTGCAGTGGGGGAGGGGTGGCACCACACATCGGATACTGGTAATTCAAACAAATTACTGGTTAAATTGAACAAATAGAATAGTCTCTCTAATATAATTATTTCAATATACTCAATTGATCAGACATATTGAGGAGGTGATGTACGTGACTGGTCACCTAATTAGAACACAAATACAACACCGTCTTTCACCGAGGCCGCGCTACGAATAATACGGAAACATTTTTTGAGGAATCCCCGTTAGTATAAACACATACCTTATTTTTAGTAGCTGACTCATATATATGAACGATTTAATAAGTTTCGAGTCTGTGCTACAAACAATATATTTTTTTAGAAATCCCCGTTTGATAAACCCATAAACTATTTTAGGAGCTGATTCAGGTATTGCATATAGTCTTGAATAAACAGTAATTTAAAAAGTTGAATCTGGTCTTTATGTGATAATCGAAACTTGTGTCTATTATGGCCACAGATCACTAATGATTTCCCCATTGACTTTAATGTTAATTCTTGTCTCTTAGACTGGCTCTAACTTTTTCCCAAATTTTCGTTGGGTAGAACGCTTTCTACCAAAGATGGAGCAACATGTGGCAACCTCTTGCCCAAGAGCATGTATGAGGTTCACCATGGAAAACTTGAGATACACAAGCTGGAAGTAGAGACAAGAAATCATTCAATTTTTGACCCTACATTTCAAACTAACCAACCTCTCAACTCTTGAATCCTTCCGCCTTAAAATCATAAATATTCACCAAAACCTGACAGAAAATGTATTTTCAAACCCTTTTCTTCGATTCTACTCCAAAAAGTAAAAAAAAATCGCCATGCAAAAGGGAGAAAAAGGGAAACGGAGAGAAAGACTAAAAATAACTTTCGCCCTACATTCGTGGGATACTGGTAACTAGTGTCTATTATGTCTCAGTCTAGTCTTGATCAAACAGTAATATATATCATTTATAGGGTAATCAAACCTAGTATGTATTATATGGGCGTGACTGTCCACAACACCTAGGTAACTACAACCCCACCTAAGACCCTGACACCCTGTTGCTGCGTGGAATAATTCCATTAATTGCTACATATGACAACGAATTGGTTTTTATGCATCATATTTTAAACATTGTTTATATATATATGTGTTGATATAACATCGTATTAACGTTCATACATTTGATAAAACGGGGCGGTTTGTACATCTTCACCAGTTGTCATTCTACATGTATGGTGATTTATCGCCCTCGCATTGTCTGTTAACATTCTACATATACCACCCTCGCATCGTCTGGTTCACTGTGGTATTGTTCATTTAATACCATGTTGGAGATAATATGATGTAATTATATCTATCACAAATAGAGCTAATTTGATGAAAAACAACTAATGGAACTACACGTCTCTTGTACTCCTAGTTTTTTTCCGTGTAAAGGAATGAAACGTCCCATATAAGTTTATATAATTTGGTTCGATCTTTGGTAAAGCGCTCGTTTTGGCTGCACATCAACATTCGAGGCGCATTACAAAACACATACATATTTAAAAGAACATAACAAACATATACATATAGTACAAATTATAGGATAGTGGCAGTTCAATCACATTTTACAGAGTTTCATTTATTCTGGTAATGTACGCTTATAAAGATGAGTTTTTAATGATTGTTTTAATTTGTCTAATGTTAAAGATGACTTTTCAGAATCTGGGAGATCATTCCATAATTTAAGACCAGCTACACTGAAGGCGCTGTCTGCGAAAGTTCGGTTTTTTTTTTCAGTAAATGGAACATGAAGGAGTTCAGTAGTAGCTAAATGTGTTGAACGTCTATTTAGGTTATATGAAATTAGATTTTTTAAATAGTACGGGGTCAGATTGTTCAGGCACTTGTAGACCATGACAAGGAGCTTGAATTCGACTCTTTCTTTTACTGGCAGGATGTGGAGTTCTTTGAGTCCAGCAGTTGAGCTTGAGTATTTAGATAAACCAAGCGGCAATTTGCCGGCCATGTCTTGGACTCTTTGAAGAGTAAGTAAGGTAGAGACTTTGAGATTGACATAGATACAGTTACAATAGTTAATATGTGAAAACACTAGAGCACTTACTAGTTTGAGGCAGGTTGACTTGTCAAGAAATGGTCTCAATTTCCTGAGATTAAATAATGCTAGGGCTACATGTCATGATTTGAGGGAGATACGAGATTTAAGGGTTAAATTTTGATCAAAAGTAACCCCTAGCACTTTAACACTATTAGAACGGCTCACCATGATATCACCGACTTTCACGTCGGTTACGAGGCAATGCGGCAGTATGCGAGTGCTTCCAAACACGATAAACTCCGATTTGTCATCGTTTATCTTCAAGCGATTTTCGTGTATCCAATTGCTAGTTCAGCGGATGAGTCGGAAGCTTTCCAGCTGGCATACACGTTATGGACATCAGCATATCCTATTAGGTTAATGTCGTCACCAATAGAGTATTGCAGTGTACTAGCATAGCATGTAAACAGAAAGGGATCGTTTATGCTACCCTGTGGCACAGAGAAATTGATGTTAATTGCATCGGAGCAGGAGTCATGAACATGGACTTCAAAGTTTCTGTCAGTGAGAGATGAAGCTATCCATTCTTTGGCATTATTACAAATACCATAGAATGTTTGAAGAACGTCCAGGAGAAGCTGATGATGAACCGTGTCGAATGCGGCGCTTAATTAACTGCGATAAACGCCGTTAACTGTTGATGTTCCATACCCCACACAATATCATTACACAGCTTTAATGTTAGCGTTTCAGTGCTGTAGTGTTTCCTGTAAGCACTTTGATATGCTGGTAAGAGTGATTGTTAGTCGATGTGCTGTGAGAAACTAATTAAAGACGTCTTTTCCACCAGTTTTGAGAGAAAAGAAAGGTTACTTATCGGTCGATAGTTTTTCTTTACACGCTCTAAATTTATTGCTTTAACAGCGGTTTTACTATTGCCCTTTTCCAGTCTTTGTGGAACACTCCTGTCTCCAAGGAAAGATTAATAATATGACATTATGACGGCGAATATGTCCGCATGCTGCTTGATTAAGCTAGAAGGTAATATAAATAGATGTTTCGTTTCTGATTGAATCCGTTCTATTGGCTAATAGCTGTTTTTAAACGCTGCGCTTCAGAGTCAAACCATGGATTTTTTTGGGTCGAACTGTGACCTTATGGGGGGGGGGGGGGTATAAATGTATTAAAGACACTTGAGATGATCAATAATTTTGAAAACATCCCGGATAGGATCGTGGTCGATATATTATATTTTCCGAAATTGAATCCGTTTCCGTAGCAAGACAGGTCGACACGTTGAGATGTGACCGGCAATAAATGCATGATCAGATAGGTAATCTCCTATCGAGATATTGTTGATGGTGAAGTCACTATTTTCGTGGATAAGTATTAGGTCTATGAAATGAAATGAAATGGGGTTTAACGTCCTACTGTTTTGCTCCGAACTGGGCTAATGAAGACGGGCATACGCCATACAGTGTGCTATGAGGGAAATTTTGCCCGGACAGCGGCACTACGGCCTACTCTTATATCGAATTCCAACTGTCAAGGGATCTTTTACGTGCACGCCAATGTGTACACGGGACCTCGGTTTTTCGTCCCATCCGAACGACTAGACAGCTGTCCTGTTCAGCCCCTCCGTCCTGCATCACTGACAAGGGAGAACCACGCCGGAAAATCTGGATGGACTTTCTCGGCCAATGCAGGGATCGAACACCCGACCTCCAGGCTAGCGAGCCAGCGCCTTACCCACTTAGCCACCGTGATCCCCGTATTAGGTCTAGGGTATTACCTAAATTATGTGTCGGAAATGAAATGAAATGAAATGGGGTTTAACGTCCTACTGTTCTGCTCCTATACTGGAATAATAAAGACGGGCATACGCCATACAGTGTGCTATGAGGGAAATTTTGCCCGGGCAGCGGCACTATCGGCAACTCTTATATCGAATTCCAACTGCTAAGGGATCTTTTACGTGCATTCCAATGTATACACGGGACCTCGGTTTTTCGTCTCATCCGAAAGACTAGACAGCTGTCCTTGTCAGGCCCTCAGTCCTGCATCACCGACAAGGGGAAACCACGCCGGAAAAATGGGGTGAACTTTCTAGGCCAATGCAGGGATCGAACACCCGACCTGCAGGCTAGCGAGCCAGTAAATTATGTGTCGGACCGTAAACTAATTGATTTAGAGAGAATGTTTCGGAAATTTCATAAAAAGCGATTACTTCAGGATCGGACTGCTTATTAACGCGGGTATTGAAATCTCCAGCTATTAAACAACGATTGCAGGTTAAAAGTGCATCACTGAGGAAATCAGGGAATTCGATGAGAAATGTGGAGAAGGGCACAGGATGATCAGCGGAAGGTGAGGGTCTATAAACAACAATCACAGTTATACAAAGTGAACTTATCAGCAGTTCAATAATTGCGTATTCAAACGAAAGAACGTTATCGGACTTAATAATCTTGTATCTGATAGAAGCTGTGAGAAATATACCAATACTGCCACCGTTTCGTCAGGTCCTGTTGGGATAGACGCTGGCTCGCTAGCCTGAAGGTCGGGTGTTCGATCCCTGCATTGGCCGAGAAAGTTCATCCTGATTTTCCGGCGTGGTTTCCCCTTGTCAGTGATACAGGACGGAGGACCTGACAAGGACAGCTGTCTAGTCGTTCGGATGGGACGAAAAATCGAGGTCCCGTGTACCTTTATGCTCCTTAAAGGAACTATCCCGATTTGAACAGAGTCTCAATTTTTTCGTTGGGTGACCTGATAATCGATTACCGTTCCTTTAAAGGTCTATACAGTGAATGACCCATGTGATGTACATGATAACGAAAGATAAATTTCAGCTACATATTATTTTTTATAAAATAAAAGTCTTGTTTTATCCAGACACCGCATAATACAGCTTGGGACACTGGTCTCCATTTCCAGATGAAGGCTGGCGGGTTTAAGTTGTTTGAAAACGTATCACGTATATTGAGTTGTTCGGCCCTAAGGTACAGGATTATAAGGGCTTTTAAAACAAAATTAAGCTGTTGGATGATCCAAAATATAACCGGGGGTGGCCCTTTAACGTCGTGAAAGTAGGGATCTAGTGTTAAGATGGTTGTATTAACATCTTCTATTTCTATGTAACTATTGTAACACCTCACTGGTTCCACGAATAATATGCTTCTTAAGGCCGTCACATGTGTAAAAATAAAATAGATATTTGAGTAACGTCCCTGTTGAATAAGTAGGCCACTAATGATTTATAATATAAAGAAATAAAGAGGACATTGTGTGAAATTGTACACGTATGTATAAATTTATTATTTATACATTTGGATCATGACGTGACCTTTTTTAATAACCAGAAGCCCTTTATGAAGAGTGTTTCACGTTTCACCGGTATCTTCTAACCAAGATAAATCTAGAAATATCAGATAAATTTATACATAAAATGGTCCCCTGATGCATAGGCGTACTGGCTCGATGAATGTTTGAAAATTTAACTGCCACAAACGCGTTTTCCTGCTATTCCTGCCCGTGGATAAAGCAATAAGTGACTATTTAATAGTAATAAACCACTGGAGAATTGCAATTATAGCTACAAAGTGAGAGAGCGAGAGAGAGAGAGAGAGAGAGAGAGAGGGGTAGATAGATGGGGTTTAACACGTCCACTTGACACAAACTAGGTCACTTTGGGACTAACATATGGTTCAATTTTATTTCCATAATTTGCTTGTGCGTACGGGTCTTTAGCAGTGAAGGAATCCGGAGGACCCGGAGAAAACCCACGAGGATGGACCGGCGACCCTACTCCTTGTCACATACAACCAGGGAATCGAAACCACGGCATTTGACTCAATGACAGACTTTATGATACAGCGCGCATGTGCTAACCATTCAGCCCTCCAATCCCCCAGCTACAAAGTAAAGACGACGTTGATTTAACAGGTGCGCCAAGTTAAAGGAGCACTCAATTATGTAAAATTAAAAACACGAGTTACAATACGATATTAGTTTATATCAATCAATATTGAGGTTGTTATCTTACCGTGAAAATATACGATCATAATATCCAATATTTCAGACATAATTAACAGTTTATAATAGGCACACGATTCGTGTATTCTATGGATTCGGGCGCAATTTTTAATGAACACAGAAAAACATATTCCACGACTGAATCAGAAACATGTGAATCTTTTCGTTTTTTTAATATAATTTTGTACGGTGATAAATATATGGATATTAACAGATTCAGGGAATGGCGTAGAATCATTAAATAAATTTTATACAATTCAGGTCGTGGTAGATTGCCTATAAAACCAATGCAAGTTTACCAAATAAGTGAAACGATTTTTCAATGCTTTTATTGTCTCATGTGCAGTATAGATTTGGAAAGATATTTGAGAGAGAGACAGATAGAAATGGGGTTAAACGTCCACTCGAAACAAACTAGGTCATTTCGGGACTAGCATAATTTTAATATGGTTTAATTTTATTTCAATAATTCGCTTGCGCGTAGGGGTCTTTAGCAGTGGGAGGAAACAAGAGGACCCAGAGAAAACCCACGAGGTTTGACAGGCGACCCTACTCATTGTCACGTACAACCGGGGATTCGAAACCACGCCAGTTGACTCAATGACAGACCTTATGATACAGCGCGCACGTACCAACCATTCAGCTGTGGGAGGAAACCCACGAGGTTGGACAGGCGACCCTACTCCTTGTCACGTACGACCGGGGAATCGAAACCACGCCAGTTGACTCAATGACAGACTATATGGTATGCGCGCACGTGCTAACCAGTCAGCCATCCAACTCCCCCAGAAAGATATTTGATTTATTTATAATTTAGACCATTATTATAGATATTTTATAGGTACGATTATGATAAATGGATAGTTTTCTGCATCGATGAGTCCTGTGTCCGCACAGATAGCCGACCGCAACGACCCAGTATTTAGGCATACGACCACGAGGAAAATCGAAAAAAAAAACCCAGGTATTGTGTTCGTAATAGTAAATGAAATGAAATGAAATGGGGGTTAACCGCCTACTGCTCTGCTCCGAACTGGGTTAATGAAGACGGGCATACGCCATACAGTGTGCTATGAGGAGAAATTTTGGCCGGACAGCGGCACTATGGCCTTAACTCTTATATCGAATTCCAACTGTCAAGGGAACTTTTACGTATACACCGAGGTCCCGTGCATACTTTGGCTTGCACGTAAATGATCCCTTGGCAGTTGGAATTCGATATAAGAGTAGGCCGTAGTGCCGCTGTCCGGGCAAAATTTCCCTCATAGCACACTGTATGGCGTATGCCCGTCTTCATTAGCCCAGGTTAGGACGTTAAACCCCATTTCATTTCATTTCATTTTACGTATACACGGGACAGCGGTTTTTCGTCCCATCCGAACGACTAGACAACTGTCCTTGTCAGGCCCTCCGTCCTGCATCACTGAAAAGAGGAAACCACGCCGGAAAATCCCGATGAACTTTCTCTGCCAATGCAGGATTGAACACGTGACACCCATGTGAGCGAGTCAGCGTCTTACCGACTTAGCCGCCATGACTCCCCTCTTGGTTGGAAGGTAGGGTGTGCAGTCAACGCCGGATTAACCATGGTGGGGGCCCTGGGGCCTGAAACATGTGGGGGGCCCCTGATCACCGACCGCAGAGCTGTGGCCACCGCGGGGGTCTTGGGGGGGGGGTTACCCCCCCGGGAATTTTTCAGAAATTGGAGGCCGGAAACGTGATTTCCTGGCATTTCAGGCACTTGTGTGGAGCCATTTAGAAGTACCTACCCCAGAAAAAAATAAAATTCTGCAACAAAATTAGCGCATTCTGGCGTTATTTCAGTGGACCAATCAATGCGAGTGCTATGAAATGATGGCATTTCTAGAGGAGGGGGCTGGACGCAACTGAGATTTTTGTGGGGGGGGGGCATGGTGCCCCATGGTTGATCCGGCGTTGTGTGCAGTGGAGGGGGGACTTCCGTGATGTATTTGACTATATCGTTACGTCATCAACATAGACACATATTGACATATTATTCATGTCGTTATTATCAGCTTTCCGTTTAATACCCACAATTCAAGTGAGATCGACATCACATTTGGCATGCTTGTTGATTAGACCATCACTTGCCGATATGACGTCACAATGCCAAGATGACGACGATGACGTCATTAGAAATAAGCAATTCGTCTTCAATACTAACACCACCTATTCACATACTCTCACCCACATTGCCAAATAACCTCACCCACCCACATCACATTTCCAGACAACCTCACCCAAATATTCTCACCCACATGCCCACATAACCCCACCCAGAACATACCTACCCCGAACAATTAATATGCCCTCATCCAAATACTCACATAACCTCACCCACCCACCACCACACAAAACATACAAAACCATTACTCTATACAGTATAATATCATACAAACTATATCATTACTTTATACAGTATAATATGTTCTAGTTAAATGTTTAATATTGTTTTATAGTTAGTATACATAGATAGAATTCAATGTTCAAGTTAAATGTTTAATATTGTTTTATAGTTAGTATATATGATTTAATATTTTATACACCATCAACAGACTAGTAGTACCAGTAGACTTTATCTCTATCTTTTATATTAAACTGTGATAATGAGAGATGTTTGTTGTGTTGTTTGTAGTGGTACTTGATCTGTCTCTCATCATCACTGTAGATAGAACCAATATAACAACCACACTTTCTAAGCTTCTTCTCCAGTATCTTCTCTAATTCATTCACTGTTTGATCTCTACTAATACTTATAGTACTTATAGTCGTATCATCATACCTGTAAATACAGGTAAATATATATTATAATACTTATATCATACAGGTAAATATATATTATAATACTGTATATACAGGTAAATAAATAAAATATGTGATTCCAAGAAAGGGATAGAAGAAAATAAAATGGACGTTGAAATAGTGGACCTGTTTTCCATGTACGTGTTTTCCATGTAAGTGGGTCTAATGCAGGTGTAATGGAACCGTTTCCAAATAATCGGCTAAAACGCGTACATGTAATACAGGTTTTACAGTGTTCAACTCAGATAAATATCTACTTGGACCATATTGAAATAACAGTCACCAGATGAGATAAATACCACGTGTGTGAAAACTGCTAACTGTTATATTAGTGACGTCATCTCTATTTGACGTCATCAATCGGGTGATGTTTTTGTTTAGTGTGGTTTCATCAGTCATCTTGTATAGTGATATCAGTGTTTTAACTATAATATATAATTTTACATGTTTTCTATCATCCACCTACTAATGGTTCTATTATAACAAGTTTAATATTCCTGATATGTCGTTTACTTTAAATTTCATGTACTATTATAAAATGTTTATTTACCGACATATATTGAGAGTAATCATTTCGTCTGTCTTGTCTGAATTTTTATTAACGTTAGTTTTCTTGACCACCGTTTCATCTTCTAGAATCCTCACTCTCTCTGTCATTTGGTTCATTCCATCAGTGAGTTTGTGTATTTGATCGTTTTTAACATCCAGTTCAATTCTCAAGGTATCCACGTCATCGGTGAGTTTGTGTATTTGATCGTTTTTAACATCCAGTTCAATTCTCAAGGTATCCACGTCATCGGTGAGTTTCTCTATTTTCTCTTCCATTTCATATTTCATGTCGTCCACGTCATCTTTTAGTTGATTAGTAAAATGGTTATCATTGCCAAATTGTATATTACTGGTGCCGTTAAAATGATATATAACAGGGTTGGTTTTAGTTGATTCTGACTGAAATATATAAAATATATATACAAATAATCACTGATAAATATCATTGATATGATAAATACCCCCCCCCCTCCAACTCACACTCTCCTCGCGCCAATCTATGTAGTCTGTGTTATCAAGTGACGTGTGTATATATTAACAAGTGTTATATTATAGACTCGATTCTTATCTTTTCGTTGTTTTTATGTCTGACGTCGATTACATTGAAACCTTAACATCTTCCCACATAACAATATGATGTTAATTTTACGTTACATTTACGTAAAAATGGTCAGTCAGTTTACCATCATTTTGCTCATCTTTTTAACGATAATTTTACGTCAGGAAATGACGTTAATCTAACGTAAACTTTACGTCATTTTTACGTTATATTTACGTCATTTTCTGACGTAAATCTAACGTAACCTTTACGTCATTTTCTGACGTAAATCTAACGTAAAATTTGCGTAAAGTTTACGTCATTTTCGTTAGATTTACGTCAGAAAATGACGTAAACTTTACGTTAGATTTACGTCAGAAAATGATGTAAATATAACGTAAAAATGACGTAAACTTTACGCTAGATTAACGTCATTTCCTGACGTTAAATTGTCGTTAAAAGGATGAGCAAAATGATGGATATCTAACCGACCATTATAACGTAAATCTAACATTAAATTAACATCATTTACGGATGCAATTCTAATGTCAAATTTTGATGACCAAAGTTACGAAAATATAACAAACCATTAAAACCTTCAAAATTATTCATTATTTGCGGCAGTAAATGGGAAGTACATTCAATCAATAATCAAATTTTCCTGACCCGTGGGTGAGGCTAAAAGTTGAGTGGTCCAACGTGTGCGCTTTAGATCATAAGGTCTGTCATTGAGTCAAGTGGTTTGTTTCCACACCCAACTTGAACATGGGTTTTCTCTGGGTCCTCCTACTACTAAAGATTCCTGGTGCGGATGAATTATTCAACTTGAATTGAATCACTTAGTCCCAAAGGACAGTTTATGTCTATTGGATGTTTTACCCCATTGCTCTCTATCTACCCATAACCAGTCAGAATTCTAAATGTATTGCACAGAAAAGTTAAAAATCTAGCAGAATAATATGACAAAATATACTACAAGTATGTATACATATACTTTATTTAAAAGACAAAAATATAATGTTATAAAATACAAAATACACATTTAAATATTAACAGTTTTTATCCACAGCTGTTTGAGAAATGAGGACGGGCATATGCCACACAGTGTGCAGAGCTATGGCGTACTCTTACATAAAATTCCAACTGCCAAGGGATCTTTCACACACACACACTTGAGTTTACACTGTACCTTGTTTTTTTGGTCCCTTCCGTATGACTAGTCAGCCATCCATGTCAGGTCCTCTGTCCGGCATCACTGACAAGGGAAAATGTTCAAGAAAAAGGTCTACATTAGCGCTATGAATGTGCTGATATGCATATAAGAAAGAAAAAACTGGGATATTGACCAAATTGGGCCAAAACCTATAGCCTCTATCTTATTTGCTCAAGGTATTGATGGAATAGGAGTTAACTTTGGAATGAGTGAAATGAAATGGGGTTTAATGTCCTATTCCGACAGGGCTAATGACATGGAAATATGCTATACAGTGTCCTATTATGGAATTTTATCCAGACAGCGGCGCTAAAGCCTACTCTTATATCGAATTCAAACTGCCAAGGGATCTTTCACGTGCACACCAATGTGTGCACAGGACCTCGGTCATTCGTACCATCCAAACGACTAGACAGCTGTCCCTCCTTGTCAGGACCTCTGTCCTGCACCTCTGACAAGGGGAGGAAACCAAGTCTGGAAATCACGAAGAACTTTCTCGGCCGACACTGGAATGGAATGTTGTGGAATGCTGAATATTGATAGGTTTCGGCCTCTCATGATTCCAGTGTGTAACACAAATTTGAAAAAGATCAATTAAGAATAAACACAGCATCTATTGCATTTGAAAAAGGGAGAATTAACCAAGGAAAGCAAAGTCCTGAAAAGCTGTATATTGATAATGCTTGTCCTCTCACAATCGGAATGATTCACATTTCACACCCAGTGTACGGACAAACAGGGCCAAAATTGATATGTGGGTGTATAAACAAAGATATATACTACACAAATATTACATGTGTTGCAGAATTGGTTTAACACATTTCAAATATAATTGTAACACGGATATTTGCAATGGTTGATCCATGACAAAAGATTTGAAATATTTTGAAGAGACGCAAAAGGTTACGCCATACAGTGTGCTATAAGGGAAATTTTGCCCAGGCAGCAACGCTATGGCCTACTCTTGTATCGAATTCCAACTGCCAGGGGATCTTTTATGTGCATGCCAATGTGTACACTGGACCTTGGTTTTTTTTTTGTCCCATCCAAACGACTAGACAGCTGTCCTTGTCAGGCCCTCCATCCTGCATCACTGACAATGGGAAACCACACTGGAAAATCAGGATGAACTTTCTCGGCCAATGCAGGGATCGAACACCCGACCTCAAGGATAGCGAGTCAGCGTCTTACCCACTTAGCCACATGATCCCCCCTTGGCCTATGTACATGTAGAGATGAATTTTGAGCTACCTTTATATATATATTTCTATTTTTAAAACCCGCGACAAGTATATTTATATCAAGGATGTAACCCTCTATCAGTTAACCCGTCACGGATTGGTTGCATTGGTGAACCGGTTCAAAATATTCATTTCATATCATACCTGACCTTCAAATCCAGGAATTGTAGCCACAACGGGGATCACGTTGGTTAAGTCGGTAAGACACTGGCTATCTAGTCTGGAGGTCGGGTGTTCGATCCCTGCATTGGCCGAGAAAGTTATTCCAGATTTTCCGGCATGGTTCTCCCTTGTCAGTGATGCAGGACAGAGGGCTAGACAAGACAGCTGTCTAGTCATTAAAATAGGACAAAAAAATGAGGTCCCATGTACACATTGGCGTGCACGTACAAGAGCCCTTGAAGTTAGAATTCGATATAAGAGAAGGCCGTAGTGCCACTGTCCGGGCAAAATTTCCCACATAGCACACTGTATGGCGTATGCCCATCTTCATTAGCCCAGTTCAGAGCAAAACAGTAGGACGTTAAACTTTCATTTCACTAGCCACAGCTCTGTTTTCTTTCACCAAAGGGGGGGGGGGGTGGATGGCTGAATGGTTAGCGTGCGCGCACTGTATCATAAAGTCTGTCATTGAGTCGACTGGCGTGGTTTCGAATCCCCAGTTGTACGTGGCAAGGAGTAGGGTCGCCTGTTCAACTTCATGGGTTTTCTCCGGGTCCTCCGGTTTCCTCCCACTCCTAAAGACCCCTACGCGCAAGCGAATTATGTAAATAAAAAATTAAACCATATGTTAGTCCCGAAATGACCTAGTTTGTGTCGAGTGGATGGTAAACCCCATTTCTCTCTCTCTCTCTTTCACCAAAGGGGGGGATCAAGTGGCTAAGTGGGTAAGACGCTGGCTCGCTAGCCTGGAGATCGGGTGTTCGATCCCTGTAAGTTCATCCTGATTTTCCGGCGTGGTTTCCCTTGTCAGTGATGCAGGACGGATGGACTGACAAGGACAGCTGTCTAGTCGTTATGGGACGAAAAACTGAGGTCCCGTGTAGACATTGGCGTGCACGTAAAAGATCCCTTGGCAGGCAAAATTTCCCTCATAGCACACTGTATGGCATATGCTCGTCTTCATTAGCCCAGGTTAGGAGCAGAATAGTAGGACGTTAAACCCCATTTCATTTCATTTCATTTCTTTCACCAAAGACCACATAAATACTTCATTTAGCACTTGTCATTTGAAACAGTTATAGCCTATGTCTTGTCTGGAAGAGGGGGCATCATCACATTACCATACAGGGTATAAGTCGATGTTGAGTATAAGTCAAATTGCCAAATTTTACATTTTTCCGACCTACATCCATAATTAAGTAGAGGCGGTATATAAGACTAATGTTTTTCAACTCCACGAGTTTCGAGACTGTTATCCTAGTCTAATACCGTGCCGGTGTACGCCGAAGAAAAGTTGGGCCATATAAATAATGAGGGTCTGGGACAGTTGTCAATAACACTTGCATTTATAAACAAACATGAATCGTGATGACGAATTAGGATTCAATAAAAAAAAACAACATAGATATGGCCCATGAAGAGAGAAATTTTACAATAAAAAAAAATTAAGAGTGTTGGATATTGAACTGACAATGCAATCAAATGGACTTTCGGAAATGGCATTCTTATATAAATTTCATGGGCGTCAACATCTTGTTTTAGGACTAGTTACCTTCCTTAGACTTTGTTTATGATAATGTAAAAGACCGGATAATCTAGCCTATGACCGATTATTCTCAAATGTTGACAACGCAACCACACTAATATTCGTAGAATATAGAATATTTTTTTCTAGATGATAGAGACTAATAATATGCCAACATTGAAATGTGTGCATAAATATGGTATATACTTAACTACACCAATATTATACCTATGTCATAGAATTTGTTACAAACATTACAAATATAATCTTAATAGAGATCTTTGCTATGGTTGATCTATCAGTAAAAATTGGAAGATTTGTAAGGAACGCAAATGGTTATTGTTTACTGGCTGCAGCAGGGAGCAATAACAGGAACACAGATGATTTTCAACTCACTGATACAACTCAGTTTAAACTTTAAGCCAAAGAGCTGTTATATAATACTGTGACAGGATATCTGCTCTAAACTAACTAGTCATCAAAGAATTGACTGTCAAAAGTTCAGACAGAAAGTATTTTAGGCCTACAATGCTTGTAAAGCTTTGGCCTACATTCTGATGATATTTGTGCTACCATAGATACATATATATTTATATCATTACGTTATGTGACAAGTAGTAGTGTTTGGCAAGTAGTAGTGTTGTCTAACTATCATTATAAAGCCCATATAAATCTTTTTAGAACTTCTTTGTCATTACTGCCACCAAGGGTGCTCAAATATACATGTAGGATCTGTAAAAAAAAAAAATAAATAAATAAAAAGCAACTTTATACTCCCCCAAAAAAACGTAATTGGGTTAAACGGCCTACTGTTCAGCTCCAACTGGGCTGACAGCCAACCTACTGTGGATCTGTAATGAAATGGGGTTCAACATCATACTGTTCTGCTCAAACTGGGCTAAAGAAGTTGGACAAATGCTTGAAAGTGTGCTGTGATGGAAATTTTGACTGGACCGTGTGTACAAAAGAGCTTGGTTTTTTGTCCTATCCGAACAACTGTACATTAGCCCTTACCAGCCCCTCTGTCTTGCACCAGTTAAAAGAGGAACCATGCCAGAAAATCCTGATGAACTTTCTTGGCCACCACAAGAAAAAATAAGCAGGGGAGTAGGACTGAAACCTTTATGTACAAGTATGTACGGGCAAACTTGTTATTTAATGTTATAGGCCTATGTATATAATTAGAGTCTTGATTATCCATTTTTCAATTAAATTAAATCATTAACATTAACCACCAGTGTTTAAATCTGTGAACATCTCGAGTACCCGATGGCATTGAGACTTGATTATAGACTTAGCAAGTTAATACATTAAAATGTCTTATAAAAATTTTTAACATTTACAGTCTCAAGAAATACCTACTTAACCTACGTACAATATATAGATTTAGCTCTTGCATTATGCATTATTAAATTTGCAAAAATATCAGTACAATAACAACAAAAAAACCCAACCTGAAACACCCATAAAAATGTTTAGAAAATACTACATGTACTTATATTATAATTAGCACAGCCTGAATTTTAACAGTCTACATCATTAATAAATTCGTTATGTGTTTGATAATTTTTGGATCCAGATTTTTTAAAAACAATTTTGGAACCAGTATTACTTTCGATAACTTAAAGCAATGTTGATTTTGTTTATGAATAGTATGGTTTACGGACAATGTATAAACTGCATCGTGTTAAAAACAAATACTGACTGTCTGATATACAAAGTTGCGTGCAAACTTTTTCCACGGCCAGATTATTTTTTTTATCAACATTAGATCTATCGGTATACTGTCAACGGAAGTTCGCATAAAAAGTGCACTTACCTTCAACTTTACTTTGCTGAATCCAAAATCGTGTGTGTATGTGTGGAATAGCTTTATTTAACTTTAAATCACGGCATCATTTCTTCTTTGGGAAAAATAATAATTACATTATGCCGCCATTTTAAATCCCAGAATTCCGTACGTTCCGGTCAAACGAACAAACAAAAAATATTTAATAAATAATTGAAGCAATTTAGATAAATAACGACAACAATAACCGTAACCTATAAAAAAAATATTGTAATGTGAATAGAAATAATATGATATAAACCGATTTAAACACAATCATCAACGGTGAACAGATCGTGACCTTGACCTTGCCCGAGTCGATAAAAATATATTTTTACATCTATGTAGTTCTAAAAATGGCGGCTGTTCGTTTGAAAGGCCTGTAATATTTCTGATAATGAATCTATTCATATAATTTGTTTGTATACGCTCTACCATATTTTATATGAGGTTACATAATTATGTTATATTAAAAGAATAATCAAATCGGGGAATTTTAATTTTCAGAGATAGGTCTTTTATCGAGAGACGATAAATATATGGACTTTTTTAGCTAGAGTAGATCTCTATGTTAATTGACTGGGTCATTAATATGTAACAGGCATTGCCTGAGTAGAGCGAAGCTGATTATTGTCAAATATAAAACCTTCATAATTAATTTTCTCAAGTGATACAAAAAATGTTAAATAATTTAGTTTTTCAAAATTGATTTTTATTTAGATCTAAATTTTATACATTAATTTTGTTTTTAAAAAAAAGAACAAAAAAGTGTGAGAATTATTTTCATTGACGTAAAAAATATGTGACGTCATTGATTAGACGCATCATAGAAATAGTTCTATGAGGCGCGTAATCTTGCTTGGACGAGATTTGGTAAGTTGACATGCGCATTGCCTGTTTTCTCCAGTGTATCCGGTTTCGGTCTGAATTTTTTCTTAATCAACAGTCTGTGGGTAACATTTTCAATTACGCTCCTGTGTTACCGGAAAAGAGCTTTGCTCAAGCACCGCGCTTCGCGCGATGCTGTAGAGCTTCGCTCTATATTATCTATTTTTCAGATTCATAACTTAAAAAAATGGAACTAGTCTTGGTCCAACCTTTATTTTTATATGGTTTTACAACTTGTATAATTAAGTGTTGAACTTTTAAATTCGAAATAAAAAAACGGCACCAATCGACTCATGACCTATTTTATATATTAGGCGTTTTTGTGAGTCGATTAGATTAGGTTTTGATTTGCTAGTACGATTTGGTATGATTTCGATTTGATTAGCTATGGTCCACAAATGTGAAATTTGATAATTACGATTTGGTAAGATGGCTGCCACCACGGACACCGATCAGAAAAAAAATTGTCTCTGGTAACATGACGAGGGGGGCGTGTGTTTCACGTGTAGTCCAAGTTACCTACAGATTACAGTGACACTGCTGGCACCCAGAGGGCCTAAAATTGCTTAGAGCCAGAGGTGATCTAACATTCTTGTGGACTATAAAGTTAACATTAAAGGAGCTAAATCGCTAACATTTGGGACCTAGAAATTGACAAAAGTGGGTCGCAATGCATATAATACTGTAGTATGAATGTATATAAACTGATTTACATTCAATGGTTTCCGTTTTTACTCCAATTTCAAATCCGTTATGTTCGGCGAAATAAGCCAGCAGTCTCAAGCGAGTGCAAATTTCTAGCGTCTGGTTATTCCAGTTTACATACGCCGTTTGATTTGGTGCAATGTGTCTAGCCTCGTCCCTCGAGTCTCTTGATACAACTAGGGCTGAAGCGCATTATGGTACACGATTCGTGTACCAATGGTAAAATGTTTATTTTGTCTTAAATATTGGATATCAAAAGCCCATCTTTTCCCGTTAAGATCACAACATGAATGTTGATATAATTTGACAAATAAATCGTGTTTTCAATGTTGAAGATTTTGGATGATATTGAGTTAGAGACTTAGCTACTTTAAACACATCAAATGCGTTTTAAAAAAACATTTTTTATGGAGAAAAACAACAATAAGCATTAAAAATTACTTACGATGTCGAACATTCCGCCATTTTGAAAACGTCAAATCTAATCGCCTAAACACCTCCTGGGACGATTAGGTCGATTTGCCTAATCAGTTGAGTTAAATCGTCTCACAAATGTAACGATTAGCATAATCAACTTGGTTCACAAATGCGTATAATAGCTAATCGGTCTAATCTAATCGGTTCACAAAAACGCCTATTGTATATGTAGACAGCCGCCATTTTAAATGACATTAACAACACACATTGATTTAAGCTCTGAGTGAGCTAATGAAGACAGGCATACACTATATACAGTGTACTATGACGGAAACTTTGCACGGATAGCGGCACTATATGGCCTACTCTGATATTGAATTACAACTGTCGGAGTGTCTTTTACGTGCATGCCAATATGTACATGAGGACTTGATTTTTCGTATGACCCGAACAACTATACCTTATCCCTTGCCAGATCCTCCGCCCTGCCACAGTCCATAGAAAATTTCCGTCATAGCACTCTGCATTGCGTATGACTATCTTCAATAGTCCGACTGGTGCAGAAAAGTATGAAAATGAATTTTAAATGGGGTTTGAACATCCTACTATTTTATTCCAAGTGCTCTAATGAAGAAGGGCATATGCTATAATGGTTAAAATGTTGTGATTTCGGGTTAAAATGCCGTGATGTTGGGTTATCACCTTACGAAGGGTGATATCAGTCACCATATCTACTGGGTTTCTTTAATACTCATATTTATAGTATTTTATAGAGTCAGACTAGTGGACTAGTGAATGCACGGATTAGTGCACCTATTGGTAATGACTATATGCGGAAATGCTGCTCTCCAGGCAAAATGTCTTTCCTAGCACATCTTTATTAGTAAGTGCGGTAATGCTGCTGTCCAGGCAAAATTTCTGTCATAGCACATCTTCATTACTAATTTTGATAAAGCCACGGTGGCTAAGTGCGTAAGATGCTGGCTCGATAATCCAGAGCACGTGTTCGATCCCTGCATTGGTGGAGAAAGTTCATCAGGATTTTCCGACATGGTTTCCCCTTGTCAGAGGTGCAGGAACAAGGACAGTAGTCTAGTCACTCAGATGGGACAAAAAACCGAGGTACCATGTATACATTGGCTTGCACGAAAAGATTCCTTGGCAGTTGGATTCGATATTAGTAGGCCATAGTGCCGCTGCTGGGGCAAAATTTCCCTCATTGCACATTGTATGGTATGTACCTGTCTTCATTAGCCCAGTCGGAGCAGAACAGTAGGACAATAAACCGATTTCATCAGGACAAATCTACATGAGGAAAAACCTACATTTCACAAACTTAGTAATTTGTAACGGGGGGGGGGGGGGGGGTTGGATGGCTGAATGGTTAGCGTGCGGGCGCTGTATCATAAAGTCTATCATTGAGTTGACTGTCGTGGTTTCGAATCCCCGGTTGTACGTGACAAGGAGTAGGGTCGCTTGTCCAACCTCCGGTTTTCTCCCACTGCTAAAGACCCCTACGCGCAAGCGAATTATGTAAATAAAAATTAAACTATATGTTAGTCCCGAAATGACCTAGTTTGTGTCGAGTAGACGTTAAACCCCATTTCTCTCTCTCTCTCTAGTAATTAGTAACACACTGGCTAGCAAATGAGGGGTTCAATTTCCGTGTTGGTCGAGAAAAATGAAATGAAATCGGGTTTAATGTCCTACTGTTCTGCTCCTAAACTGAGCTAATGAAGACGAGCATACGCCATACAGTATTCTATGAAGGAAATTTTGCCCAGGCAGCTGCGCTATGGCCTACTCTTATATCAAGTTCCAACTACCAAGGGATCTTTCATGTGCACTCCTGTGTGTACACGTGACCTCAGTTTTTCATCCCTGACTAGACAGCTGTTCTTGTCCGGCCCTCCGTCCTGTATCACTGACAAGGGGAAAACACGCAGGAAAATCTGGATGAACTTTCTCAGCCAATGCAGGGATCGAACACCCGACCTCCAGGCTAGCGAGTCAGCGTCTTACTCACTTAGCCAACGTGATCCCCATGTTGGTCGAGAAAGTTCCCTTTGTTAGTAGTGGTGTAGGACAGAGGACCTCAAAAAAACAGTGTCTAGTCCATCACGTGGGTGTGCACGTAAAAGAACCCTTGACATTTGGAATTTGAAATGAGAGTAGATCATTCATTCATTCGTTTTCTCTTTGTGTGTCACCTACAGTTCGCAACTATTAAAGGAGCTAGATCTCTATTCTTGGGCACTTAGAAATGAAATGAAATGAAATGAAATGGACTTTAACGTCCTACTTTTCTGCTCCTAACCTGGGCTAATGAAGACAGGCATACGCCATACAGTGTGCTATGAGGGAAATTTTGCCCGGACAGCGGCACTAAGGCCTACTCTTATATCGAATTCCAACTGCCAAGGGATCTTTTACGTGCACGCCAATGTGTACACGGGACCTCGGTTTTTCGTCCCATCCGAACGACTAGACAGCTTTCCTTGTCAGCCCCTCTGTCCTGCATCACTGACAAGGGAGAACCACGCTGGAAAATCTGGATGAACTTTCTCGGCCAATGCAGGGATCGAACACCCGACCTCCAGGCTAGCGAGCTAGCGTCTTACCCACTTAGCCACGTGATCCCCCACTTAGAAATGGATATAAAATGTAATGAAATGAAATGGGGTTTAACGTCCAACTGTTCTGCTCCGAACTGGGCTAATGAAGATGGCCATACACCATACAGTGTGTTATGAGGGGAATTTTGCCCCGACAGTGGCACTACGGCCTACTCTTATATCGAATTCCAACTGTCAAGGGATCTTTTACATGCATGCCAATGTGTACACGGGACCTCGTTTTTTTTTTTTATCCCATCTGAACAACTAGACAGCTGTCCTTGTCAGGCTCTTCGTCCTGCATCACTGACAAGGGGAAAAAACGCCGGAAATCTGGATGAACTTTCTCGGCCAATGCAGGGATCGAACACCCGACCTCCAGGCTAGCGAGCCAGGGTCTTACCCATTTTTGTCCCATTTTAATGACTAGACAGCTGTCTTGTCAGGCCCTTAATTGTTAGTATCATGACATTAAACTGACATTTGTTTTACGTTTTACAACTAATATCAGGTTTATGTTAGAAAACTAACGTTAGATTTATGTTAGAAAACTAACGTTAGATTTACGTCAGAAAACTAACGTTAGATTTACGTCAGAAAACTAACGTTAGATTTACGTCAGAAAACTAACGTTAGATTTACGTCAGAAAACTAACGTTAGATTTACGTCAGAAAACTAACCATAAACTAACGGTTAGAAACCTGATGTAAAATTTACGTTAGATTAACGTTAGAATTATAACCAATAATACATATATAATTATTATGTCTGAATTCCGACTATATATCAATTGTTAGAATGTGCACACACTTGTAATGTTATTTAATCAAGAAGTATTCAAAGGGAAAAAAATTGGTTAGTAATCCGTCATAAAGTTTACGTTACATTTACGTCATTTTCTGACGTAAAAGTAACCATAACCATTATGACGTAAAAGTAACGTAAATTTAACCAAAGAATTTTACCATTATCGGACGCTAACCAAAATCTAACCATAATGACGTAAACTTTACGTAAATCTAACCATCAATGTTAAGTGGGTTATATCCATTGTCGTGTAAT